>NC_090021.1:232571231-232889445 GCF_037176765.1 Anolis sagrei
CAAAGTGCAGTATTCTATCTATCTGTGAGAATATTGGAGTCATTTGGAGCCATTCATCTCAGTATTTCATAACAGAAAAGTGGCGGGTTGGCATCTACACTGTAGAATTAAAACAATTTCACACCACTTTAAGTGCCATGGCTCAATGCTAGGGAATCATGGGGGCATAGTTTGACAAAGCCTTCAGCCTTCTCTGCCTAAGTCTGCTGGTGCTTCACCAAACTACAATTCCCAGGATTCCATAGCATTGGGTCATGGCAGTTGAAGTTGGGTCAGGGTGAATTAATTCTACAGTGTACAGCAGTGGTTCTCAACCTGTGGGTCCTTAGGTGTTTTCGCCTCCTTCTGGGAGTTGAAGGCCAAAACTTCTGGGGACCCACAGGTTGAGAACCACTGGTGTAGATGAACCCTTGGTCATGTCTAGATCTAGCTTCTTTCTGACTGCTCACAGCCAGGCCCAGGAACAGTCAGATACAAGTAAGCAGAGATGCTCAATGAGGAGTAGAACCAGATGTCATCAACAGATCAACTGCACCACATTGTGTCTCTGTGAATCTAATGTAGAAGTATTGAGAAGGATACTTCAGCATGGCATGGCCAGCTCTGGGCATTTGGTCATATGCTGGAACGTCCTTAATAAGAATGGTGCCACTTAAGGAGCACTCTCTCCACTGTCACTGATATGGAGGAGTCTAAAAGATGTAACCTGATAATCTATGTGCAAACTCATCTACTAATTTTTAAGTAGAGATTACTTGCCAAAGTTACAAAGTCATGTCTAGGATGAAATCTGCATTAACAGAGATCCAGATTATCAACAATATCCCAAGCATACTGACAACTTGCGGGTTGATTATCTAAAAAGGAAGCTTGAAAACATGATAGTAACAGGATCATCCAGTTATCACTCACACCCAGGTTTGGTGGTGGAAGTCAAGATCAAATGGCTGTGACTTTAAGCCACCTGGCACAACGCTCTTCCTCAATTATGCACATATAATCCCATTTAGTTAAAGATCCAGCTGGTTTTCACAGAACTCTCAGCTGCAAATGGTGGTTGCTACATGCCTCACTGTGCTTTCCACACTGACTGGAATAAACCCAAATAAAACCAGACACCTCTGGGTCCTTAAATGCCAAGCTTAAAATGAGAGCCATAAACACATAAGGTCTTGTTTATACCAGACACAAGCAATTTGATCTGCAAAACTGGTGGCAAAACTGTCACTGTGGGCATACAATGAGTCCTTCTATTTTTACAGAATGAGTGGAAATAGAATAAATATCTTCATCACTGTGGTGCAGCCAATCTGTGTTTGAATTAGCCAACACGTCCAATTCTCTCTCTGTTCCCCCTTTTCTTATTTTGTCTGCCTCACTTCCTTCTTAAATGAGGACAATTTGTGACACAACTGGTAACTGGTAGTTTCAGTGCTGGTGGTATTGGCTAATCTGTTATTTGACAGAGAAGTGCTCTGGCCTACTTTTTGCTAAGGTAAGACACATGTCTATGCTATGGGATGGACTGAATGCACCTCAATATGAACAAGTATGAACAAAAATGAGGGTGGGATTTTATATTGCTTCTGGGGCTACTTTTCAGCTTTCAGGAACCTGCATAGGCTCACTAGACACCAATCTGAAAATAAATCAATAAATCAATAAATAATGGACATAGCAAGGCATGCATTTTATGATTATTTCAAACTGGGTTTTAGGAGGGCTGTGATCCTAAAATACACACAGCACAACTACCACAACTGGAAAGTTTAAGAAGTAGAAAATCCCCCTTTTCACCATTTTGTTTGAGGGTGGAAGAGACCAGGGAGCCTTAGGAGACTTCCAATTATTGCAAAAACAGCCTCGGGTGGCAAACACCCTTATATAAAACACTGCCTCCACACTGAAAAAAGAGTGTTCTGGCTGAGCCTTCTGCTGTATATGTACAGAAATCTTTTTTCATGAAAGAGCCTACCAGCATGTGAACCTCTATTTGCTGCCTGACATTGACTATATTATATTCTGTGAATGAGAAAAGTTTGGAAGTCTCCAGAAAGTCTGGCATCTTAAATCCTTTGTCTGCATCTAACCAGAGTTTCTCAAAGTGAGCTCCTCCATATGTTTTGGACTTCAGATCCCACAATTCCTAACAGCTGGTAAGCTGTCTGGGATTTCTTGGAGTTGAAGTCCAAAACACCTGGAGGAGCACAGTTAATAATAATACACTTTATTTATATTCTTCTTTATCTCCCCGGAGGGACTCAGAGTGGATTACAGTACACATATAAGTCCATTATACACAATGAACAAACGATGACATACAATACATAGACAAGGTAAAGGCCTTGCCCTTTTCATCTCTGGCATCTGGAGGCAATGCTCAATTCCGGCCATGAGGAGGTGCTCTTGTTCCATTTTTCCATGTCAAGGTGCCCCCTTTACCTTCCTGCTGAACTAGTCCATTGCACTGAAGGCTTTAAAGCAAGGGTTCTCAAACTAAGGCCAACGGGCCAGATGCAGCCCTCCAAGGTTATTTACCCGCCACCCTCCCTAAACTTTAGACTTGGGGTCACCCTAAGTCTGAAATGACTTAAAGGCACGCAGTAACAACAATCCTCATTAACTTGACTATCTCATCAGCCAAAAGCAGGCCCACACTTGAAATACTGGTGATTTTATGTTGGTTAAAATTGTTCTTCATTCTACATATTGTATTGTTCTTTCGTGTTTTTTATTTTTGCACTAAAAATAAGATATCTGCAGCGTGCAAAGGAATCAGTTCAAGTTTTTTTCAAACTATAGTCCACCCCCCGCCCCCGCCCCCAATAGTTTGAGTGACTGTTAACTGGCCTCTGGCTTAAAAAGTTTGAGGACACCTGCTTTAAAGCGACAGAGTTGCACATCCCGAATGGCAATGGGATCTTGGGCACCTTTAATGTGGTACAGTTTCCCATTCCTACCCCTTCAGTCCATTCCTCACCTTGCCATAGCCGCCCTTGCCCAAAACACGCAGCAGCTCGAAGCAGTGGGGTCCAATGCGCTCTGGGCCATGGTTGACAATGTGCTCAGAGATTTCAATTTCTTCATAATATCCTGGCACCAGGCTGAAGGTAGGAAAGAAGACAAGGAAACTGAAAAGGGAACTGGGCAAGACATGGAGGTGCCCCCTGAAAGGAGGCCTTTGGGGTTTTCAAAGGGCAGGAGATTGATAGCACACATTTGTGGCATCCAAGCACTTAAAATCCACATGAAGGTAGTAAAATTCTGGGAATAAAGCTCCCTATCCTTCCCCTTTTCCTAAAAATCCTATTGATCTCTGAAAAGACTTCCTGAAACAAAGGATCACCTTCTGAACATAGTGTGATGAGGCGTGTGTGTGTGAGGGGCTAGTGGGAGGATATGTTGATAGGAAACATTTCTATTAACTTTCTTCCTATAGCTATCTGGAATGCAAACCATGTTGTTTATAGAGTTTTTTTTAAAAAAATCCACTAACTCCATGGCAATCTGATGGACTAGAAGCATCTATCTATCTATAGCTATATCTACAGTGTTCCCTCGCTACTTCACTTTTCGTGGACTCACTGTTTCGCGGGTTTTTGCCTCCCAGTTTATGAATGGTTGCCGTTGCCCAGAGTGGCGTTCTAATCCTGCCTCTGGGCAACGATGGAGTGTGGAAGGGGGTTCACCGTCCCCCTTGGGAGAGAGGCAGCCAATCAAGAGAGATAGAATCATAGAATCAAAGAGTTGGAAGAGACCTCATGGGCCATCCAGTCCAACCCCCTGCCAAGAAGCAGGAATATTGCATTCAAATCACCCCTGACAAATGGCCATCCAGCCTCTGCTTAAAAGTTTCCAAAGAAGGAGCCTCCACCACACTCCGGGGCAGAGAGTTCCACTGCTGAACGGCTCTCACAGTCAGGAAGTTCTTCCTCATGTTCAGATGGAATCTCCTCTCTTGTAGTTTGAAGCCATTGTTCCGTGTCCTAGTCTCCAAGGAAGCAGAAAACAAGCTTGCTCCCTCCTCCCTGTGGCTTCCTCTCACATATTTATACAATTTATACATTGCAAAGCAAAGCAGAAATAGCTAGCAAAAAAAAGGTGCGCGGGGTCTTTAAATCTCTCCTTGCTTCTGCCTCACCCTCGGAACTTGATATACATATGTAGCGTCCCTACTTCGTGGATTTTCACTTTTCGCGGGTGGTCCTGGAACATAACACCCGCATAAGTGAAGGAACACTGTATATCTATTTTGGTTTTAATTATATTTTAACATGCCATGGAGTCCTATACCGAAAGAAAGCTAGGGCATTAAATACCCAAACAAATAAAACAGAGGAGCCTTAGTGAGTAACACAGTGAGGCGCTGATGATGATGATGCTCCTAATTACTCCCGGCCTCTCCCCATTCCATCCTGTTTTTGTTTCCCTTCCTTCTCAGTGCTGACCCATCATCTGGCTTATGCAACAATTTAAAGTGCCATTATCTCACAGTGACATCCATTGTATTTTAAAAAATATGCATTTGCTGCTAAAGGAATTGGGGGTACATTTCCCTCTCTGGACAGGAGCTCAAAGCATATCTCCACTACACAGTTAAACTAGTTCAAAACCTCTTGAACTGCCTTGACATCATCCTAGAGAAGTCTGAGATTCCCGCCACCAAGTACGTCTAGATAGGAAGATCTAGTGGTGTATAGACGATTTCCAGTGTGGGTGCATCTACACTATAGATTAGCTTCTCCATCACACTAGAGCAGTGGTTCTCAACCTGTGGGTCCCCAGGTGTTTTGGCCTACAACTCCCAGAAATCCCAGCCAGTTTAGCAGCTGTTAGGATTTATGGGAGTTGAAGGCCAAAACACCTGGGGACATACAGGTTGAGAACCACTGCACTTGAGAAAAAATCCACTTAAAATTCGGTTTCTGCTTCCTGCAGAATTCTGGGATTTGTAGTTTGGCGAGGCTGTTAAAGGCTCCTCCCTAAACTACAAACCCCAAAATCCCGCTGGAGGCAGAAAGCAGATTTAAAGTGGACTTTTTCTCTAGTGTGATGAGGCCTTTGGTGTAGTTTGACAGCACTTTGAACTACCATGTCTCAAATGCTATGGAGTTGTGGGAGTTGTAGTTTGGTGAGGCCACCAGAAGGCTTTGGCAGAGAAGGCTAAAGATCTCATCAAACTAACTCCCACGATTCCATAGTTTGGAACCACGGTATGTAAAGTGTTGTGGAACCGCATCAATTCTACAGTGCAGATGCACCCCAAGGGGAAGCAAAGGTGTACTCACTCGGAGCCACTGCAGCGGAGATCTGGGTCCACGTCCTGGAAGGCGGAGATGGGGAGAGAGAGAGAGAGAGGGAGAGAGGGAGAGATCAGCGCCAAGGAAAAGGAGGGTCAGTAACTTTCCCCGGGCAGCCCACTTCCTCCGGAGGAAGCCCCATTGCTGCCTCTGGAGCCAAGGCCCCCCCTCCCCCCCTCCCTCCCTCCCCCCCTCCCTTCGGCTCACCAGGCCCCCCAGTTCAGTCTGCTCCTCCCCGTCGCTGCCCTCCTCCGTCTCCAGGTCGAGGTCGAAGACGCCGGCCATCGCGAGGGAACCCCGGCTGCCCCCGCGGCGCGCCCGGCCCCGCCCCTCTCTACGTCACCACTCCCAGGCCCCGCCCAGGACGCTTGGCCCCGCCCACGCCCCGGCAGCAGGCGCCACCATTTTGGAATCGCGGATCAGAAAGAGGGAAGAGGAGGAGGCGGGGCTCTCGCGCGCCACCAGCTTCCGGTTTGCAGCCAGGCCCCGGTATCCACGGATCCCACCACCCACGGCTTGGGAAGCCGTATACATAAAAATGTAAGGTTCTAGGTTCTTGTGGGTTTTTTCGGGCTATAGGGCCATGTTCTAGAGGCATTTCAACAGAAAGGAAGAGACCATGAAAATGAACAAAATCTGGCTACCAGTATTTAAAAACTCTAAAATTACAACAGCAAAACAGCAGAGAGGAAACAACCAGGCACATCTTAACACCTCTCCACAAAAGATTTTCCCAGGCTCAGCCAGGCCTTCAAATGCTAATGAAGGTGGTCAGCTGAAACATTCACACCTAGCTCCAGCAGGGAGGAGCTCTGTGCCCCACCCCAGCCATTCCACAGATATATAAACCCATTTTCCTATTTCCAACAGACCTCACTACCTCTGAGGATGCTTGCCATAGATGCAGGCGAAACGTCAGGAGAAATGCCTCTAGAACATGGCCCTATAGCCCGAAAAAACCCACAAGAACCTAGTGATTCCAGCCATGAAAGTCTTCGACAATACAATGGAAGCTTGCCATAGATGCAGGCGAAACGTCAGGAGAAATGCTTCTAGAACATGGCCATATAGCCCGAAAAAACCCACAAGAACTGAGTAATTCCAGCCATGAAAGCCTTCGACAATACAATGTAAGGTTCGTTTGTGAGACTAACATAACTCAAAAACCACTGGATGAATTGACACCAAATTTGGACACAAGACATCTAACAACCCAATGTATGTATGTCGTTCACTCCAAAAATTGATTTTGTCATTTGGGAGTTGTAGTTGCTGGGATTTATAGTTCACCTACAAGCAAAGAGCATTCTGAACCCCACCAACAATGGAATTGAACCAAACTTGGCACACAGAACTCCCATGACCAACAAAAAATACTGGAAGGGTTTGGTGGGCCATTGACCTTCAGTTTTGGAGTTGTAGTTCACCTACATCACTGTGGACTCAAACAATGATGGATCTGGACCAAACTACACAAATACTCAATGTGCCCAAATGTGAACACTGGCGGAGTTTGGGGAAAATAGAATCTTGACATTTGGGAATTGTAGTTGCTGGGATTTATAGTTCACCTACAATCACAGAGCATTCCAAACCCCACCAATGATAGAAATGGACCAAACCTCCCATACAGAAACCCCCATGAGGGCCACAGGGGATGGCTAGTCTATATAAATAAAAATGTAGTATTCGTTTGTGGGACTAGAATAACAAAAACCACTGGGCGAATTGACACCAAATTTGGCCTCAAGACACCTACTAACCCAAGGAGTGACAAGCACTCAAAAAATTGAGTTTGTCATTTGGGAGTTGTAGTTGCTGGGATTTATAGTTCATCTACAATCAAAGAGCATTCTGAACTCCACCAATGATGATGATGATGATGATGATGATGATAATAATATAAAACTTTATTTCTGTTCTTCTCTATCTCCCCCAAAGGGTTGATGGAACTGAACCAAACGTGGCACACAGGACTTCCATGACAAACAGAAAATACTAAAAGAGTTTGGTGGGCATTGACCTTGAGTTTGGGAGTTGTAGTACACCTACATCCAGAGAGCACTGTGGACTCAAACAATGATGGATCTGGACCAAACTTGGCACAAATATTCCATATGCCCAACTAGAAACACAAATGGAGTTTGGGGGAAATAGACCTTGACATTTGGGAGTTGTAGTTACTGGGATTTATAGTTCACCTACAATCAAAGAGCATGCTGAACCCCACAAGCGATAGAATTGGGCCAAACTTCCCACACAGAACCCCTATGACCAATAGAAAATACTTACGGCCATCCAATCCAACTCTCGTCATCAGGGTGAGAAAATATAATCAAATACTGTTTACCCACAAGCATAATGAAATTACATATATTAGAAACCAACACTTTCACATTACTTTATTTTCCAGATCACCAGACTGGGCCACAGCAATGTGTGGCAGGGGACGGCTAGTCTATATATATGGTAACAATGCAAAAATCAAACCTTGATTATGCCATTTTTATATTAGCCAATCCCTCTCCAATGCCAGAAATACAGCTTAATGATGTAACATTAGAAAATGTTGACCATTTCCGCTACCTAGTCAGCCACCTCTCCACAAAAGTCAACATTGACACTGAAATACAACACCACCTGAGCTCTGCGAGTGCCGCTTTTTTCCGAATGAAGCAGAGAGTGTTTGAGGTCCGGGACATCCGTAGGGATACCAAGGTGCTTGTTTATAAAGCAATTGTCTTCCCAACCATGCTATATGCCTGCGAGACGTGGGCTGTCTACAGACGTCACATCAGCGCTAACTCCAAAAAATCCTGCAAATCTCTTGGGTAGACAAGCGGACAAATGTCAGCGTGCTGGAAGAAGCAAAAACCACCAGCATTGACAAATGTCAACACGACTGGACCGGCCACATTGTCCGGATGCCTGACCACCATCTCCCAAAGCAGTTGCTCTACTCTGAACTCAAGAATGGAAAACGAAATGTTGGTGGACAGGAAAAGAGATTTAAAGATGCCAACCTTAATAAGTCTGGCATAGACACTGAGAACTGGGAAGCCTTGGCCCTTGAGTGCTCCAGTTGGAGATCAGCTTTGACCAGCAGTGCTGTAGAATTTGAAGAGGCACAAATGGAGGGCAAAAGAAACATGCCAAGAGGAAGACGTGTCAAGCCAACCCCGACCAGGACCATTTTCCACCTGGAAACGAATGCCCTCACTGCGGGAGAACATGCAGATCAAGAATAGGGCTCCACAGTCACCTGCGGACCCACCACCAGTACACTAATCTTGGAAGACTATCCTATTCAGACAATGAGGGATCACCTAAGTAAAGTACTATAGAACAGGCATGGGCAAACTTGGGCCCTCCAGTGTTTTGGACTTCAACTCTCACCATTCCCACCATATGTGCAAGCTTATGAAACACAGTATAAGTTATTCTTAACCACCTAGGTGTTAACCACCTAGGGGAAATTAACAAGAAACTTGACCAACTACTGGACTGCGTACCCCGGGGAGTTAAGGACACTCCAGAATGGAAGAATACTAGGGGGGAAAGGGGAGGGGAGGGAGGGGGGACAAGGATCCTAAGATGCAGGGAATGCTGTGAATGTAGCATATGTTGATTTCAGTAAAGCCTTCGACAAGGTCCCCCATGACCTTCTTGTAAACAAACTAGTCAAATGTGGGCTAGGCAATGCTACTATTAAGTGGATTAGTAATTGGTTAAGCAGTGGAACTCTCTGCCCTGGAGTGTGATAGTGTGTCCTTTGGAGGCTTTTAAACAGAGGCTGGATGGCCATGTGTTGGGGGTGCTTTGAATGCAGTTTTCCTGTTGGCAGGGGGTTGGACTGGATAACCCACAAGGTCTCTTCCAACTGTATGATTCTATGATTCTATAAACAACCGAACCTCTCATGTAGGTTTTTCTGCATGGCAGGGGATTGGACTCGATGGCCCATGAAGTCACTTCCAACTCTATTATTCTGTGATTCTCTAAACCAGGGGTCCTCAAACTAAGGCCCGGGGGCCAGATATGGCCCTCCAAGGTCATTTACCTGGCCCTCACTCAGGGTCAACCTAAGTCTGAAATGACTTGAAGGCACACAACAACAATCATCCTACCTCATCAGCCAAAAGCAGGCCCACACTTCCCATTGAAATACTGATAAGTTTATATTTTTTAAAATTGTTCTTCATTTTAATTATTGTATTGTTTCTCTAAACCAGGGGTCCTCAAACTTATTTGTAGTGGGTTTTGCACTACAAATAAGATATGTGCAGTACGCATAGGAATTCATTCATATTATTTTCAAGTTATAATCCAGCCCTCCAACAGTTTGAGGGACTGTGACTTGGTCCTCTGTTTAAAAAGTTTTAGGACCCCTGCTCTAAACGCTGTTAACAGGTCCAGTCCCATTGAGGATATGTGAGAACAGTTTGCTGCAGTTCTGCAAACATGTGAAAATGAGTAAGTTGATAGGATCTTGATAATTATTGTTGATTTACAATTCAGCAATTGATTGAATGGATTTAGTGGAGTTGTACTAGAGCCAGAATAAGCGTAAGTACTTTAAGGTTCTGGTTCTATACACAACTTGACATAACCCCCATTAAATTTACTGAAGATTATTTCTGAGTAATAATATACTTATAGGTATGGAAGAGACCATAACGACTATCTAGTTCAGTGGTTCCCAACCTGTGGTCCGTGGACCACCAGTGGCCTGTAAGAACTAAAATATGGTTCATGGCCTCACTGTTACTACACTGTTGCATCAAGAGCAACTGGTCTTGCAAAACCATCTTATAGTGCCAAGGCTTATTAAATATGATTTTCTGTGGGCGAGCAGATGGCAACTACTGGGCGGCATATGTTCTGTATCAGAAACTAGAGTTGATGTGGTCTATCCAATGCAATGTTCTGAATCAGCACCCAAAATAACCAAACCGAATCTAAAGTTGACCAAAAACCGATTCATGACCCTTTTGGTACTAATGTTGGAGAGTAGTCCCTGGTCAAAGTGGTTCCTGGTCTAGTGGTCCCTGGTCAAAAAAAGGTTGGGAACCACTGATCTAGTCCAACTCCCTGCCATGCAGGAACATACATAATTAAAGTCAACCGGCTTCTGAATAAATACCTCCAGAGAAGGAGACTCCCACCACATTCCCGAGGCAGCATCATATTCTTCTGCTGAACAGCTCTTATCCTCAGGAAGTTCTTTCTAAAGTTTAGGAGTTTATTTTCCCTCTGTCTAAATGCATTGCTCCGTCTCCCAGTCTTCAGAGCAGCAGAAAACAAGCTTGCCCTCTTCTCAGTGTGACACATATTTAAACATAGCTGCCTCTCAACTTTATCTTCTCTGTGTTAAACGTAATTACCTAAACCACTCCTCATAGGGCTTGGCTTCTAGACCCTTTTCCATTTTGGTTACCCTTCTGTAGACACATTCCAGATTGTTAATATCCTTCTTGAATTGCAGTGCTCAGAACTGGACACGGAATTCCAGGTGAGGTCTGACCAAAGCTAAATAAAGTGGGAATGTAGCTTCCTAAACTTCCTAGGTATTCATGCAACCTAGAATCACATTGGTTTTTGAGTTGCTTTGACTATTTTGCCCAGAGACAATTTCTAAGGTCAAAAGCAGCAGTAATGAGGATACGTTTCAAAAGATATAATAGAGAAACACTAAATCAATCTTGTAGACTTAACAAGGAATTTATTTCTTTAGGCTTCAGTTTTGAATGACATTTGTACTCTTATAGTCCATGAAATCAGGCTGCCATGAAGCAGGAGCAATGGTTTATTCATGAATGCTGAAGTTGATACCATGGCCACATATTATGGTACTTTGAAAGCGCTGTGTTTTACATTTGTATCCCATGCATTCCTCTATTATAGCGCTCAATGGTGTTTCAATCTTGGCCTATGCAAAGATTTATACTCTTGCTCCTCAGGCCATGCCTTGCAGCCACATACTTCCTGAAACTCCTCCGTCTTCTTTGTTGTCTTACACATAAACCTCTAGTTTCTTCTTGTCTCCTTTCTGCACCATGTACAAGTTTGCTGGGAATTCTCACCACTCTTAAACCTCCATTTGTGTGCATAAGCTTATCACACCAGTGCTCACAAAACTTGGCCTCAGACCAAGTAGTTTGAACTTGCTTGAAAAAAATTAGAAAAATATTGTGTTTTATTTTAAAGTCACCAGAGGGTTACAGGTGAATGAAGTTTGCATTTGGCTGTCAGTCAGAAGTTTAGAAAGTGTTTGGATTCTGATCATGTTTAAGATGTGGGGCAGTGGTAGAGGCTTACCTTTTGTGTTAGAGAAGTGAGATTTGGAACTGGTCATGTGAATGATTAGCACTATATGCAAGCGAATGTCTACATAGTCGATGGACTAGCATGTGTTAGATTTTCAGTGAAAGATGATAGTGTAATTCAGTGGTTGGGGTTGTTATTGTTGCACTGCACTTTTCAGCATCCCTTACTCTTGGCTGTGGTGAATTGGCTTCTGAGAGTTCAGTTTCTCAAGATCTAGAGGGCTACAAGTATACATCAATTAAAGCTTCTGACATAAGAAACTTCTTTTGACAAAGTTTTAATTCTGGGCACTTTTTCCTCTTGTTATCTGTTTAGTTGGATGCTTTTTTTTAAAGCTAGAGAAACACTGACTTCCAGTACCAGGTTCCAGTAGCCTGACTGCAGTAAACAATACAATAAAAAGTTTGAGTTGAGAAAGAGGATTTTGCTTAGGCCCATCCTACTGTAGCCACGTATGCCTGCCCACAACAGACAAGCTAAACAGCATTGCCTCCAGAATCCCTTGTTGAGTATGCATGACAAAACAGAGAGAAAAAGGACAGAGTAGATAAGACTGCCTCACTCGCTACTCCCAGCATGTTAAAGAAACATAGATCTCTTTTACCAAAATGGCACAAAAAAGTAGAAGCTAGGGGGAAAAAACCCAATTCCATTCCCTGGGTGCACTTTGGAAGCTTTTAAATGCTCTCTGGAAAGTTCAAAATGTTTTTCTTGACTTATTGAACCCTCTTCACATTGCTTCATTTCACATGTACATAGTTTCAGCTGTCGGATGGTATAGGTACCTATTGCTATTCATTCCATATTTCTGAGTCTGGTACCAAGTTTCTATCAAAGAAGTAATGCCCTGGAATATAATCTACTTCCTTAACTGAGATGTGATTGTATATGATTCTACCCTTGAGATGCTGCGTGCTATATATTTTCACAAGCAATAATAAGATATAAGCAGTGTTTATAACATAGGTAGAATTCCACAGGGGATCTATTTCTGCAAGGTAATAGTTCCTCAGACCAGGAACTATACATGACTGAGGCAGCTATGCAGGTGTGGCAGATTACTTAGGTATAGTATTCCAGCCCCATAGGAAAGACCCTGGGTGGTTGTTCACAAGATTTCAACAAGCAGAAACCCTAGACATTCTCTGTCACAGAGAAATGCATTCCAAATTACTATACTTGAAAGGCACAATAAACAGGAATTTAGCTGAATCAATTCTTATTAGTCTTTGCCATTTGTAGAACGTGGCAGTGATATTTGAGCTGTTTTTAATCATCAACAAGGTGGGAAGTGAATTTTCATAGCTATGTCTAGTGCTGTAAAATTCCATCAATACTCTCTTTGTGCTTCAGTTGCTTTCAACTGCTTACAGCTCTTCTGATCCTTGGTGATGTAAAGTAATAATAATGTAAATAATAGCATGTGCTTTCTTGGTTTGATTTCTTACCTTTTAATTCATGCCAACTATGTTTTAATTTTAAGAATGTTACTCTTAATGAGTTGCTGTGAATTTTCTTGGATGTATGGCCATCTTCCAGAAGCAATATCTCCTGACAAGTATGCTTCTGGAATATGGTCATACAGCCCGGAAAACTCACAGCAACCCAGTGATTCTGACCATGAAAGGCTTCGGCAACACATTAGTTTTAATATTAGTCTTTATATTTGAAAGCTTCCTTGAATCTCAGTGATATTATTTCAGAGGCAGGAGCTGGGAAAACCACTTCTGAGTATTCCTTGCCTAAGGAATTCATGGGGTTGCCATAAGTCAACTTGAAGACATGCACATGTTCACATAACACGTGATGTGATGTTTTCTGCATTTTTGAAGACAGCTATTAACATTAGAGCAGCATGTGAACGATGCATCCCATAGGGGTTCTGCATCTGATACTTGTACTAATACCACCAAACTATGATCAGAGACAAGAGACTGGTTAAAAGTAGGAAGCTATTGGATGTAACTAAGCTCAGCCCTACAGCCTTGGCGTGTTTTTGCATGGGACTCAGTTCTAGTCATTTTCACACCCTCTCTTTTTTTACCTCCTTAAAGGTGAAATATGATAAAACATTCCTAGCAACACAGGATGTTAGAACCATCAAGTGGAGGTACATGTATAGTAAATGCTTCAAAAAACAAGATATCCTCCAAATCCAAGATCAGGTGAATAACCTGAGGGATATCACATTAACATCCTATTTCAAAAAGATTTATGTCTGCTTCATGATGCTTTCTAGAAAATCTTAAGTAGATGTGTTTAGAACTGTCGTATAAGACAGTATTTTGATTTGATCTCCTTTGAAAAACTTAATTAAAACACACAGATGTAACTACAAAAATGATAACGTTGCAAGAACTGGATTCCTCTAGACTATAATATGCATCGCTTGTGCCTCCTTAGTTTAGAGGTGCATCTTTCATCATTTCTCCAGACAACTTGTTCTACTTCATACAATTCTTACTCAAATAAAGTTTTCTTGTAACACGAGCTACCAGTATTTGCTTCTTATCCTACAAAGCCCCCATACTTTTCCTGAGTAAGCTTATTTATGTGTTCTCTAGCTTTGTTTTCTTATACTCCTGTTCTACATTCAATTGGACCACAGATTTCTGGATAAAATCCCTTTTTGGCCATTTTCAGATAGATTTTTTATTTTGTCATGGGATGGGAAAGACTTTTAGCATGCTTGGTGGATTCTCTTTCTACAGGTACACAGCTCCCCATGGACCTTGCTGGATGTTTCTACAGCTTTTGATACTGGAAATCACACCATTAATTTGAAATAACATTGTAACATAGGATTCTCAATCTTTGGTCCTCCAGACATTTTCGGCTTCCAGCAGCCTGAATCATGGCCATTGCAATACTAGCCAGGGCTTCGGGGAGTTGAAATTCCCATATAGAAGACCAAAGGTTCAGACCACTGATCCCGTGGAATTGGGTTTTCAGGGCTAGGTCTCAAATGGTCTTGCTCCATTTTGTTTGCTTATGCTCAGAGGATGGACATGAGAGTGCTTATCAACTCTACAGGAATTAGTGTGTGAATTTCCACTTAACAGTAATGCTGTTAAACAGCTATAGGAAAATATTGGGAGACCTTTGGAGTATATATACATGAACATACATATTCATAGCTACGATGGAAGTGGCTACTGGTCCCTAAATTGGTATCTGGAGGCTGATTGAATGGATTAAGAGGAAACAAGTAAGGAGTTCCCAGTTGTTGGAAAGGGTTGCAGTGCTTGTGATGAGATTGATGTACATCCAATATGGATGACTGGTCTTAAAAGTACTGTTGCATTTAACTGAATTCCAACAATGGTGGTCATGGTGGGGGGGGGGGGGGGGGAATTCCCAGCCAGTCTGTTTTTGAGAAAAGCATTTTTAAAGCAATATTTGACAACCTCCAGAATTGACTACATGTAATGTTCTGTGGGGCTCTTCATGTAGATTACTAGGACGCTAAGGCAAGATGGTGCAGCACATCTCCTAATGAAAGCTAAGGCAGTGGACATACCCATCAAGTGCTTAGGCCACTGCACTGGCTTCCTTTTATCTTCCAGATTCAATTCTTAGGACTTACCTTTAAAACCTTCCAGGACCTGGAACTGGCCATGACTTTGCTGTTGTCTTTCTTGATGTTAGTCTTTGTGTCATTGCCCAGATTTAGTCTCACTCCATGTATCTTTACTTTGCAAAATCAGACATTGGCAGTCAAAGCTCTGGCGGAAGCTAATTGTCCCAGAGCTGTGAATTGGTCAGCCTCTTGCAGTCACTTGATATTCCTTTTCTTTTTGAAAGGCTTAAAAACTTGTTTTGAGCTATAGAAATTAGCATTTGGCAGTTCAGGGGGGCCAGCAGGTGTTATGGTTTGAATGTTGGACTAGGACACTGCAAGACCAGGCTTTGGCCATGAAAGCCTCCTGGGTGCCCTTAGGCATGTCACACCTTCTTAGCCTCAGAAGGCAAGGGCAAACTCTCTTGAACAAATTCTGTCATGAAAACCCTACATGCTTGCCTTAGGGCCTCCATAAGCCAGAAATGACTTGAAAGCACCAAAGGGTAGGGCATAGGTGCGCACACCATACAGATTTAATAGAGAAGTTGGGGTATAGTACCATATATTTTCTTGCTAAGAAAGTTGGACTATGATGTTGGTAGAGATTTCTTCCTATAATTGAGAACCCTCTCTACAGTATTTGAGGTCTTTAGAAGTGGAAGAGGCTTACTAACATAGTGATTCCATGGGTCAGTACTCTATACTTTGTTCCAAGCTTTTTGTTGGTTCTAAATTAATTTGTTTTCTAATACATTATTTTTGAAAAGCAACTAGAAACCTCTGGGATTAATCCTGCCAAGGTGTCATTTAGCTGCTGTGGTTTACTGAACTTGCGAACTGCTCATTTTCGACAGCAAAACCTTCTCCACTATCCATCATGATCTTCTTTCAAATAGCTCTCTTAAGAAAATGATTTATCCACAAGTGCTGCGTAGTAGATTCTGCTGTGATCTGAATGCCACTATAGTCCGAGATCAAGAACCAAGAGAAAATGTCTCTAGAATCATCATCTGGTTAGACATTAACCAGTCCACACTGTCCGCTGCTGTAGATTAAAGAATCATGTCTTTTCGCTGCCATGACAGGAAGAGCTGTTTGGGGATACATTCTGTAGGTTGGATTGGGCACCTCTGTGAGATTAGACCTGCAGACCAGAGGTTCTTATACCTATTAAAATGTATGGGGCTAGACAATTTAGAATAATATCCAGATTATTAAAGAAAACTGTTTTCATTCATTATGAGGAAGCTATCAGGTTGGCATTCATGAGGGAAGAAGTAAGGATTGGATGACAGTAACCAGGATGTTGAAACATCCAATTCCAAATTTATAAAGGAAACGATTAAAGCTGCAGGGTGCTAAGTGCGGAAGTTCTTGCATTCCCATTGAATCAACAGAAGCTTGGCAATTCCTTCATCTTCTTTTCTCGCCTCTCCATTTGCTCTGCCAGGAGGCCCTTCTCCACTTTAGTGCTTTTACTCTCCCACCAGTTCTCTGCTTAGGCACTTTCCTCACACTCCTTAGCAACCCTCAGCTCTGCAGATGTCATGACAACATGAGGCAACTATTTCACGATCAGACAGCAATGCAAATTAAGCAAGTTTGCCTAAATTTCTTCCAATTTTGTTTGGCCCATTCCACTCACATAGCCTGGTTTTCTTCACTGGTCACTTTGTATCTTTAGAATTCACAGGCACTTTAGGCTTTAAAAGATTGTTTTGTGGAGAGAAGGCAGCAAACCTTTGGGCCAGTTCTGGTGAATGAAGTCTTGGTTCTCTGCGACCTAAAATTGTCAGGCTTCATCCAAAGAAGCTGAGAAGACTGGTTCTTCCCATGAGGTCATTTCTTACTAAGCTTGTGTGGGATAAAGCAGAACCGGGGGCAGTGCCTGGAAAGCTATCTCTAACTTCCACATTGCAAAATGTCACTCCCCACCTTCTTAGAGAAGAACCATAGATGAAATGAGGGAATATGTCTGCAAAGTGTTGCATGTCTACAAAGACAAAAGGGGAATAGTTTTGTCTTCCTCCCAATTGTATGGGGTTCTTTCCAGTCCAACATCTCTAATCACTTCAATGAGGAACGTACACCCTATGAAGGCCAGGAATCAAAGCTAAAAGGGTTTCCAAGCCAGAGGGCTAAATGAAAACTGCCATTGTTCTTCATGTAAGATGGTGGGCAATCACACTGGAACACCCTCTGCCCACCTCCCCTCACCCCCTTTAGGGCAAGTTACTTGTGGAAGTGCGTGGATGATTCCCTGAAGGAAACAAGTCCACAAAGGTCATGAAGGGTCTTCTCTTCATTCCATTGGTTGCTCAGCAAGTCTTCTCCACCAACTTTCTTTTCTGCTTGTAAATGGCTGCGTGCTGGACGGTGAGCTGGGGAGCAGGTGCAAATAACACCTCTGTAGCCTGGATATTTTTACAAGGCATTTTATTGGGGGGAGGAACTATTATGCCTGCCTGGTTACACAAGTGGGGGAAGGATAGGCAGGAAGGCAGGCAGGGTCATGAACCCATGTTAGGAGGGCATACTTAACTAATGGTCCTGCTGTTAGTCACTCAATCATGGGCACCCTGGGGTTCCCAGTTCCTGCCTCCCCTCTCCCTCAAAGGGATCATAGTCTGTCATTTCAAGCCTCACAAGGCTCAGGATTGTCCTCCAAGGCCCTTTAGATGCCCTATCCTGCCATTTCTCTTCCACTTGTTATGGAAGAAGCAGGGAGCCTGTGAGCTATTAAAAAGACAGAGACTCTTCCACTATACCAGTTAGAGCACTGTTTTAGCTTCTCTCTTCATGCCAATTATAGGCATTTTTAAGGATGCTGGTACTAAGTAACATTACTTATTTGGGGATGCTAAGACTAAGCACAAAGCCTGGCTACTTCATTGCAATTCAGTAGCGGCAAGGTCATGGCTTGTTATTGCAGAAATGGTCCGGAGTGCCGGCACTATGGTTTCTTTGTAGTGTAGGGTCTTCAGAGGCATTGGGGTTACACTGGAAGGCTTTATATTTTAAGGAAAGTCAAGAGTGCTGGTGCTGTTGTCTTCCTCTGGAACGTCTATGTTAATAGGTTATTTCAACATGCTTGGAAGTTGTCACAGTGATATCCTACTACAGGGTCTCTGGGGCATTGCAGGAGCAAAGAGATTATTTATTTATAGCAGGTTCCCTTCACAAGCAGGAATAATTTGCATCATGGCCTCTCTCCTCCCTAAGCAAGTATGTTAGTGGTTAATCAGAGTTGTTCTATTGCTCTTTATTATCCGATGAGCACAGACCTGTATATGCTCTTTAGCTCTTGAGTGGAAGTTAGCTGTGGGATTTTAAATGCTGAGCCAGTAAAACTAACTTTTAATGTGCTTTACATTCTACTACTCTGTAAGTACTACCTATTTATTATAGGACTTGCATATGGTCCTTCTGTTACAATAGATTGGCCAAGAAGCTTGGGGGCTTGTTTGTAAAGTAGATGGCATTTGCATACCAGATTTCAACATAGGAAAAAGCTAGTGCTCATTTCAGCACATGCTCCTTTGTTCTTGTAGGATCACTGGAGAAGTATACTGGTCGATGGAAGATCTGAAAAAGATCTGACTCAGCTCCTCTCTTCCACTCATCTTGGAAGTGTGAGATACATTTGCTGCAAGGGCTGCCTTGCTAGAAACCAACACTCTTTCCCCAGTGGAAGAAAGAGAAGATGAAAAGACTGGAACTTGTTTGTATTAATGACAGTAGGAAGGAACAACTGAGGAACTAATGTGGAGAGAAATTAACCAGAACTGAAAAAAGAGGAAAGATGACTTCAAAGAGAGGGCTGAAAAACGGTGGGACTATGAGGGTCTTCTGCCTCCCCACAAAGGAGGACATGAGCCCATTCGAAGGTGGGAGTGTTGTGGGTGTGGCACTTACCAGAGATGGCACCAGATGGTGCCACGCTCCTTCCTGAGGGAGACAGCAGCCACTTGAGAAAAACTTAAGGAATATAGGGTATCTGTGTAGTGCAACCCCCAGTGTTGAGTTGGGAGAAAGGGAAGGATAACAGGTGGGATAGGCAAGGCTCCCTTGCTGGAGAATGCGCAAGCGCAGCTTCAGACTGAGGGAGCCATTTCTCCATGGCTATTTGAAATGAGAAAGGAAATGGGTGACAGGGTAGTGCAGTGAATCGATGCCTAGCACCTGGCAGATGCCTAGGAGCTTGAGGCAGGCCTCCTGGCGACTAGAACTGGCACAGGCCACGTTGCAATAGGGCTCTTCATACTCGCTGGACACTAGCTCATCATCCAGCAGGTTGAGGCGGATGACCCCACGCTCATGCAGGGCCTGAAGTGCCTCCAGACTGGCAGTGGACTTGAGGGCTTGCAAGTGCTGCGAGACCAAGCACATCACTCCCACCAGGTGTGTGCGAGGACGAGAGCGGGCAGGCAAGATTGGAGCCACTCCACAGGCAACCATGACAGAGGCCAGCATGATGTCGGCGCCATAGATCTCTTGGATCCAGTCGCGGAGATAGAAGCCACCCATGCGGGGGTTGATCTCAATGAGCTTGGGGCCAGCTGCTGTCAACTTGAGCTCCACATTGAAGACACCATCAGTGAGGCCACAGCCTAAACAGCACTGGTAAGCAGCACGGATGAGTTGTGCCTCACGGTCAGGGGGCAGACAGGTGGGCATGCAGGCTGCCGTCTCAGTAAAATTGGGTACTCGGGTGGGTCCGTTGTCAGACACAAATGCCCCCAGCATCCTCCCTTCGTATATCACCAGATCCACATCGTGCTCAGTTCCAGACACATATTCCATCAATAGCATGGCATTGCCCCAGCCCAGCCCGATGCCTGGATGGTCAGAGTCATCCTGCAGGTCCCTGGAAATCTTGTCGAAGTGCAGATGGCACTGCTGTGCATCCTCCACCAGCTTCACCCCCACGGCTCCTGCCCCATACTCTAACTTCATGACCCCAGGAAAGTTGATGTGGCTGGCAGCTCGCTCCACATCAGCATGACTCTCCAGGTGACAGCAGGGCACAGCATAGAGAGCTGCTGAGGGCCAACGGGCCCCCTCTTTGCGCCGCCGCAGCAAATGCAAGTGAGTGCGGCTCTTCTGCTTGGCCACACGCATGGCAGTGGGAGAGCTGCAGCGCAAACCCAGCCCTTCACACATCAGTGCTGTCAGGACCATGCAGTCATCCCAGTAGGAGAGGCAGCCATCCAGGTGCAGGCCCCGTTCCTGCACAAGCCCCAGCAGATACTGGGCATGCTCCTCGTCTCTTTTGTGGTCTGTGGTGTCATAGTGGATGAAGGTCTGCACCAGCTGGGAGGCAAAGTGATTGGGGTCGGACTCCACCAGGTGGATCTGGGGAAGGGAAAGATGAAAGAGAAAGAAAGAGGGAGGAGGGGAGGGAGAGAAGGGTGTGGAGTGGAAACGGGGATGGGGAAGAGGGAAGGGAAGATACAAAAGGGTAGAGATGCAGAGAAGGTGGGAGAAAAATCAAGAGATGCATCACTACTGACAGTTTCAGAGGAGGCCAGCTCCTTCGAACCAGGCACATCAGAGTAGCTCACTGGAAAGAGGGCACAGTCCGCAGGCAGCTGTTCCCCACCTTGGGAAAGGTGCCCATTCCTCCACCACCCACAGACTTGGGGGAGGTAAGGTGGGGGGAGATGGGATCTAAGCTTTCCCTGTTCTGCAGTAACTGAAGATCCATTGTCCCCAAATTTGGGAGGAGGGGAATGAAGTGCTGGGACAAGACCAAGGCTGGCAGTATAAGGGAGATAGGGAGGGGCAGAGTCTTGAGACAGAAATTGAGCCAGCCAGTTGTATGGGGGGATGGACAGCAGGGCCATACTTCTGTTCTCCATCTCCTCTGAGCCCACTTATCTGGATTCACATTAGACCAAGGAGGTATCTTCATTCAGCTCACTGGCTCTTGTGAGCCCCAAGCAGCAAGTGGATGGTGGGACAGGCATAACTGTTCACTGCTGCTGCCTTTTAGCATGGACATCCAGCAACTTCAGAGCACAGAGTCGGTTCAAATAGAGATTTTTCCCCCTCCCTTTATAAAGTACTAAGCCATTTTCCAAGTGGACCTTGGATAAAGGTACAGACTGTCCCATTGTGGAGGTGCGGCTGTTGGATGTGAACTGTGGCATATGTGTAGCCAATGTGACCCTTTCAGGGTCTAAGAGGACAGAGTTGAGAGGGACAAACACAACCCTCAGTCTCAGAGGAGAAAGCTGGCATCATCACAATTGGGCCTCGAGGACAATGAAGAGAATTGCTTCTGCGACAACCATTGCCTAAACCACCAGCTGATCTTTCTCTGTCCCTTTCTACCCACTTAGTTCTTATTGCATACCCATACTCCCACCACAACCCCAGATGCCTTTCCTCATTTGTTCCCCCCGGTAGTCTTCCATCTACTCAAAGGGCCCTCCTTTCATCTTCAACCTAAATTATTTGTGAGCCCTAGAAATATGATGTAGAGGCTGAAAGACCCCCAAAGCAGTTCATTCTTGAAACTGTCTTCTCATCTCCTTTAAAGGAGGGAACAGTCAGCATGTAGTAATATCCCAACCCTTTGAAAAGGGACTGTTGTATCCAGAGTTTGGAAAAGGCCAAAAAACCCAGGTGTTTGGGAAGACTGTGAAAATGGAGGGAAGTCAAGAGGATTTTACTGAGAAAGCAGCCTGGATATTTCTTTGTTACTCAGCACTAGGTGCCCCACCCGGTTTCCCTGATCAGGTTCCTGTGTCACAAGCCCTTAACAAGGGGAGAGAAGCATCCATTTCTACTTCTCAGGCTGCTTTTCAAGGTCAGAAACCTTACTAAAGTAGTGGGAGAGGGGAACTAACCACCCACTGATGTTTCATTCCACAAATAGCTGGTACTTGAGGGAAGCAGGGATCCAAAAGATCCAGAATCTACAAGGTGGACTCATTTGCTGTGCCCTGTATTTGTCTCTTAGCGCTATTGGTGGAGAGGAAATGTTAAAGAGGCAGTTGTGGCTGTGCCTGAAATCCACAAGCGCTGATCAGAACTCATTTCCATCCCCAATGACTCTTTCATCAGAAGATTGCTTCTGGATTGGGCCCTCCAGTGCCCTGCTCAAAGTCATCCTGATAATGATGGCCAGCCTCAAGAACAGTTGGAAAATGTGGTTGGGGAAGAACCAATGCCAGAATTGGCACAGGCCGGCACCCTGAAATAAAATGAGCAAGCCCTTTATAGCATGTAAAAGGGGTCTCTCTGGCTTTCTCCCCTCTCTGGGCTTAGGTGACACCAGGTATGCTTATATGATATGGACAGGGGCTGTGGGGGTTTGGTGCTTCTCTAGCTAGTCCATCCTGCAGCCTGCAAGGGGCTGCAAGGGTCCGGTTTCCGCATCTTACTTTTAGCCCGTAGTCCCTGGCTGCCTCCCAGACGAACTTTTTGCTGACTCCGCCGGCCCCAATCACCAGCACGTGTTTGCCCTCCATCAGGTGGCACTGTGCACGGCGCAGCATCGTCTCCACAAGGGGGCATGCCACCTCGCCCAGCGGGGAGCCCACCACCCGGCCCATGGACTCGAAGATGGAGCAGGTCTCCAGGCATAGATGCGAGTTCATCTCTAGGGCCACCAGCTGCAACACCTGCTCCTCTGAGCTCAGGAGAAAATCCACACCTGGGAAAATGAGGGAAGAAAACATCCTGTCAGCCCACAAGGCCTAGCTGTGTCAATGCACATTCTAGTGAACCCAGGCAAAATCTGTTACAGTAAGTTGTAGCAGGACCGTGTGTGTGTGTGTTGAATAAAAAGTGTGTGTTGATGGTAATTATTATGAGCATCTGGTAATATAGGCCAACAAGCAATCTTGGACCACACCCGATAGGGTATAACTGTATGCTTTCTCATTTGACTTAAGATGCCTTATTTTGTGTTACTTACAGAGACTATGTAAGTTTCTTGCACTGTTGTTTTTTGTATGCAACATTGCAAGTTTGTATTTTATCTCTGCTATTAAGAGTAAAGATTTTTTTTCCTGTTCATTTCTAGTCTTGTCTGTGAGTTTTGTGCATGGGACGTGGTGAATATCCGCTTGCTGCGCAACAAAATCAGAGCCCATGGCTTCTTCCAGGAATCTCAAGAGAAGGTGTGTGAATGAATAAACTCTCAAAAGTAGCATTGCTAGCTGGAATTGGGATTTATTGTAAGAAAAAAAAGTATAGGTCCCAAAGCTCCATAAACCCAGCTTCTCGTTTCTCCACTGTGACATACCAGGTGCCTCCAAAGCCTGTACGGTGAGAAGGCAATAGCTCTCTTCTGGTGTTGTCAGAAAGAAACTTTAATCATTAGGACACTATACTGTATCTGAAAGTAGAGGGATCCCTGCAGACCTCAAGATTAATCACAAGGTTTAGAAAGATATTTTGTACCTAGGATCTCTTAATCATCGTAGAATCATAGAGTTGGAAGAGACCACATGGGCCATCTAGTCCAAGCCCCTGCCATGCAGGAAATCCACAAAGCACCCTGACAGATGGCCATCCAGCCTCTGTTTAAAAGCTTCCAAAGAAGGAGCTTATCAGTTTCTGATAAATTGAGACATTCTGTGAGATCAAAATGAAGTGGCAACCAAGTCTTATCTGTCTTTCATTTGTGTAAAGAAAAACAATTTCCATGGGAACCGATAGTCCAAAGATATTGTTCAGGCATTTGCCACTGCTATACTAAATGTCAGGCATTTGCAGCAGCTAAAACAGTAATTTCAAAAATAATAAGTCAAGAGGTCCCTCATGGTAAGTGGATTTTTGAAGCTTTGTGGATGGAGAATGTAATCCGAAAGGAATATGTAGAAGGCTATGAAGAACCAGAATTTAAGAGAGGTTCATAACTACTTCCAAGGGAAATTCCAGAGGGGCACGATTCCAGGGCTGTGGAATTTAGGATCCCTAACCTACAGGAGTGAGAAGTTTCAGAGCATTCCATTGTGTGGAGAGCAACTTGAGAAATCCATATTCTTAAGTCCTACTGAGCCATGAATCTCACTGGCCGACCTTGAGACAGTCACTTCCCAGCTTGGTTGAATTCATATGATTGTTGTAAGCCATAAAATGGCATGGAGATGTGACTAATAAGTAACTAAGCAAATAAATAAATGTCCAATATAAGTAGAACTCCATGTGAATTCCTGCAAGCGGCAGCCACACAGTTAGGTCTTGTGACCACTTCAAGGACACTGATGTGAGCCTGTCCCTAGAACACAGACCATAAGAACTTCTCCAGTGTTGATTCCTTAAATGTATTTGCTCAAGAACCTGTTGAAATGTTGACCAAGCCACCCTGAAAGCCCTGTGTCCATGTATGAAACAAAACTTCAGCATCCAAAAATATTTTTTTCTGTAATGACTGACTCAGAAAGCTCACCAATAATGTCAGTTTGTGCTCGGCGACCACCTCTTTGTTCAGCTGACAGGCCAGCCTCCATATCCATGAAGGCTTTCATGGCTGCCTCAGCCTTCTGCTTGATCTGCACATAGATGGCTGCAATCTGGGACTCATCCTTCAAACCCCACTGCCGCAGGCTGGTCTCCAGAGTCTGGGGTATAGTGGCCTGGTGCTTCAGTGGTTTGTCTGCCCGGCCTAAACCACACACAACCTGGAAACAACCAAAAAAGAATACAATCTTTCTGAGCAGCGGCCTCCAATTGTCTCTTCCATCTCCAGTAGTCTCAAGTTTACGAATGGATTGTAATTGTATGTACACAGATATAGTCATTGTATTGTCGAAGGCTTTCATGGCTGGAATCACTGGGTTGTTGTAGGTTTTTTTGGGCTATATGGCCATGGTCTAGAGGCATTCTCTCCTGACGTTTCGCCTGCATCTATGGCAAACTACCTCTGAGGATGCCATATAGCCCGAAAAAACCTACAACAACCCAGATATAGTCATGTTTAGAGTTGCCTGCGAATGGGAATACTCTGGATTATTCCATCAGCCAGAAAACTCCCATTCCTGTCTCTAATCAATTATTTGATTTTTTTTTAACCTATTGAAATTAGTGGAACTGGAATATGATGTATAGGCTGGGCAGTTGCTGCACTGGGAGTAGATATACATTACAGTTAATTGAACTCTGTTTGTGTGATGGAGAAAAATGTAAAAACTGGGTAAAATTACCTTTACTCCTGCTCTCTGAGATTTGACAATCTACTCTTTCTACTAGAAATGGGAAGGCCTCAAAACATACACAAAATCCTTGGAAACCTTCAGTGAAAAAACACACACATTTTCCCATTTTTTTCAGAAGCCCTTCATTCCCTCCAGGGAACTGGGAGGAAAAGGTTGACTCATTTTTTTTTCTTTTAGAATGATGAATACAGTTTTTAAGATAAAAGTTTTTGTATTTATACTTGCCCCACATTATTTCTACAAATGGAACAGGTAGACTTTTACATAAAACTAGGTACAGTATCTGACACTACTGGGGATTAGTACCTTACATTACTTGGCACTTTGGAGAACTAAAGGTGACAAAACAGGTTTCTTTGTTATATGCTTGTGGTTGGTTTCTCTTTAATTTGTTTCCTTATTTATTTTTGTCTGCTCCTGACAGAAGCAAAGAGGCTTCTTATCACTTGGGTACTTTTCATAGTTCAGGAAATTGTGGCTCCGTTTGTAACAAAAATAACATTTAAAAAATAAATTCAATTTATAATTAGGTTTGATTCAACAGGGAATAAATGGTACTTTTAATAAATTGGACATGATATTTTTTATGCCAATCCAATCCATAATCCACTTTTTAAAGCATAATCCACATAATCCGTTTCATGTTTCCAAAGTAAATAAATGACTTTCAATCTATAAAGAGGGCTAATATTGCATATTTTTCTTTTCCTGAAAAAAAAAATCCCACTTAAAAAAAATAACACCGCTAGGAAAAAAAAAATCATGGTTTCAAAATTTAATCTTTGCCTCACCATTTTAGCCTTACTTTATGTGCACTTGTAATATGGCTTTTGAAGCCCTTCCCAAATTTGAATTTGGGTCCAGATGCCAAAAAGGGTTCAACACGCTTGGGAGAAACCTATAAAAATCACTGGGGCAATCTAATCATTGCAACTTTAAGTGTCATTGATTAAAGTAGGTCTACTTTGTGTGTGGATCCAACCCAACATTACAAGAGGATTTCTTGTCCAGGTGGAAATCCTAGACAAAATTTAGCTGCTAATTTGGCAGCTGAAGATAAAACCTAGCCCAGTTCCAATAAAAAAGGAAGAGGAAGAAAACAACAACAACAACAATAATAATAATTTGTATCCTATGACTCTACTAATCTTATTTTTTTGGTGTCTGTCCCACAAGACATTTAAAAATTAGAGACAAAGACTTGCATTTTCATCCTCTCAACTCAATTTCCAGCTCTGATTGCAGACAGAACAAAAGACTTCCACATCCCTAACTTAAAGTGATATAGGTTTTTTGCCCATGTTGGTTCTCTTGTCTTTCCCTTTCTCCCAACCACTAATTCCCAACAGAACTCAAGGCTTCCCCTTTGTTACCTTGCTCAGTAGAGGCTGGTCTTTTCGGGATCTGCAGACAACAGCACATATCCGGACTGCCAAAGTGGTCTGTGGAGAAACTCTCCCTGGAATTGCAGAGGCAGAACAAGGGGTGGAAATAATAGATCAGAAAAGCACGCTGAGAGTAAAGTGCAAGAGGGAGGAAAGTAGTTGTAAGATGTAAGGGGGTTGGACTGGATGGTCCACAAGGTCTCTTCCAAATCTATGATTCTATGATCTCTTTTGAGCTCTCTAGACCAGGAGAGTACAAAGAAATGCAATGGGATCAATCAGAAGAAGCATTTGTTTAAGGATAAAATTATTAGTTATTGAGCCCTAGGTTGGAGGACATTTCAGGAGGAACTAAAAGATCTCCTTACATGGAGAGTTGTTTGTGTTGGGAGGGTTAGGCTGGACCATATGAGCTGTGGGAATGAAGGCCTCCAGCAAGATGCTCTCCTCCTCCTCTAGCGTCTCCAGCAGTGTAAGGACAGCTTGCAGGACACAGCCATGTTCTGCCTTGGCATGGAATGACACAGCTTGGGCTCCATTCCAGCGCCAACCTGATGGCTTCACCACAACCTGTTGGAAGCACAGCAGAGAACAGGGCTTAAACAGAGACAGTCATTTTGCAAGTGAACTCTGTCTTCAAGAGATCTATAACTACGGAGTGGTGAGGAATCTCAGGCCCTGCAGTAAATCTGGCCCTCATAGTGTTTTCTGGATGGTCATGTCCCTTCCCCAATTCCATTATCTTGCAATTTTCAAAGTTTAGTACATTTTTCTTTCTCTAAAAGGTTAGAATGCACATCTCAAAGCTGTGAATAGTTTTACATTTGTTGATATTTCAAATCTTGCCCTGTTGACTTGGTCAACAGGGTACTGGGGAAGCAGCCCCTGAAAGTGTCTATGGCACTGAACCTGATCTTTAGGCTGAAAGACATTCCCCACATTGATCAATAGCAGGGATGGGCAAATACATTGGGTCTAGGAACTGACTTTCTCTCTTGAAATACTTTAGAAACTGCACAGGCTTCCAAAAATGCAAATAGCAAAACAAAAAAACAAAACATCAAACAAACCCAAATTTTTAAAAAAGTTCAGTTATTCCAAGCATCTTTGCAACCCATTTCAAAGGCAAATCAATGGCAGCTCCCAGGAGAGGAAATTCCCCCTTCATTTTGGTGAGAAAAAAACCCCACAAAGTTTGACGTAATTGAGAGGCCACTGCACTCAAAAACAATCCTATGGGGCCACTGGCACCCCAGGGCTACACTTTGCCCACCCTGATAGCCAGCTGCCAAGCCACATGCATAGCTGACCTTAGATATGGGATGTATGGTGTGTGCTACTCCAGCTCTGCAACAAGGCTTTTCGTAACATCCATCCTGCCTAGATCTCTCTCCAAGGCTCCTCACCTGGCTGTAGGTTTCCATGGCAGTGCCTTGCAAGAAGGCAGTTATTTCCTCCTGAAGCAGGTTGTCTTGCCCCTCACGCCCACTCAGCTCGACCATGCGAACACGCTGTTCCTCTGTCACACTTCGTAGGGGCAATGGCCGCTTGAAGGTGAAGGCCAAGGTGGGGGGCACTGCCACCTGTGCTTGCTGGTCCATCAGCTGTCGGGTCAGCAGCTTGTCCTCCAGCAGGCGAGCCAGCTCTCCTGATCCCCCCGTGGGGCAGTCGAGGTCTCGGGCGAGTTCTGCTGCTGATTGGCCCTGCACCTTGCATGGCCCAAAGTAGCCTGTGAAGTAAGTGACGTGACGTGGGGGTGCAAATTCTTCTAGCATTGTGCGGCCACCACGATCAAAGGTCACAGCCTTGAAAACCAGCAAAGAGGACTCTCCTGGGTGGGTTTCTGAGGGTACTTTGGAGAGCCAGGCTGGTGACAGGCACAGCAGCATGTTGCCTAGAGAGCAGAGAAAGAGGAGACCAAGCCCACACACGTGTTATGAGAGAAGTCTTACACCAGAGAAAATCTTGCCCCTTGCAAAAACAGTCCTGTGGGTGACTCCTTATAAAACAGAACCCAAGGCAACGTACAACAGATTAAAACATATTACAGCTAAATCTTTTTATCTAAAAGTTAAAAACAAACGATTCTTTAAAAAGCATAAAGCTAAAACAGCTGGAAATATAAAAGACTAAGGCTCAGCAAATCCCACTAGACAGCCTCTGCCATATTAGTTAAGAGCTAAAGGCTTCTCTAATTTTTTAAAAAAGTCTTATTTATTATTTAGAGAGCAAAGAGGAGATTCCCACGAGGGGGGAAACTTTAGAGTAGCCACTGAGAAGGCTCTCTTACACGTCCTTATGAAACATACTTGTATTGGTAGTGAGACAAGAGCATCACCGAAACCTGGGAAGACTCATATAGGAAAATGCAGAAACCATCTACACTGCAGAATTATAGCACTTTAACACCACTTTAACTGCAATCCTATGGAATCCTGGGATTTGTGATTTGTTTTGCACCAGAACTCAGACAGGGAAGGGTATATGTCTCATAATCTACAAATTCTGGAATGCCATAACATTGAGCCTTGGCAGTCAATGTGGCATCCAAGTACTATAATTCTGCAATGTGGATACAGTCACCATCTTTCAGATAATCTGGACCCAAGCTGTGTAGGACATGAAAGATCATAGTCAGTACTTTGAATTCTTCCCAGACTACTTTGTGAATTTAGCAGCCTGTGCCATACATGCACCAAAATAATGGGTGGCAGCTGAGAGAGGTAGCACTCCACAGGTTCTTGGTCCCATCAGCAGCCTAATTATCAGCCCTGAGAAATGTCTCAGAGCTAGCAAAGAGGGGCTGTCCTGCTCTTGGTCTCCAGAAGGTGTTACTCGGCCATGCTCTCCAATAAGGCACCACTGAACTGAGAGGGACTGAGCAGGGAGAGGGAAACAGAGCCACCACCAGGTATTATCTCATTAACAGCATTTCAACATTATTCATTGCAGCATCAGTATTTCTTTATACTGTTCCCAGAGCATGGGGGAAACTAAGCCATTCATAATTTGCATAGGAAGCCCAAGGTTTGGTAAAAAAATAAATAAAACAACTGTTGCCATCTCCTCCATTTTAATGTCAGGGAATAGTGCTATAAATATTGAAACAATCAATAACCAGGCTATAACCTACTCCTTAATGCAAAAAGAAAAACAAACAAACATCTAATGCACTTGGATGATTACTCTGCTGGCTGGATGATTCTGAGAACTGTACTCCATACAAGAACCGTTGCTAATTCAATTATTTTGCCACTGAAACTCAAAGACTGCATTCCTGAGCATATACTCTGAGTAGGAGGTAGCTCACAGAATTCTAGAAGAAGAGCTGGCTCCCCATTCATAGATTTGAATAAAGAATTTGGAGTCCTGAGCGACTGCTGATTGGTGGGGGGATTATGCCTTAGCGTGGGAGGCTGGAGGGCTGACCTTCTGCTTCATTCCTGCCCCATGCTGCTGGAGGCACCTTGGCCAGAAAGAAATCCGAGCAGCTCAGCTGCCATGAGAGCTCTGGTTACCGCCAGCTCTGTCCCCGCCTTTGAAAAGCGACAGGAGGAACGCCAGGAATATGGCATAGCAGCTGCCCAAGAGAGGCTGCAGAAAGCATGCATGGATAGACATCTTGGACCAGGCAGATGCCGGAGACAGAACGTACTGATGAATCTGAAGCACCAGGTTTAGAGCACAGTGCGATTTTGTCACGTATTTGGAGATACAGAAAGAATAGTTGTTTTCCTGACAAGTTACTCCAGCAGAAAACAAAGCTTTGAGGACACACTGCTTGTGGCTATCTGCAGTTGTCCTGTTAGTTGGTATAGGGCACTCCAAGGCTCCTTAGCTCTTTACCAGCTACATAGAAGTATTGTTAATGTGAAAAATATGAAGACACCTGATGCAGATATGATTTTATAATGGAACTCACCAGGACACTGGTTGCCACCTTCTAGAAGTACCGACAGATATGAAGTAGGGGAGCCCAAGACACAGATGGTGATATCTGATGGCCCAAACCCTGAAAAAGATAAGAGTAGAATCAGCAGGCTGCTCCTTATAATTGGATCTTGAAATCTGAATGTTGCCTCTCTGTAAATTTCACAATCCAAAGATTTAAAGGCAGAACTGGTGCAATTAAGTCTGCCATCCTAGGGCCCTTTTAACACTACACAGTTATAGCACTTTGATACCAGGCCTGTAGCGAGGGGGGGGGGGGGTTAGGGGTTCAACCCCCCCCAAAATGTTTCAGATTTTTTTAAAAACCTGGTTTACTCATGAATTTTAACTAGTTAACCAAATCCCCATGCTAAGTCTATGAGATGCAAAAAATTAGAGTCCCTCCAGAACTGCAAGCACTATCTCAGGCAAATATTGACAATGTATTCACACTGTCATTACTTGCAGCAATAGCCGATATAGTGAAGCAACCAAGTTGGGTGTGTGTGTGTTGAATGTTCTCATTAAGGAGGCCAGACTTGGTGGAGGTGGTTGACAGGGGCGGAGCTGCAGGCTATGGAAGGCTGCTCTGCCCCCTGCTGTACTTTTTGCTTCAGCGTGAGCTAGGAGGCAGGTTTCAACCCCCCCCCCCGTGAAATTTTCAACCCCCCCCCCCCGAAAATTTCAACCCCTCCCAAATTTTTTTTCTGGCTACAGCCCTGTTTGATACTACTATAACTTCCCTGGCTCCCTCCTACAGAATTCCAGGATTCCATAAAATAGAATCAGGCAGTAGAAATGGTATCAAAGTGCTGTAATTACGTAGTGTGAAAAGGTCCCAGGACATAGATGTTCTGTGAAATGCCACTGTGCAGGAGGGACAATGCTCTAACACAGTGGTTCCCAACCTTTTTTTTTTTTTTTTACCATGGATCACTTGACCAGGGACCAGTTTGATCAGGGACCACTTGACCAGGGCCACTTCACCAGGAACCACTTTGACCAGGGGCCCCTCTCCAACATTAGTACCAAAAGGGTTACAAATCAGTTTTTGGTCAACTGCTGATTCAGAAAATTGCATTGGATAGACCACATCAACTCTAGTTTCTGATACAGAATATGTGACATGGTCAGCAACAGAAAAGAAGTGACATGTGGTGTGAAAGAAGTGGAAATAAAATAAATAAAATAAATAATATTTATGTTAATGGACTGCAAACTCCACTCTCCAAAGTATTATTCATCATCTCAGTGCTTTCTAAGAATCCTCTCTGGATGTTATACATGCATACTTCAGTTAACATAATCAATGTGTTCCTGGACATTAGATTTTTAACAAAACCTTTGGTACCAGGGACAGAAATTATATGGAAAGAATAGGGATAGGTGCTAACACCACAAAAAAGAAGTTTAGTTTGGCATGTTTCAGCAAACGTTTTGTTCAAAATTAAAATATATACATGTGAAATGAATAACCACATAAGTAGACAAAAACATGTCAAACCTTCTAGAGACCAAATGAAAGCTCCTTCCAAAATGCATCCAGGGATGACTTTTTTTTTCAACAGTCTCTGCTTCTCTTATGATTTTCATTTTGTGGACAAAACATGTTTGTTTAACAAGCCAGGGTGACTGGTGGGGCAAGCTTATCTTGTTCTCTTTCTTTCTATTTTGCTGTCCATGCATACTTAGAAAGGATTCTGGAGGCAGTTGCTGTTTACTTTGCCTTGTGTAGGCAGGCACGCACTGCTAAAACAGGATTGGCTAGAGCACAATCCCATTCTTTCCCAGCTCAAGCTTTGTTGCATTCTTTAGTACAGATATGCTGCTGCAGTCAAACACTGTAAGCCTTTGTTTCTTTAGCCCCTATTCTCCATACTCCCAGTGTTGATGCTGCTAAAAAGGAGGAGAGAAAAAAACAGGGCTGGCTAGCTGTGAAAAGATTTTATTTTAAAAAATGTATTTTTCAGAGGCTTTTAAAACTGAAGTATGCCTATATTTAAAGCAGGGCTGGGTAGCTGCATGAGGACCAGGGGCCAGTTCCTTCACTATAACCACCTACTCATCCAAAGTCCAAAAATTTCCATTTATAAGCCATCTCAAAGTGGTGAGAAGAAATAACATCATATTACTACCTTTTGTTGTTTTGTGAGGGAATGAAGAGGAAAACAGATATTTCAAAGTAATATGGGGCTCTGAGATGCTTGTGGGGGTATGGTGTTTTCATGTATTTTCACAAATTTGGAGGACTTTCAGAATATTTAGAAGAAAAAATGACTTAAAATTGCACTGATTACATTAAAAAAAAGCTTGTGGAAGGTTTTGGGAAACTGGTGTTGGTAGGATGATCCAGGGACTATAGGCAACATGATGCAGCCCTGCATCTAGGGGTTCTAAGTCATGCAGGGAAATGGTTTGATTATAAGGGATTGCTCACTTCAAAAGTTGCCTTTCAACAGCTCAAGGGCTAAAAACTAGGGGAAAGCGATGCACCGGAGCAGAGAGAGCACCCCAGCACACACTTCCTCTCACAGATGTGATTTTAACCTTGTGAAGAAAGGAAATGACCCAACAGGAAGAGTGAGCAAGCGGGAGAGGCTTACAGAAGGCCTCAAGGCAACATCATGGCCGAATTGGGACTTAAGAGGTGTCTCTCAGCTGCCAGTGCTTGAATACAGCTCCTTCCCAGAAGTGATACATTAAGTGTGCTAAAGGATGGAGATTTATTTCTCCAATATGCCAATATTTTCTAATATATTATACATTATATTCATACATTGTTGGATATTATATCTGTTACATATTATATCCAATATATATTCATTATACATAATATCCAATATTCTGCAAACTCATAATTTAATATGACACCACCAAAATTACACACAAAAAAGCTTGTGAGATGGGGATTATCCCAAGGTCCCCCTGCTCTGACATAACTGCTGCTTTCAGTCCCAGTAGATATATATTTAATATTATTTGGGGGAGGGGGGGAATCCATGCTGTCACACAAGTTTTAGCCCTTCCCTTCATTCTCACAAACTAGTTTTTCTGGTGTGGCACTTGCACGAAATGTGCAGCAATGCTTTGTTAATAATATTTGTATGTCTGGGGGAGATAAACCCTTCACTAAGGGAAACTCTTCAAATGTTCATTTCAGCATTTATCAGAGAACAAATAACTTGCATTCTGAGTGAACAACCACTGGGATTAAAGTGGGAAAACATCTGCAGGTTTTGAAGAATCTTCTGTGCTGGAAACACTGACCTGTTCGGGGTTCCTTGGTGAGATCGATGGTCTCTGGGAGTCCTTCCTGCTGCAGGGTGCACTGCAAGAGGTCATAGTAGTAGGCTGTCCAGGCACGTGCCTGAGCATCCTCTGGGCTGATCTTGCAGTCCAGAGGCACATCCCGGCGCCAAGCACAGCGCAGAGGGCTCAGGGGAGGTAGGAACCCCTGCTCGGCCCAGTCCAGCTCCTTGGGGGTGGGAGGTGGGTCGGTGTGGATCTGATCCAGAGATAACTGTACAAAGGGGAAAGGGAAGAAGTTGGTTCAAAAAAGGAATATAGGAGCATCACTGCTTTAGCTGGCTGAGATGTTGAGCTACAGTGCTTGTGCTGGTACAGCTGTACCAGGAGCTCCTATTTTGTTTGCTTTGCAGTTAATGTTTGTTTGCAATCCCAGGCTTGGGATTTTGCAGCAGGGTGGCTTCCTGTTATAGGCTGCAATCATAGGGTAAGCCACTTGCCAATTATAGTTAGGATCCCTGGTCCCGCCCCCTTTTTTGCTTTTTGGAGAGAAAGGGCCATTTTTAGTTAGTTACAGCAAGAGAAGCCAAGGCAGAGGATGCATACAGACATTCCTCCTGTGCAAAAGCTTCGTCTTTTAAAGAGTTCCTGGGGAAGAACGACTTCCTGGGGAAGAACAGATTGAAGGCCTCTACAGATTCCCAAAGGGTTCTAGGGAACAGCTTTACAGCCCTGAGGACCTCCAGAGGGAATAACAGCTCTTCATCTTCAGTTAAGTGATTTCAAGCCTGCTGGTACGTTTGTTTGGTTCTGAGACGCAGTTCAGCCAGTAGCAGACTCAAACCAGTCAGGTTTAAGTTCACAGCAGCCTGGGAGGAGCTTTAAAGGGAATTTTTTTCTGTTAAACAAAGATTCTTGAAGATAGTGCCTGTTTCCTGCAAACAAGACTGCAAAAGCCAATAGACTATTTAGAAATTTTACAACTCCTGCTTGTTCCTTAATAAAGACTGTTGTATTTAAGTTTAAGTCTCCTAAAGCCTGTTTAATAGGAGAAATTCCTCTAAAGGTTCTTTCTTGGGCTCCCAGGCTTCCCGCTGGACGCAAGCCTTGCATCCTCTTTTAGAAGCATTTAATTTTGGCTCCAGCGGCGACAGAACAGTTCTACAGAAGACTTAAAGGTTGGAAATGCACTGGCTTACCAGTGATGATTCCTGGAAGTTTTGCCCAGAAGCTGAGGTGGACAGAACTGGAGGTCCTTTCCCTCTACACAAATATAATGCTATGATTCCACTTTGACTACTGTGGTCCTGGGATTTGCAGTTCAAAGAGGAGGGGTTTAGAAATTTCAGTCAGATAATTCTAGCGCCCTCCCCTGGGATGCTACAGAATGCAGTCACATATGTTGAAGTGGAATCACATCACAATAACTGTGTTATGCTCAAAAGATCTGAGATCTTTGGGAAGGTTCAAGCTCTATGAGTAACAACTCCCTGTTTGCCACCACAGTTGCAACAGAAGGAAAGAGGGAGCTGCTCAGAGAAAAAGGGAATGGATTAGCATCCTTTCGGAGGGAGATGAAGACATGGTTATCCAAACAGGCCTTCAATAATTGGCCAGGCGTCATCTAAATTGGATGACCCAAATAGAACAAAGTTTTACCCCTGTCATTTTAATGTTGATTTTTTAATCTGGGTTGTGGCTGGGACAATATTGGTTTGTATAGCTCCTTTTTAACTTCAATGTATTGTTGTGTTGTCACTAGTTATTTTATTTGAATTTGAGTCATATTCTGTTAAGTATTGTTAGGTTGCTATTTTATGTTATTTGGTGTTGCTCATTGATTGTGCAAACTTTTGTGTGTTTCATATGTTCTGGATTGCACTTTTTTGCCATGTAAGCTACCATCTCCTTTGGGAGATGGTACTGGAATATAAATAAAGTTATTATTATTACGTAAGTACGCACACATCCATATATAAATAGTGGGTATGGATTTGTATATAGAATCCTAGAATAGAGTTGGAAGAAACCACATGGGCCATCTAGTCCAACCCCCTGCACAATCAAAGTACCCCTGACAGATGGCCATCCAGCCTGTGCTTAAAAGCCTCTAAGGAAGGAGCTTCTACTGCAATCTAAGGCAAAGAGTTCCACTGCTGAACCACTCCTACAGTCTCCAAATTCTTTCTAATGTTCAGGTGGAATATCCTTTCCTGTAATTTGAACCCATTGCTCATGTACTGTATGAATTATGTGTTTAAGAGAAAGTAGTATGTGAGAGGTGGCCATGCTAACTTTGGGCCTTGGCCACATCAACAGCTGACATGCAGCCTTACCACTCAGGCACATTTGAAATAAATTCCCCACTTCTATTTTCAAATAGAATAGAAGCTGATCCTAGACAACTTCTGGAACAGTGAACATTATGCTACCAATTTCATTTGTATTGGGTAACCATTAGGGGAAAATACAAGGGAAATAAATGAGTCGGACAATTGCTTGAAAAACATTTAAAGGCCAAGTGCATCATTCTCCATAAACCGCAACTAAGCCTTGGCTAAATCAGAAGGCAAAAAGACCAGCTCTTTCTATGTCAACTATTTATGTAAGAACCAGAGACAGAACTACCTCTCCATTTTCCGGCAGAGTGGAGCACAGCACCCTTTGGATAGCAGTGAGGTAAATGGATGTACAGAGATGTAGGTAGGATTCAAACATGTGCATCCCAAGGCAATTTGCAAAGATTGCTTCCCAGGGAAATATCCATAGGATCATCATTTTAATTGTTTTCCCTAATTCCTTGTATCAGCCTTCCAAACCCAATGCTGGATTTTAGATTGTGGTGTCAGGGAGAGAGAATTTGTGATCTAACCTAAAGGACACAGGGTTGAGGGAAGTTGCTATATGTTAGACTAAAGATCCAGAAATCTCAGTTTGGATAGTAAGGTTCTTAAAGACAGAAGACATTTGAGTCCCTGGTATCCCGTCTAGATATCAGGAAGGACAGATAGATGATTAGACAGACAGACAAAGTCAGATAATGCAAGAAAAGAAGAAATCCATAATAAGGTCTGAACTTACCATCGTTCAGGGTGTAGATGCTGCAAGAGAAATGGGGAGAGAAATAAGTCAGTTATTTTACACCAATTGTGATTCAGATTGAGATCTCAGCCCTAGTTGGTTCCTGTATGAGTAGGCCATTTAACTGTCATGATGCAAAGCCTCTGCAGCAACACATGTTCTAGTACAAAAGCCAAGGAGACATTATGGCACAACCCTTCCGCCTAATCTGTTGCCCCAATTAAAGTAACAAGCAAGAAGGTTCCTGTGATCTTCACTTTTTATACTGAAATCATGCTTTACCCCACACAGAAAGGAAAACACTAAGTGGGGTTGGCATAACTCTTTAAACCCCTGCTGATATACAACATGATCTGTGATGCCTGTTTTGCTTCCTACTCAAGATCTGTCCCCAAGGCAACCAGCTGCCCATCTTAGTTATGTTGCTGGAGGAAACCTTGCAAAAAAACCGAAGTGACTACAAGTATCAATGCATATGCATCACAGAAGGAGAACTCGGTGTCCATTTTCAAGACGTATTCATTTCCATTCCATCTTTTTTCTCATTTATTTATGTTCTCACCTTTCTCCCAGGAATAGGAGAACCAGAACACGATTTAAAAACAGATATATATACTGTAAAAGCAGTACAATAAAACACAATCACACCAATCATCATATAAAAACAGCCAAATTAACAACAATCTGAAAGCAGGTTAGAACACAAAAGTGTTCAATGAACCACTTAATTAAATGTGTGACATACATAACCTCCTTTTCTGTTTCCACAGGGCTCAGAGCAGCGTTTGAATTTCTAGCAGTGTAATCTTATATACATTTACTTATACGTAAGTCCCCTTCCATCCAATACAGCTTATCCTCTTAGGAAGTATGTCTAGGATTGCAGCCTTGGAGTGCTGACAAGCAATTAAACAGTCCAAGACTTGTGCACTTAGCAATCCGTAGTGGTTCCACCAGGAAGGATGGCACAAGTTAGAAAACAATTTGCGGCCAGCACATGCCCGGGGTGGGCGGTGGGTGAGTGCCTGGATTTTGAAAAGGTTTGGGTACCAGGCAAAGACCGTGCTCTGTGTATTCAGCCTGCGCTGTTTGTTGAGCAATTCCCTGAGGATCAGTGAACTGTGAAATTCCCAGTTATTCAAGAAGATTAAGATGAAAAAAATGAGGTTAGGATTAAACTAACATACTTACCCACCCTCCTCCCTCCCCTTTGCCTCAGTCTACTATACTGGCTCATGCAAGGTTCATGCAAGGCCCCCTTTATCTGTTCAGTCAATGGCTTTCCTGTCCCACTAGATAACAGTTGCTCTGGGCCCTGGGGCATTGCTGGAGCAGAGCCAACCTGAGACACACAGACACAGATGTAAATACCCAAAGCAAAACTCAAGCACTCTGGGATCTTTCAGAGAGCTGAGAGTGGTATGACAGAGCCCCCATTGCCCTTGATGTGGGCACACAGCTCTGTTCATTGTTTCCAGCTATCTACAGGTTTTTGAAGCATTTCATGGAAGATGGAGGAAAGAAGTCAGCAAGTTGGTCTGCAAAAAAGCTGATTGATCAGAGATGACAGCAAAATAAAAGAAGTGTGAGTAAACACTATGAGCAATGATGGTGGCATGATCATCTCATCTTCACGAACTTAAAAAAACACACACACAATATGCTATGCCTTCCCCATAAAGAGCTATGGATTCACATCCGTTGTCTGCTTAAATAGTACTCCAGAGATGCTTTAAAATGCTAGAGATGTGACCACAGCAGAAAATATGGCAAAGGTAAAGATAAATGTTTCCCCTTGACATTAAGTCCAGTCATGTCCAACTCTGGGTGCTCATCTCCATTTCTAAGCTGAAGAGCCGGCGTTGTCTGCAGACACCTCCAAAGTCATGTGGCTGCATGGACTGCTGTTACCTTCCTATTGGAGCAGTTCCTATTAATCTACTCACATTTGCATGTTTTTGAACTGCTAGGTTGGCAGAAGTTGGGGCTAACAGCGGGAGCTCACCCCGCTATCAGGATTTGAACTGCCAACCTTTCGGTCAGCAAGTTCAGCAGCTCAGCATTTAACCCACTGCGCCACCAGGGGCTCCAATATGGAATATAGAATAAAGCTTAAAATCAAAACTCTATTAAAGAATTTACTTGAGTCTGAAAAGTGCTTTGATTAAAAAGCAAGATATTCGGCCACATAGTTGTAGCAAAAATGGCCATCTCCTTCAGTCACACAGAATAAAAACTGCAGTTCTTGAAGCTGACAATCCTATTATACCTTCTTCCCAACTACTGAATGGAAATGATTGCAAGTTCTAGTTCTTCCACAGCCCTGGCTGTTCCCACCAAATTTAAATGTGCTTCCACAAGAAGGTTGCAAGCTACTGTAACTCTATGCAAAGTACTCCACTTACATAAAGTATTCAACTACCCAAATTTGGAGTGAACTGCTATGAGCTTGGAAATTTACATTTTTGTCGTATTGCTCTCAGAGTTCTCAGACAACACAGCCAGTGGCTTTTCTGGCTGAAGGAGGTTAGAACTTAAAATTACAAAAACCCTTACTTTTACAGGCTTTGGGTTTTTACAGAACTTCAGAGATTCTCTTTCCCTTTACCTCCACTCTGCCATGTTGCTATCTTGTAAGCTCCCAATGTAATGTCATGGCCCCCATTTTCTTGCTTGGGACCCAGACAGCCTTCTCATCCTTTAGATTCCCTGCCGTCACTTGCATTACTGCCACCTAAGCCTGAGGTGATACATTTAATATGTTACAAACCACTTGTATCTTTAATAATGGTGAAGAATGGAATATTTTAGCAGGTACAGCTTCTCATGTTGCAGAACTGCCAGTAATGGGTGGAACTACCTTTCCCAGCATTGTGCATTGTTGCACAACACAGCAATATACCGTAAATATGAAACAAAAAGGCAAGGGTGGAGAGAGAATACAAACGGGAGAAACACACTGATTTCTTTCAGTATACACTTATGTGGATTTCAGTTCACTTCTTCAGATATACTTTTTGTACACGTAACACTTCAAAGGGGCTTGTGCCCTTTAGAAACAATGCAGTTTGACAGCACTATAACTGCCCTGGCTCAATACTTTGGAATCTTGGGATGTGTAGTTCGGTGAGGCACCAGAACTCTTTGGCAGAGAAGGCTAAAGACCTTCTAAAACTACAACTCCATGTTTCCACAGTTATGCGCCAGGGCAGTTAAACTGGATTAATTCTACAGTATAGATCAGGCATGGGTCAACTTGGGCCCTCCAGGTGTTTTGGACTGTGGTTCCCATAAGTCCAAAACTTATGGTGGGAGATGAAGTCCAAAACACCTGAAGAGTCCAAGCTTGTCCATGCCTGGTTTAGATGCACCCCAAGTTAAGACAGCAGTGTTCCTTGATTCATCTGATTCACTTCACTACTACACAGGTAAACTTTCTGGGCTTCTCCATAGGAAGACATGAAGAAGGGTGCACGTGGCCTGCAAGATGAGCTACACTGCTATGCGCTGGGTAGTTAGCAGGATCCTCCCTATTTCCTGGTGCTATTATGTTATAGATAAGGTAAGGGCAACACACAGTTCTGACACACCCATAAGAAGCTGCGCAAGCATACAAATAAAACCCAGCTGTGTTTTTCTGTGATAGGAGCTGCATGAACAACCATTCCCATATCTGCCCTGAAAATAACCTAATGTCAGTATATTCTTATTAGCCGCACTATGATTCCCATTCCCTTTCTGGGCCTCCCTCCGCAACTTGAGAACTATAGAAGAGATAGGCAAAAACACCTGCTGGCTCTCAGCCGATCAAACTTTCCCAGAGTCTGCATTGTGCTCCCTCTTCACTCCGCCTATTATTACCTGCTTTCCACCATATAACTTCATAAATCCCTGGGAAGTGCTCAGAATCTGGTTACAAACACAAAGGGCTATTTCCATCAGCAAAGCATTAATGTTGGCTCCAAGGTCTCTTTTGATTCCAGGGAAACCGCAACGCTCATAAGTGAAGGCAATTGTACCTGAGCTCTAAGGGTGGGGCTCACCTTACATCTACATTTGAGGGTTTAACTTTTGCAAATGTAATCCCTTAGATTTAATGACTATTTTTCTCTAGAAATCTCTAGTTTCTTCAGTATTTATTTATCATGTCAAAAGCAAACCAAGGGTGCAGTTGTAATGATTTTAAAAACACAAAGTTTAACACCGTGGCATTATACTAATAGTTCTTTCAGTATGAGCTTATCTTCTGACAGCAGCTGATCATAGAGTTGCCCTGGAGGACATAGAGATTCCTAGAAAAGCATTTTCTCGGGTTAATTTTATTGTCTTTATTATTTTTATATGGTTTATATTATATGTTAATGTTTTAATTATATTTTATGTTATTGGGGGCATTGAATATTGCCGTTTGTAAACTGCCCTGAGTCGTCTCCTGGCTGAGAAAGGTAGTATATAAATATGGTTTATGAATTAATTAATTAATTAATTAAAATCATTCTTTAATTTTCAGTTTATCCCCTTTCACTCTGCATACCTATCCAACAGACACGAAGGTCTTAGCATAATTTTTTAATTGTCAGGTGCAAGGCTATTTACTGTCCACTAATGTCAGTGTAATTGGACAGAGAACGGAACTTGTCCTTTCATATCTGTGGCTCCATCTCCAGATTGGGGAAGGGGACACAATTTCTGGTTGCACCAATTAACAACCAGGCTTAATGAAGTTCCTGTTTCTTGTTAGAAGAACAACGCTTGCCGTTTCCTCATCAAATCCATGAATTACGGAATCCTCCCTTTTATATCTGGATATATCATGACTTCAAGATCTGTTTTACAGAAGCATTTACACCAACAGTCATTCATCATTTTTCAATTCAGTTGCCTGCCATTCAGAAAGCAATTTTTATACTATCTTTTGGATACAAATTAGAAAAAAAATCGTCATGTTTCTTTTTTCTATCAAATATGTTGCAATAAGAAAGGTCTGGCACATTTTAAACAGCATGACACCTTTTTGGGTACTAAATGTCTAAGGCTCCATTTACACTTCCATATAATCCAGTTTCAGAATGCAGATTAACTGCATTGAACTGGATTATATGACAGTGTAGACTCTTATAATCCAGTTCACTGCAGTTAAATCTACATTTTCTGAGTCTACAACAGGCTTGGCAAACTGTGGCCCTTCAGGTGTTTTGGACTTCAAAATACCTAGAGGGTGTTTGCCCATGCCTGGTTCAAACTGCATTATATGGTAATGTAGATGGGGCCTAAGCTTTCACTTGCTGTGCATTCCACTAATTAAACATGAATCAAAATTTAAATTGCAATTAATGTTTTAGTTGATTTATCTTAACAATTAGGGCCCTTCCACGCATCCCTATATCCCAGAATATCAAGGCAGAAAATCCCACAATATCTGCTTTGAACTGGGTTATCTGAGTCCACACTGCCATATATGCCAGTTCAAAGCAGATATTATGGGATTTCTGCCTTGTTATTCTGGGATATAGGGCTGTGTGGAAGGGCCCTAATCAATTGAAGATTGAAGCTCTATTTATTACTCAAATTTAGGCAAAATATCATTTTTGCATAGCTAGGGGTAAGACATGATTGATTGATTGTTTAATTTAATTACTCCATTAACTTATTAGTACATTTTAAAAGAAAAGAAAATGTGCCTGTAATATATTAAAAGATCCTGTTCTTTATGAGCAAAGAGCGGACTGATGTAGGCATTCCTGCAGCCAATGTATACATGATGAAATTAATCTTCTTGTCAACATCTGATTTTGCCTGTACCATTCCAGCTGCCAGAGGAAGTTGTTATCCATTACAAAATAATCTCAAGTTTGTGTTAAATCGGTGTGGTATCTGTTTGAATTGGCTATTAAATAATCACTGAAAACCAGAAGTTTCCAGTTCCGGTCTACTATGTATGACTACCAGTAAATGCCAAAAATGACATAAGGCAGGATTAAAGTTAGTTTGAAATGAAAGTTTCCTTTACTAGTTGCAGAGAAATGCTGGCGAATGTTCCTGCCAACTCTGTATAACTGTGTTTCTACTGGAGCGTTAACTTTGCAATATATTCATACAGTCTAGATTTTTTTTTAAACTGCACATAGAAAGAGAAGATCTGCTCTGTCTCATGATTCCAGAACCGAAGGTCATTCACTGAGTGGGAAACTCAGGACAGACCAAAGACATGTATTTTCACACAGTACATCATTAAACTAAGGAATTTACTGCCGCAATATATTGTTACAGCTGTTGTCTTGGATAATTTTAAAAGGATATTCGACAAATTCACCCAGGACAAGAATAACCTTGGCTAACTACAGCATTAGAAGTACAGTGGGTTTGATCCAGGATACCAAAATGAGTAGATGCTCAAGTCCCAATGGCAAAGTAAGATGGTGTCCCTGATATAAGGTAAAGATTTCCCCTGTTATGAAGTCTAGTCATGTCCGACTCTGGGGGGGGGGGGTGGTGCTAATCTCCATTTCTAAGCTGAAGAACCGGCATTGTCCATAGACATCTCCAAGAATGACTGCATGGAGTGCCATTACCTTCCCGCAGAAGCGGTACCTACTGATCTACTCACATTTGCATATAAAACAGCAAAATCATCCACCCATGGATGGTTGAATATGTGGATGTAGAATCCATAGATTTATGAGGAGTCAACTTTAATATATTTCTGTGTGCCAGATACTGAGATATTTCTTCTTCTCCTGCTTGTGAAACAGTTCTCCATGCTCAGAAGATCTAAATAAGACATGACACACAAGGAAAAGAGAACGGCAGAAAGGGAGGGGGATTCAGTATAGCAGGTACAGTCTGTTCTTCTCTCCCTCTGAGGCCAGTTTCATAAGCTATTGGTATCTCAGCTAGAGAGGGTTGTGCTACCAGATCCGCTCTCCCTCTATGGGCCACAGCAGTGGGGTGAATGGAGGCCTTTCTTTAATATGCAAACATAAACATCTTATACCATATTCATCTTATTTAGCTGGTGTAGGAAACAGGATACTGGAGTACAGAACCCTTTGATCTGACTCAAATGCAGGTTGCTCTCATGTTCACAGTTAAGTGCAATCGATTTCCCACAGGAAACAATGACAGGAAGTACCTGTCATTGTTTCAGATATCCCAAGGCAAGCTGTTTGGGGTCCAATAGGATTTATTTTCTTCCTTATAGACAGAAAGTTTTAAACAATGTGGGTTGTTTCTAAAGACAGGATACCAGCGATGCTCTCTATTTACTGCAAGAAATAGTGAGTGTGATAGCAGGATGCTAAAACTAGGACATCCTGTTAGTCCAAGTACACACCACCATTGTAAAAATGCAGAGACTGGGGAAAAATAATGCATCATAGTTGTTGCACGAGACATACTGAACATAATGAATTGCAAATGATGCTCAAAAATAGAAGGTTGCTAGTTTTTTTTCTTTTTCCCCTGGTCTTTTCAATAGGTAATCATTTTTGTGCTTTCAAAAACTCCAGCTGTGTTTACACACTGAAGTGGAAGTTAGGATCAATCCATGCATATCACTTACTTTAGTATTACGACATTGACTTTTATGGGGCGTCCCAAACTATTTTAGCTCTCTTCTGTAATGATGCCAAGTAAATTTAAACAAGAATCTTATGTCAGGATACCCTGATTATTTTCTAAATGATCAGCATGTAGAGATTGCACTATATTTGAAAGTGCTCACATAAGACGTTCTAACAGATATGGTTGGCATATTGACAAGAAGCAGAAATGGCATTCTCAGTGATGGCTCTCACACCTTATGGAATTACCTCCAGAGGGAAAGCGACAGAGAGGAATGACTGGCTTCATCTGAGGCTACTTTCGAGGAAGCTTTAAAACATACTCTCTGGTTTCCAAATGAAATGATTTTATGGTATTTCAAACTGTATTTTATTATACCTAGGCTGTTTTACATTTGCTTAAACTTAAGATGCTTTTATAATCTGCTTTATACTGGACCAGACTGGATTGTTTCTGTATTGTAAATTATCTCGAAAGTAACCCAAGAAACACAGCCCAGAGAAGTTCAGCTTCTCTCAATAGAGATATGATATAACTGCAAGCAGGTTTCCCTGAAGCAAACTCTTAAAAGGTACAGAGGCTCCTGATAAATCAAACTGATAACTTCAGTGAAATAGAAGATGAGTGCTCACAAATCAAACTGTGAGACAGCTGGGCAATAAAGTTTGAAAATGTTTGAACATCAAATATTTTACCAGCTCGACTGACCAAGGCTTCTTACTGGGATATGTATTTTTAAAAACTTTTAAATTAGTTATACTGTTTAATATGATGGTTTTAATTGCTTCAAGGTTTTTATTTTTAGGGTTTTTAAATGATTCTGATTGGGAGTCATCTTGAACCTGACATTGAAAGAAAGGCAACATACAAGAAATCATGCATATCTCAGTGGGAAAAGTTCATAACTCAGCCTCAGATACAGGCTTGAGATGTATAGAACCACCTCCAGTTAAGAGCGCCTAAATCACTCGTATATCTTACAACCAGCTTTGCTGGCTAGTGCTTCTGGGATTTAAAATCCTATGTCTCTGATGGAGTAAGTGCCCCTTTCCCCAGAGTAGGCAGACCTGAGTAAGGAACCTTCCAGACTGGCAATTAATCCATAACAGAACAGAATGTGGATTATGGAGATCCAGTTCATGCTGGAGTGCCTACAGAGGCACCACACAAACTGGCTGCAAGCTGCAAAGGAGTCCCCAGAGAGTTGTGACATCTCTATATTCCATATTCTGTTCCTGATTCAATCAAAATCAAGGTTTTTTTTCTTACCTCCTGGCAAATAGCTTCCCTGGCGTTTGCTTCATAGCATGACAAGGCTGTAAAAGCTAGCATTCCCTACCTACCATTGCTTGTTAGATTCTACATACCATCCTAGTTTTAATGTTTTAGTCTTATTTTAAGAGTTTGAGCTTATTATGTTGTACATGTGTGTGTGGCATTATGTTTATTTAAGTTTGCTGTTTTATAATCTTGATTTGAGTTTGTTTACCCACTGTTTGACTTGTTACTTGTGGTTTTTGGTACTGAATGATTACCACTATGTTATTTCTGCTGGAAACAGCCCTGAGTCCCCTTGGGGAGATAGAGCAGATTATAAATAAATTATTATGATTATGATTATTCCCATAGGAATGCTGTGCTTTCATTGCTGGGGAAGAGGTATTCCTTTCCCTAATTGCATTTGGCTTGCTCATTTGCCTGGCTTATACACAGGAGGGATGCAGATGATTTTATAGCTGGAATCAGGAATTCTGCTGAGGTTTTTAAGAATCATGTTATATCTGGCTGGATGCGAGTTGGAGCTTGCATTGGGGTTGGTAGGGGTCTGCACAACCTCTTGAGCTGACTTCAAGCTGGATGTTAGTGCCTGTGTAGATGTGTCCTAAAATGGATTTGTAATTGCAACCCCAGTGGCACAGTGGGTTAAAGCACTTAGCTGCTGAGCTTGTTGACCAAAAAGTCACAGGTTTTATTCCGGGGAGCAGCTTGAGATTCCGCTGTCAGCCCTAGCTTCTGCCAACCTACCAGTTCGAAACAATGCAAATGTGAGTAGATCAATAGGTACCACTCCGATGGGAAGGTAACGGTGCTCCATGCAGTCATGCCGGCTACATGACCTTGGAGGTGTCTATGGACAACGCTGGCTCTTTGGCTTAGAAATGGAGATGAGCACCACAACCCAGAGTCAGACATGACTGGACTTCATGTCAAGGGACAACCTTTACCTTTACCTAATCCAGCTAGCACATTAATGTAAATAATGGATACATAGAGTTGAGCACCTTTGTTATTCATTAGTACCAAGTGTGCCAGTTTGCCACTTCATTGTCCTGCGATCAGATTAACACAAAACGTTCCCTTCCTCCACTACTCCCCACTCAGCGTATCTGGTAGTGTTTTTTTTTTCAGTGCATCTGCACAATCCTAGCATTTTAGAAATTGGAAAAGATAGATAGGGTTATAGACATACATAGATATATAAATGCACTTTTGGAATAGTGATGGTAGAGGAGGAGAATCCTGCCCACTGACATCATGTTATGGACAGCATGCCAGCACAGAAGTGAAAAGGACCCATCATATTATGTAGCAGGATGTCCAGTTGTAATGGCTCCTTGCCTGCCTCTTGTGATAAAGTCTTGAAACTTTGGAAAATGCAAATTCAAATCTGCCACAGAACTTCCTGGGTGACCTTGAGCCAGTCACTCTAACTAGACATAGCTCATAGAGCTGTTATGAAAAGGAAGTGTGGAACAGAGTGATACATTCCGTATCAAGTTCACGAAATTTTGGCTGTTAATGTAACTAATAAATAAATAGAACAGCTTTATATGTCCATTTGCTATGCACTAAAAGAATGGAAACTCTCATTCAACTTACAAAAGCACCTGCAACTGATCGTCCCCGTCCCCCGTCCCCCCAGGGAGACAGGGCAGAATATAAATAAAGTCTTATTATTTTTAATATCTTTATTTCCACAGGAAAGCTGCTACTTACAACCACCTTTTGAAGAAAAAGGAATATTGTTTTATGACTAAGCTCAATTGTTTGACTGTTATCTAAAGCGCTAACAGGAAGCAATTTGTAATCCTGCGGCATGTTCAGGTAACCTGCCAGCTGCAGTTTCTCAGTAATAAGTAATATAGAAGGCTCCCTCTCAATGTCAATGTTTCTTTGGGAAATAGTAGCAGACCGGTTTGTACAGCAATTAAAAAGACTATTCTGTAATACCTCTCCATTTCCAAGGACAGTTCCAATTTAGGTCTGTACCTAGGACTGAATTGTTTTTTGTTTTTTTCTTTTCCACTGTGTGTTATTCAAAGAGAGTTTAAGTTTTTACTCAGGCCTCTGACCAGGCATAAACTGGAAGAATGCGCTGTTCAACTGAAAGAATGGGACAGATATAAAAGCATATGGTAATTTGGTTAAAAGATTCTCAAGCTGAGAAATATGTGGGAAGTAACTATTATAGAACTGTCACACAAATTATAATAATGCATTATATATGTGTGTGTGTGTGAGAGAGAGAGAGAGAGAGAGTAAAAAACAATATAATTATTTCAGAATAAATGGTTATAAGCCTCCTTAAGACACAAACAGGGGGGAAAGTGAGATGCTGCTGCTGATTCTAGTTACAGCTAAGTGTTGGACCTTTTGGTGATTGAAGTAGTCTTTAATCCAGTAAATACAATGCTTCAAAAATACTTTTCAATAGTTTAGTGCTCAACTGACCAAATCCTTGCTGACTAGTTTTGTGTGTGCGTGTGTCTGGAGTGACTTAAGAAACTGTAAGTCACTTCTGGTGTGGGACAATTGGCCGTCTGCAAGGACGTTGCCCAGGGGATGCCCAGATGTTTGATGTTTTACCATCCTTGTGGGAGGCTTCATGGGGAGCTGGAGCTCACAGAGGGAGCTCAACCCACTCTCCCCAGATTTGATCTGTCCTGCCAGCACAAGGGTTTAACCCACTGCGTCATCGGGGACTCCTACTGACTGTCTCAACCTATTTCTCTCTCTGAATCATTACTACACTTTCAAACTAAAAGCCAGTTTACATATGATTTAAAAAGAGGTGGTAAATGGTCCTGATATTACCCTGCCAGAATGGAAACTGGTGGCCCTTCAGAGTTGTTTAGGCACTGGTTCCCTTAATCACCACATCTTTTCAATGATCAGGGAGGGCGGGGTTTATAGTTTGACCACACCTGGAAGATAACAGGTTACCCAGTCTTACAATATGGAGGTGTTCAACTCTTTACAATACGCAGCATCTTCTATATTTTTGAAATAACATCAGATGAGACAGATAATAAAATTGTGTATTGCCTTATCTTGTGTAAGCTAAGGGACATATTTTGTTCTCCCTTAAAAATATTTCTGCATCAGAAGTTAAGCTTTAGCACCACCCACTCTCCACTATATCAATGTATTATATACAGAAAACGTTGTATGACAATCATTTATATATAAACACTAGAATGGTTTCCTCGAAGTTGGCAGCTATGAGGGGGTAGCATAATTAATCATTGGCAAATAGCTACTTTGATCCAGTTTGGGAAAGTTAGACAACAAGTATGGGAAGAATTTTAAGTAGTAATCCCCATCCCTTCTCAAATTCACCACATAGGGATGGCTAGTCATCTATGGGCCTTAACTACTGGCACCTCTCTCCGCTGGCTATTCACACTGGGGTTCATAGGTTTTGCAGTCCAAAAGCACCTGGCAGATGGACCTCTCTCCAGCCTTAGCTTAGGGGAAAAGCACATTTTCAACAAAGTTGAAGTTGGTTGCTTATTTCTCACTCCTTATTTGCATGAACATTCAAAACACAGGTAAATCATTCAGACAAATAAGGCAGGATGCAATATGGTGTATTTAGAAAATATTTTGTTGATGCAAAAGCATTCAAATGTCATATTTTCATTCATCTGAATAATTTAGCTCTGTTTTGAATTTGGAAATAAGCAACCAATTCCAGCCTCCAATAGCTTCACAGGACTTTGACTTGTGCCACTTCCAAGGATCATAATGACTTTTGTAGGGTTTTCGGAGCCTGGAGAGGTGGTGAAACCTCCGCAGTGATCTTCCTACTAGGGTGCACAGCTGCTTCTCCTTTTCTATGGTAGCTTCTACATTTTCAGAAGCCACAAGGCTGAAGAATGCAGGCATCGGTCTTCCAGGTATAAAAAGGATTCTTAAATCTTTTCCACTTGCAATCCCTTTCCACCCAATTAATTTTTACATGGTTCCAAGGAATATTGCTATATGTGACTCACACCAATGACTGATCAAGAGCAAACTTGGTACACAGAGCATCCATGACTCACTCTAGTCCTGGTAAGGTTTCTGAGCCGATGAACCGTGGAGGACGGAACTTGCAGTACCTTCACTCACTTCCTGAGACCACTGTGATGCATACCAATGACTGATCAAAACCAAACTTGGCACCCATGACCCATTCTACATCCTGGTGCAGTTTGGAGGATGGTAGACCATGGACAATGGGACTTGCAAATGGAAGCTGTAGTTCACCTGCACCCATTGAACCCAGCCAACATTGGACATAAGACTACACTTAAAGCACAGGCAATGCCCTCTCAAATAACCCGGGCACCACTGGGTCCCCAAGCTAGTAGGTATATAAAACAGGTATACAATTCAAACATTGACCGATGATAAATCAGCATTTGCAAGGCTTGCTAAACAGGTTAATTTTCTTTTTTCATGAAGTACAGCTGAACAATTTTCTGCAGAATCCACTGTAAACACTGGATGTTGTTGCTAAGAGATTTGTGTAACTGGGTGGTGTTCAGAAGCCTTTAACTGTGGCCAATGTTTTCATGATTCCAACATTTCACTAATGAGACCCCATTTGGAGTTGGGGCCCACAGTTTAAGAAGAAAGGCTCTTGACCACTGATTCCCAATCCAAAGTCCTCAGAGATGTTGCTTACTTTTATTTCCCAACATCTGCAGCCTTCATGATGGGAACTGTTCTTAACTATATTGTGAGGACCCCAAGTTCACCTTCATGGTGTGTACACCTCCATTTTACCTTTCTATCACACAGTAAGGGAGATGGGGAAAATGCAGGCATCCCTTCCTTTTTCTGGACGTATCTGTATGCAGGACAAATGGCAAACCCATTCAGGATAAGACAGGAAGTCAGGATCACAGATATGCAGGCAAACATGTGCATATCCACCCATTAAAGCATACCTCCCTGTCTTTCTTTAGACTCTAAAGAACAATAACACTAGGGACGTTATCATATTACATTACACTGTGATAGTGCTATTATATCACCCTAGGGCTGAGAGCGGCGGTTAATAAATGCAGCAAATAAATAAATAAATAAATAAATAAATATTATTTATAATAAAATATGGAACTGTCTATCTCTGTGGCTGAGATAGTGGCACCTTTGCCTTCTGATAGTACAATGTACACAAACTTTGCTTCATGCACAAAATCATTAAAATAGTATATAAAATTACCTTCATGCTAAGGCAGGCATGGGCAAACTTTGGATCTCCAAAACACCTGGAGAGCCAAAGTTTGCCTGTACCTGTTATAAGGTATACTTGAAACATACATCAATTTAGTGTTTAGTCTTGGGTCCGATTTTCAAGATATCTCATTATGCATATGCAAAGATTCCAAAACCGGGGGGGGGGGGGGGGGGATCCCAAACACTTCTGGTTCCAAGCTTTTCAGACAAGGGATGCTCAACCTTTATGAACACACCTTGAGATGGCAACATTAGCAATTATGGTTCATAAAGAGTTTGAGATAAATGGTAAGGAAAAGAGGCTTACTCACTGGACTGCAAATGCTTTCACTCCTTAGACTACATGCCCATCTATGCCACCCTCCCTAGCCTATTCCAGCTGGTAGTAGTCATCCTTTTCAGTCAATGGAGGATAGTAAAGGTAAAGGTTTCCCCTTGACATTAAGTTTAGTTGTGTCCAACTCTTGAGGGGCGTGGGGGGGGGGGGGTGAGCCGGTGTTGTCCGTACATGCCTCCAAGGTCATGTGGCTGGCATGACTGCATGGAGCGCTGTTACCTTCCTGCAGAAGCAATATCTATTGATCTACTCACATTTGCATGTTTTTGAACTGCTTGGTTGGCAGAAGCTGGGGCTAACAGTGGGCACTCACCCTGCTCCTTGGATTGAACCCATCAACCTTTTGGTCAGCAAGAACTCTCTGCCCTGGAGTGCGGTGGAGGCTCCTTCTTTGAAGGCTTTTAAGCAGAGGCTGGATGGCCATCTGTCAGGGGTGCTTTGAATACAATTTTCCTGCTTGTTGGCAGGGGGTTGGACTGGATGGCCCACGAGGTTTCAAGTTCAGCAGCTCAGTGCTTTAACCTGCTGTGCTACCTATTCCTCTTTACCTGCCAGGGCAACCCCACATGCAATCCTTGGATCTAGTTGCTGGCAGAGGTTCTTAACAAGGGGCCCATGGACCTCTTGGGGGCCCAGAGAAAGATCTCAGAAGCTTGAAGCTGGGATTTACAGTTTTGGACAGGGGATCATAACGAGGGACCCATGGACCTCTTGGGGGCCCAGAGAAAGACCCCAGGTGGTCCATGTGCTTGGACTGAAAAACATCAACGTATTATCTTTATTTTGCCTGACCTCTAACTAAAATCTAGCATTTCCTTCTCTTATGAATGCATGGCATTTGTTGTATAACCTGCAACATCGCTTTACATTCATCCATACTGTGAAATGATGGTAGTTGTAAGATCTGACGCCAGGTCACACGTGATCACATCCCTGCTGTGTACAAACTATTGTGGGGCATGGTGATGATGGGCGCCATAAACCTACATCCTGAGAAAGGGTCCCTGGGACCAAAAGAGCGAGGAAAGCCTTGCTTGGGAGGCAGAAGGCCCTTAGAATCCTCATTTAGGAAACCACAATCCCCAGAATTCAACAGGATGTTGCCATGGCAGTGGCGAAGTGGAACAATCGCGCTAAAACACAGTAGTAGTGGTGGTGGTGGTGGTGGTGGTGTGAAAGAAACCCCTGCAGCAGGTTCTCCTTCCCTTGCACTGCCGCTGGGGAGCCTCGTCTCACCCTTCCCTTTGGAACTTGATGCTTGGATTCCCCAGCAGGTTTTACAAAAAGGGAGGGCGGGGGAGAGGAGTGGGAGATCGAGGGAGCCCGCGGATTGGCGGAGAGAGCCCGGGAGGCGGGGCTACGGGTCAAGCAGGGACCCCGCGAGCCGGAGAAGCCCCCGTTCCCTGCCCCCCGCGCGCCACGCTCGCGCTGCCTTCCCGCACGTCCGTCCTCGCGCCGCGCGCCGCGCGCCTCTTGCACGGAGGGCATCCCGGAGAAGGGAAGGAGGAAGGGCCGGGACAGGTTGCCCGCTCCCAAGCGAGAGGAGAGGAGGGGGAGCTCTTTCCAAACCCAGCGCCCCCTCCCCCTCCCCCTCCCCCTTGTATGCAGGCACTTGCAGCCTCCCAAGCCATTCCGAGCCATTGTATGTAGAAAGATAGAGATACACACACACTTACGCACACGTGGTGCCTCCTTTCTCTCCGCGCAACAGGCGACCCTGGGGATGGGGAAGGGGAGGGAAACGCAGCACGACCCTCCCGGACTCCCTCCCTCCTCCTCCTCCTCCTCCTCCTCCTCGGGCCCCTTCTTCTTCTTCTTCTCCTTTCTCTTACCTCGAGGTCGCGCTGCGAAGGCGGAGGATGCGGAGGGGACGGAGCCGCGCGATCCGGTCCAATCCGACGGCAAGGGCAGGGCGGGGCGGGGAAGCGGGAGACCGGAGCCCAGCGACTGTCCCGGGATTAGCGCCGGCGGGTTTTATATAGAAAGGGCGCGGGCATGCCCAGTGGAGCGGCGCCGGGGAGGCTTATCCAGCATCAGGGCGGGGAGCCCGAGGGAAGGAGGGAGGGAGGGAGGGAGGACGGAGGGGGGCAAGAGGCGGGCAGGCACTCGCCGGCACCAGAGACGCCCGCGCTGGCCATGGGCCCACGAAGGGAAGGGGAGGCGAGGCGAGGGGGGGGGTCCACGCTCCTCCTACGGGGAAGGGAGGGGGAGAGGGGGCGGGATCCCGCTCCATAGGGAACAAGAGAAGGATGGCGGGGTTTCCTCTCCAGGAAAGATGGGTCGGGGGCTCTCGGGTGACGCAAGGCGCCCCCTCACCCATTCATTCAAGGCGCCCCCAGTGGCGCAATGGGCTAAACCCTTGTCAAGACCGACAGGTCAGAGGTTCCAATCCGGGGAGAATGCAGATGTCAGCTTCAGCTCTCCGTGCGGGGACATGAGAGAAGCCTCCCACAAGGATGGGAAAACATCAAAACATCCCCTGGGTAACGTCCTTGCAGACAGCCAATTCTCTCACACCAAAAGCGACGTGCAGTTTCTCAAGTCGCTCCTGACACACACACCCATTCATTGGGTCCCAGGGCGAATCAAGCCCGAGCCCTCCCTCGAAGCCCAAAGGACCCCCACCAAGGGGCCTTCAACACTGACCATTTCAAACAGAGTCAAACCACGATGGGTGACAAGGGAAAACCTGGGGCCCTTCCACATAGCCCCATATTCCAGAATATCAAGGCTGGAAATCCCATATTATCTGAGTGTGGACTCAGATAACCCAGTTCAAAGCAGATATTGTGGGGTTTTCTGCCTTGATATTCTGGGATATAGAACTGGGTGGAAAGGCTCCTGGATGGGGATTACACAAAGCCTAGGGGCCCTTCCACACAGCCCTGTATCCCAGAATATCAAAGCAGAAAATCTCACAATATCTACTTTGAACTGGAATATATGGCAGTATGGACTCAGATAACCCAGTTCAAATGAGTTATTGTGGGATTTCCTGCCTTGATATTCTGGGTTCTCTGGCTGTGTGGAAGGGCCCTGAGTTCCCATGGAGCCCTTGGTGAGAAGGAAATACTAGATTTCAGTTAGAGGCCAGACAAAATAATGATGTTTCTCAGTGCAAGCTCATGGACCACCTGAGGTCCATGAGCTCCTCGTTAAGAACCCTTGCCCAAAACTGTAAATCCCAGGATTGCATATGAGGTTGCCATGGCAGGTAAAGAGGAATAGGGGCTGAGTATCCTCCATGGGGAGCCCCCGGTGATGCAGCTGGTTAAATTGCTGAGCTGCTGAACTTGCTGACCGAAAGCTCAGCAGTTCAAATCCTAGCAGTTCGAAAACATGCGAATGTGAGTAGATCAATAAGTACCACTCCAGCGAGAAGGTAATGGCACTCCATGCAGTCATTCCGGCCACATGACCTTGGAGGTGTCTACGGACAACAGCAGGTTCTTTGGCTTAGAAATGGAGATGAGCACCACCCCCCAAAGTCGGACTCAACTAGACTTAATATCAGGGGAAAACCTTTATCATTATCTGAGTTCACACAACCATATATTCCAGTTCAAAGCAGAAAATGTGGGATTTTATTCAGCTGAGCGGAAGGGGCTTAGGATCTCATCCAACCAGGGAAAGGAAAGCCAGGGAAAGGGAGAGAACAGTCTTAGATCCTCTGAAGATGTCAACCACACATGTTGGTGAAACTATCCTTTGCCATTTGGAGTCAGGTAGCAACCTAGTCCTGAAAACACATTCTGGGCTCCATTTCCATGCTCTGCGGAAACTGCCCTTATGTCATGCAATGGCCTTCACAGGACTCCGTTTCCAAAGCACATGGAAATGGAGCCCAGACAGCGTGGGATGAGGTCTCTATGGACTTTCTTTTGTGTGCTTTTGTGGGAGTCTCCTGTCTGGCTGTCTGAGTTTGAAGCCAGCTTCAAACTGAATTAAATGGTTAATGTGAGGAGTTTTTTATATACAGAACACTTTAAGTAAAGGTAAAGGTTTCCCCTTGACATTAAGTCTTGTCATGTCTGACTGGGGGGGGGGGGGGGTGCTCATCTCCATTTCTAAGCCAAAGAGCCAGTGTTGTCCATAGTCACCTCCAAGATCATGTGGGACAGCATGACTGCATGGAGTGCTGTTACCTTTCCACAGTGTGGTCTACTCACACATGCATGTTTTCAAACTGATAGGTTGGCAGAAGCTGGGCCTAACAGTGGGAGCTCCCCCTGCTCCCCAGATTTGAACCACCAACCTTTTGGTCAGCAGGTTCAACAGCTCAGTGGTTTGACCCACTGTGCCACCAGGGCTCCCTCAGAACATTTTAACATTGACCAATTCAGTGGGTCCTAGGGTGAACCAAGCCTGAACCCTCTCTTGAAGCCAGGCTGACTTCACTGAGTCTGTCCTACCTTGGACAAATCACATTCAAGATAGAATTGGAATCACAGAGTTGGAGGAGACCCCAAGGGCCATCTAGCCCAACCCCATTCTACCATCCCAAAATACACAAAGCACTCCCAACCAATGGCCATCCAACCTCTTGTTTAAAAACTTCCTGAGAAGGAGACTCCCATCACACTCCAAGGCTGTCACACTGTCAAACAGCTATAACTGTCCGGAAGGTCTTCCTAACTTTTAAGTGGAATCATTTTTTCTGCAGGTTAAATCCAGTACACTGTGTCTAGAGCAGCAGAAAACAAACTTATTCCATAGTACCTTTAAACAGCTGGATGGTCATCTGTTATTGGGTGTTTGGGTGTGGCAGAATGGGGTTGGACTGGAAGGCCTATGTGATCTCTTTCAGTTCTATGAACATACAAGAATGCCTTGCTGTCAGGAAGGAAGTGCAGAAGGAAAAAAGGAAGGCCATATTCCAGGTGGTTGGATGCTCTCAAGGAAGCCTTGGCTGCCTTGAGATTGCAAGACTTTCATCAGCGGTGTCTTAAAAGGCTCTCAATCATCGGGTTCCCCAAAATTGACTTGATTGTTGATTAACAAAGGAGGCTCCTACTAAGTATGTGACTTAGCTTCCATTTTTGTTCAAGGAGAGTCACTTGCAGAGTGGCTGGTCATCAATCTAAGATAATGTAAACAGGCAATGAAGAGTTTCCAAAACAGCACAAAGGGAATGGAGATAATGCCGTACAGCATTAAGGTGCAATAAGGAGCCTCTTTTTAAAAATGTGCAGGATAGAGGAGGAAAAAAACACAAAGCTAGGGAGGCTCATTAAAACAGCTCCTGTCTTGCGTACTACCAGTAAACCCATTTCACAGAGGCAGAGATGAAAACCAAATTTAGGATCCAGATCCAAGCCTAATTCTCTGGAAGAGACTTATAAAGGATTTAGCTATGTAAGTGTATGTGAACTTGAAGTCTGTATTAGAGTAGTGAATCTGGAAATGCAAACTCGAATCCACAGAAGTTCATACTAACATCAGTCTTTCAGTTTTGCCCCTGCTGCTATTATAGGGAATCTTTTGCTGTTTTAGTTTGCCTCATAACAATCCTGGCAGATAGATAAGACTGGGAGATAGAGGTGTACCCAGATTCACTTAGTTTTTTTGTTTGTGTCAGGAGCGACTTGAGAAGCTGCAAGTCGCTTCTGGTGTGAGCCAATTGGCTGTCTGCAAGGACATTGCCCAGGGGATGCCTGGATGTTTTACCATCCTGTGGGAGGCTTCTCTCATGTCCCCACATGAGAAGCTGGAGCTGACAGATGGGAGCTCATCCCACTCACCGGATTCAAACTTTTGGTCAGCATTCCTGCCAAACCCATTGTGCCACCAGGGTCTCCTGTTCACTTAGTGAACCTCACAGTTTAGGTAGGGGATTAGAAAGAGATTGTGTAAGACTTAAACCAGACTAAACTACAGGAAAGGAGATTCCACCTGAACATAAGGAAGAACTTCCTAACTGTGAGAGCTTTCAGCAGTGGAACTCTCTGCCCTGGAATGAGGTGGAGGCTCCTTCTTTGGAGGCTTTTAAGAAGAGGCTAGATGGCCATTTGTCAGGGGTGCTTTGAGTGTGATTTTCCTGCTTCTTGGCAGGGGGTTGGACTGGATGGCCCACAAGATCTCTTCCAACTCTATGATTCTATAAAGGCTGTGGCCACACCACCAAAGAGGCTTATGTATCAAACAACTTGAGTTTCATGAGTTCAGGATCTCTGGCCAACATTTAGCTCACTGCTAATTACCAAATTGTTGGAAGGCAGTTTGAGCTCTGCAGAGAAATGTCACAAGTAGAAGCTCTTATATTTCATGGTCTTTAAGATTCTGGTCTCTTGGGTGCCAACTCATTAAAAAGTGCTATAAAAGTCTCCACCATCGTAAATCATTTTGAAGGTACTGCAGGCACCTTAGATAAATGTGGCATACCCATAAACTACTGCGGGTTCACCAATGAGTCACCAACCATCTTAACTCGGCAGGGAACATTTTCCAACTTGTAGAGCCATCAAGTCATTATTCAAATTTTTACCTTGTCCTTCAGATGAATTTACCAGCAGATTAAATACCCAGTATATCAACATCAGAAAAAGTATGATGTAAACGTTGGGAAATTAACAGTTTAAACTTCCCAATATCTCCAGTGTTTTCAGATGTAAAAGGAAACTAACTCTATAGTATACCTTTAAATGCCTTTTGCATGTAACAATGAGAAAAAAAATCTTTATATGGGATCTCCTGAGATGGAATCCATTGGTTTTTTTGAGCATTCTATTTGCATGTCTTTCCACATCCTGAATGTTTGTGAAATTTTGCCCTGGGTGGATTCTTTGATGGGAAGTAAGGTTGAAGTTGCAATTGAATTTCTTTGTGCTATCTTGTGGGGTTTCCCCTTATGTATTACGTATTTGATGTCATTTAAGGTTACCAGTGTGGTGTAGTTGTTTGAGAGCTGGAGTACCACTCTGGCATTGAAACCCACTGAGTGACTTTGGACAGTCACACAGTCTCAGCTGCAGAACACCTTTTGATAGGATTGCCTGTGGGTCATCATCAGTCAAAAAGGACTTGAAGGCACACAGTAACAAGGTTGCTAGCAGAGCCAGCATACTGTAGTGGTTTGAACAATGGATAATGATTCCAGAAACCAGGGTTCAAATCCCCTCGCGCCCATGGAAAAAAATTGGGTGACCTTAGACAAGTCAATCTCACTCAGCCTCTGAGGAAATGGAGGGCAATCCCATTCTGACCAAATCTTGCCAAGAAAATCCCATGACAACATTGTCCTAGAGTTCCCATAAATCAGAAACAGCAGCAGCAATAACAAAGTCACTAGTATTTACAAATTAATAAAATTACTATTTATTTATTTACAGTAGAGTCTCACTTATCCGACCTTTGCTTATCTGACAATCCATCTTATCCAATGCTCTTATCCGGCACCCCACTTTTCCTCCAGCATTTCTCCTTCAATTAAAGGAGCACTCCCCAATTCTCTCTCCATTCCCAATAAGTGAAAAAGGCAAGACAAGGAGGATGAGGGAGGAAAAGGGGGAAAGAGTTCAGGATGAGAAGTGGAAGCATCCTCCCTCCTTCTCTCTGTGATTTCCACGCTCCTCTTCCATATCCAGGCACTTCCTGCTGGGCCTCTCTAGCCCTGAGGCGTTGCCTTGCCTTAAGTCTTTGAGTCCCCATTGTTAGTATTCTAGGTGTCTAGTGCAGCATTGGACAGGTAACAGTAGGAGACTCTAGTATCTGAAATTTTCATTTATCCGACATTCCGCCGGCCCAATTATGTTGGATAAGTGAGACTACTGTACTCCATTTCTACCCGGCTCTTCTCACCCTGAAGGGGACTCAGAACAGCTCACGAAAATTGGCAAAAAATCAATGCTGCATTACCACGTACTTAATACTTATAGTAGAGTATATCCAAATGGCCAAGATCTCCAGTGGCATAAGAGGAGGAAACAAAATTGAATTTGCTAGAAAATTGAGATTGGTCTTTGGGTATTTAAAAGAGATTTTGAAATAGCCAAACAGGGGATTAATTAGTGTCATGATAAGGACAGTTTTTTGTTAGATACTAGTTTAATTTGGTGTGGTATCGGAAGTCATGGGTGGTGGTTCACAGGTGGCAATGGGGAGGTATTGTAGTTTGAGTGTTGAATTTTGAAGATGGTATGTTGCTGTTTATTCTCATATACCACAATAAAAATTTACACACACACACACACGCAAATAATTAATGTTATTGCTGCTGCCAAAACTGTTTCCACACATGGATCATTTAGATGGGAAATTTATTTGGGGGGGGGGGGGCATGGACAAGGAAAAACAATGTTGGCAAGGTAAGGTGGCTAAAACCTGCCAGCTTGAGAAGCCTCTTTCTCCAATGCCTGATATTCTTCCCAACCCTTTGACTTGCAGCCACTTTTCTCCTGCTGCCTCTGCAAGATTCCAGTGTATGTCCGTTAGACGTCTTCCATCACTGGGGCTCTTTCTACACTTTAAGCACTAATATAGTTTCCTCTCTTCTCAAATGATTGCCATATCAAGTGATGGTTGGCAGCCTGTCCGTGGTGAGTTTCTAGGAAAGAAAAGCACAGTTGTTGCAAATGGGCACAAATACGTTACCAGTCCCTAGCGCGTTAGGAGGAAGAAGTTGCCATTCCTCCATTTGAGGCTGAGAAGTTCTGGTGTAAGGTAACAAATATCCTTTTGTGTTGAGAATTTACTTACTCTCCCATATAAATTCTTCAATGTGACTGTGGAGGTGAAATCCATTTCAACTTTCAACACACTGAGCACTAATTAGACTTCTTTCTTATATGAATTCTTTTATGCATGCTAAAGCATGTATCAACACAGACTTTCTATCCAGCTGGTTTGCTTGCCTTCTTCCAAGCATAAACTGGCGCGTGACCTGGGATGTATACCTGGTTGTAGCTGTTTAGAAGAGATTTAGCATACACACGTCACAACTCCCACATTGCAGTTAGGGTTGGGAAAAGCCTTCCTGGAAGACAATAGAAAACTGCAATGTGGAATATGTTTGTGCATGTGTGAAGAGAAAATGACTGTGAGTTACCTGGTAGTGTGTGTGTGGACAGAGATATGACAAGATGGATGGGTATATGTATGTTTATGATTATGGCAAAATAAAACTACCTCTGTGTGGTGGCCTTGCTCACTATGACCCCTACTAATTTGGGGGGGGGGGAGGGGTGTTTCTGGCATGTCACCATCAGAAAGAAACCCAGTCCTTTGCTTCTTTGCTGCGCTAGCACAGCAGTTAAACCACTAGCTGCAGGAAAAGCTGCTGACCAGAAGGTTAGCAGTTCGAAGCTGTGAGTCAGGGTGAGTTACACATAAAAAGGACAAACATTAAATGCTTCAAAATGGGTACAGACACATAAAAATAATACAGAATAATTGAGAGTAACAACAGAAAACTTACACCAAAGGAATTAAGCATCAAAATCAAAATAAAAAACAAGAACCACCTGTTAAGACATAAAAGCTAAAACAAATAAACATTACAATGTACACCCAATGGTTGACACTTTAAAAAGTGCATTATTATGTATTATTATTATTATTATTATTTGGTTTTAAAATAAGATTTTAAGATTTGTGCAGCATGAATCTTTTTCCATTGTTTACTCTATTGCAGTCTTTTAGCATCAGGATTTCAGAGCTGGTTTGATGTACCAGACTGAGCCATGGACTCAAACTCTGAATCCCTGAATGGCCATGAAACCCACCAGGTGACTTTGGGCAAGTCACACTCTCTCAGCCTCAGAGGATAATAAAGGCATATGCCCTCTAAGCAAACATTGCCAAGAATGACCCATGATTTGTTCATCTTAAGGTTGCCATAAATCATAAATGATTTGAAAGCAAATGACCACAACACTGCTTAGAAGAAAAGTATTATTCATTTCCATTTTGTTTCAGTTTTCTTCTCTGAAAGTTCAACAATTTTATTTTCACTGGTACATCAATGTCAAACTTACTCAGTCACAAACTACAAGGTTTGCTATTGAACTCTTTGGCTGACTAATTTAGATGTATATTGGCTATGAGGCTGCATCAAGTATCTTGGGAAAATAGGAAGGAGGAGAACAAGGAAACAAAAAGTAAGGGACATAAATGTACTTGCTTCAACTTTATCAGCATTTGTTTGTCATATCCTGCTTGCTTCCCATAATAGCCTAGATAACTTTATGGTGGAAGTAGACAAATTTATGCGCTAATTTTGAAGGCTAAATTGGAAAGGAGAACACACATTGGATCCTTGGATTGCACCTGTCAGTTGCTCAATCCATCAAAGCCAATGTTGAGAAACCACAATAACTGCTTTTCACATTATACATCCCCAAGCAATATCTGAAGTACCAGAGGCAGTACAGATATATCTTAGTTGACAAAGCCTCTGACAAAGAAACTATCTTGCTGAAAGTTTTTAGCATCATGGAACTGTTAGGATGATGACGGCGGTTTGGGGGAAAAAAACAGACTTGCAGTGCCAGGTGACAGCAGTCTGTAATAAAAACCTGTTGCCACCAGAATCCATTACTGAGTATGCCTGGAGAGCAAAATGGAAAGCAAGGAAAGTAGATTCACTGCCTCACCAACTATCCATTGCATATTTTAAAAAGTATATATCTGGCTGTTAAATGGAAATTGTAAGAAAAGTGGAGGTTGGTAAAAGGAAAACATCATCCCTAGGTGTGTTTCTGAAATAAGTTTTCTAGTGGTCAGTAGAAGGTTCAAAATGTTTTTGTTTACTTGGTTGTTTTATTTCTCATATGCATATTGCTAGTTTTTTTAAACAATGTTTTACTGAAACATGTCTGACTGCGTTTATTTCTTGTAGTATAGGTGGTCTCTAGTCTGTCCATGTCATTTTTGCCACTGGTACCAAATCATCTGTTGAAGAATTAAAGCCAAGGAGCACATCTGCTCCATTATGCCTGCATGTCTCTGAATACCAGCTGCTGGGAAACTTGAGCAGGAGGGTGTAATCACACTTTGTCCTTTGTTGTTATTGTGCGCCTTCGTTTGTGACCTGTGGCTTTTTCTCACTGGCCGCAGTGCAAACAGAATGCTGGATGAAATGGTCTTTTGGTCTGATTCAGTACAGCTCTTCTTATATAATTGTGCTCAACAGAAGTGGCAGTCAGTACAGTATAAGCAGTTGCCTTAACCACTGCTATATACGGGAAAGCCTGTCTTCTTTTGTTTAGTATACACAGCTGCCAATGACAAGGACAGGTAATGAGCAGGACCTTTGTTCTATTTTTAATACAGTTATATGATCTCAGACGATCCAGACTTTTCTTTAAGGAAGTTATATTCTACCACTTTACATATTTTTGCAAAATAGTCTGAAATATGTTTAGCTTCTTTAACTATTATGCTCTTTAAAATTAGATTCTGTCAGTATCCGTGTACACAGTGGAAGTGTGCTTCATTGTTGCTTTCAAGGCACTTGTCAACTTATTGTGACCCCATTAATTTCACAGGGTTTTCTTGGGCAAGGCATACGCAGATGTGATACGCCATTGCCTTCCTTCAAGATCAGGTAAGATCTGATGCCTTCTGGATATTTGTAGAGGTACAATCAGACACTTGGGAAATCAGTGTGAGGAATATCAGAGTATTAGGGTTGCCAGCATAGGTCTATCCCAGGCCCACCAGATTTCAGGCCATATTAACTGAAGGCTTGAGGACTTGTGACATCACAGGGAGCAGGCTCTGGTAAACTTACCAGGGTAAAGTTACAAGGTGATATCATTAGCTATTAGACAATCATCAGACAATTAGGTATAAACAAAAATACAGTACTTGAGAACATGGCATCTAGCATATAGGACAAAGCCTTTTGTGGAAAAGAGCTATTGGGACTTGTCAAAATCTAAGGAAAAAGAAAGAAGGAAGAGTCAATGGGAACAACCATCTTTTGATTGGGTTGCTGTGAGTTTTCTGGGCTGTATGGCCATCTTCCAGAAGCATTTTCTCCTGATGTTTCATGCACGTTTATGGCAGGCATCCTCAGAGGTTGTGAGGTCATCTTTTGATTTCTTGCTGATAGGATTGCATGTTTGGTGTACAGACTGTCATTCATTAGGAGGGCTGGGTTAGCCCCAGCTAAAAAGACCCATTTGATTAATTATTGAATGATAACTCAATACATAGGTTAGTTCCACTGATTCAGTGGGTCTACTGGAGCCCCCAGTGGTGCAATGGGTTAAACCCTTGTTCCAGCAAGACTGAAGATCGACAGGTCTGAGGTTCAAATTTGGGGAGAGTGCAGATGAGCACCCTCTGTTAGCTCCAGCTCCCCATGCGGGCACATGATAAGGATGGTAAAATAATAATAATAAAACTTTATTTATACCCCGCCACCATCTTCCCAATGCGGACTTGGGGTGGCTAACATGAGGCTGAGCCCAGAAATAATACAACAGAATAATATACAAAACAATAGAAAATTAAACACAACAAAATACATAATGCAAATGTCAAAACATCTGGGTGTCCCTGTACAACATCCTTGCAGATGGCCAATTGTCTCACACCAGAAGTGACTTGCAGTTTCTCAAGTCTCTCCTGGCACAAAAAGTGGGTCTTCTTTAGTTAGAATTAGCAATAGAAATCAGGCTGATATTATAGAATGAATCGCCACATTGATATAAAACGAATTGACTGATATTTAGAAATATGCCCTTATTTTGTGACCCTGACAATGGATTGCTCTTAGTTTAAAGACCACATGACTCCCCAGTAACCTTTTCTCTCTTGAACTCAAAATAGCAAAAAAAAAAATTGCTTCCAAGATCAAATGGGATCTGGGGATTGGCCAATTTTAGAACTCATTTCATAGAAAGTAAGCTACTACTAAACGACAAATTGCTTGAGTGCTAGAGTTCAAAGCTGAGGTGCAGCCTGCTCTCCAACAAAACTACTCCCAAGCGCCTCCCATGCTCTCACATCAGACCTCTAACACATCCACATGCCGTCCAACAGTCCTGATTCAGCAGAGACTATCCTCTGTCATCCTACTATTTTGGCTGCTTGTAAAATGTCCCAGTTGCTCCCAAGTCCCATATTTTCTTTAGCTTACCTGCTACAAATTGAGTCCAAAACAGTTCACACTCAATTAACTCAGGGGCGAGAGTTGACAGAGTCTTGTATTTCTAGGAAGCTCAGGCAACAGCAAACTGCTGCAGCTTCTCCTTGCTTGCATGTTCTTCCCCATTAGTAACATTTACAATATTGACCCAAATCTGATGTTGCTTGGCTATACCTCTCCAGTTTACACCTTTGGCATGTTGGAGGATATGGATGCATCCCACATAATCTATATTTTAGCACCCTAACCTGATAGAGAATGTGTCCGGCTGTCAGAATCCTGGTTTCCGGCTGCTATAGTTAAGCCCCAAGAGGCAGTACTAGTAAAGTTTTCACCACCACTATGTGTAGCTGGAAAAGCTGTCAAAGTAAAGTGCCAGCTTCCAGCTTTCCATCACCTTCACTTCCTAAATGTGCCTGTGGGTTTACATGCAGGGCAGAAAGACAATCGGTGGCTGAAGGCCAATGCTTTGCTTCAATGCATAGCTAGACCCAGTCTTCTTATGCACAAAATAATTTAAAATACCAGTTAAGTGGTCACCGAACTTGCAACCGCCACCATCAGAAGAGAAATGTACAGGCAACACTTTGGAGACCTTTGCTTTAGCTACCCCTGTAAAAACTATTAGAGAAACAGAGATTTCAAAAAGTAACAAATGGTTTTCTTGTGATTTTGTACAATTCTACTGAAATGTCCACAATACAGATCATGTCAGAGATGGGTTACTGAGATAGTGAGGCAGCTTTCGGAGTTTTAAAATGCTGACTGAAGTTTTCCAGAAAAAGGCCATTATATAACCTCCTGGATGCTTTGACCATGGGAATAAGGTTTAGAGATTTGCAAATGGGATTCTGCTTCTCTGCATGGTTGGATACTCTCCAGTCCCAACAGTACATTGATCCACACTTGCTTTGCAGCTCATTCACAACAAAAGAGCCTAATACACAATGAGCACAAGAAACTCCTTGTGAGGAAATGGAAAGTTTTGAAGCCAAAGTTTTCCCAAAACAGAATGTAATCCCAGGCAAGGCACACATACTAAGCTCTCTAGACAAATGTCTTCAAGCTTAGTAATGACCCTCAATGCAGTTGTAGAGGCGGTCAGGCACAGGTAGCTTTGGGGAGCAAATAAGGAGAGCTAAGCTAGCTATACTAGGATTTTTCTGCTGCTATAACCAGCCCTGGATTCTGTCAGTGTCAAAGCAAATTGCATATCTGGACACATCATAAAGGCAGTCTGCTCAAATTTAAGACTGCACTGCCTTCTCAGTGTGAATAGGGAAGTCTCTTATTCCTTTGGTTACATAGGACAGATGATTTTACATCGTAAGGACTAAAATGTTCCTGACCTGAGGGCTGAAGGCCAACCTGACTTCTAGGCAAAGAGAGGGAAAATTGGCTAGGTGAATTAACACTTAAATTGGGGAATCCTCTGATTTTAAAACTTTATCTCATTTGACATAAAGGTTGAATTATAGGACAGGATAAAAGTATACAGAACTGGACATGTTTCTAAAGCTTTTGATGCAATAACATGATTAACCTAATGCTGAAGAAACAAAGTAACTTTACATGGAATCAGATGGGGACAGCTAGGTGCAAATCATGTTCAGCCACAAAACTGCCATTGGGAAACCTTGCACAAGTGGCCGGGTTTTCACCACGAGCTATTCAAAGGGTTACTTATGAAAAGAAAATGGGAGAACCTCCACGTAGGTCACGCTGGATTACTAAGAGAAAGGCTGTGTCTAACAATTTAATGGATAATTTGGGTGAGGAAACTTTATCCCTCCAAATGTTTTGCACTACAACTCCCACAATTCTTTATTATAGGCTATGTTGCCTGGGACTTCTGGGTGTTAAAGTCAAAAGGATGGGAGGAGGTCTGAACTTCAAATTGTCAGGCAATCATTTCACTCTAAATATAAACAAATGAGATAATTTTAAAATGGAACCTTATTTTAAACATAGAAGATCAACACATTTTTTTTCTTTCTGCTCAGCTGATGAAACTATATCACCCCTAGAGTCCCATTAGGTCCAGTTCCTGGGCCCATCCACACTACACAATTATAGCACTATATTTCACTTAAAACTGACATTGCAACTTCCCATTGAATGTAAAAATTAGAAGGACATTTAGTATTCCCAGCAACTTTGAGTTCCAGATCTGAGGAAGAGATAGGATATAAATAAGATTGCTGTTGTTATATGATCATAGCTCTTTGCAGTGGCTGGAATACTACGAATTAATACAGGCTAAGTATCTTTTATCCAGAATTCCAAAATCTGAAATACTCCAAAATCCAAAATTGACCACAGGGATGGCTAAGTTAGCTAAACCTTTGCTTTCTGTTTGTTCATGGCACACAAAATTCTGTTTCGTGCACAAAATTATTACAATTATTGTGTATAAAATTACCTTCAGATTATGTGTATAGGATGTATATGAGGCATAAATTAATGTTGTGTTTAGGCTTGGGTCCCATTACAAGATATCTCATTATGTATATGTAACTTCCAAAATCTGGGGCGGGGGTGGGAGGAATTGAAATCCAAAACACTTCTGGTCCCGATAATTTCAGACAAGGAATTTTTGTTAGCACTCTTTGAAATTGGCAGCATTAGCAAAGATAAAGGTGGAAATTTATTTCTTCACCACTGAGATAAGGAAAAGAAGCCAAACTACTGAAGTGTGCAAAAGCTGTCACATATTAGACTGTATGTCCATCTGCTTCCCATCCTATTCCAACGGATACTATTCTTCTTTGTCAGGCTGTAGAAGAGCAAGGAATAAGAAGCCTGGAGGAATGCACTTGCTCAAACCATGAAAACATGCCCAAATATATTTAAAATTGCCCTTCCTGTCTCAGCAGCACATGCAGCAACACATCAGGCCATCTAGAGTACTGTTTCTCAACCTTCCTAATGCCGTGACCCTTTAATACAGTTCCTCATGTTGTGGATTAAATTATTTTCATTGCAACTTCATAATTGTAATTTTGCTACTGTTATGAATCGTAATGTAAATATCTGATGTACAGATGCATTTTCATTCCCTGGACCAAATTTGGCACAAACACCTGATACACCCAAATTTGAATACTGGTGGAGTTGTGTGGTGGGGTTGATTTTGTCATTTGAGAGTTGTAGTTGCTGGGATTTATAGTTCACCACAATCAAAGAGCATTCCGAACTTCACAAATGATGGAATCGAACCAAACTGGAAGGGTTTGGTGGGCAGCAGCGCCGTAGCCAGAAAAAAATTTCGGGAAGGAGGGTTGAAATTTGGGGTGGGGGGCTTGAAACCTGCCTCCTAGCTCACGCTGAAGCAAAGGGCACAGCAGGGGGCAGAGCAGCCTTCAATAGCCTGCAGCTCCGCCCCTGTCAACCACCTCCACCAAGTCTGGTCTCCTTAATGAGAGCATTCAACACCCGCCCCCCAACTTGTTTGCTTTGCTACATCGGCTATTGCTGCAAGTAATGACAGTGTGAATAAATTGTTAATATTCATTTGAGATAGTGCTTGCAGTTCTGGAGGGACTCTTAATTTTTTGCATCTCATAGACTTAGCATGGGGATTTGGTTAACCAGTTAAAATTCATGAGTAAACCAGGTTTTTTTTAACCTGAAAAATTTCGGTGGGGGGGGGTGTTGTACCCCTACACCCCCCCCCCCCCCCCGGCTACAGGCTTGGTGGGCATTGATCTTGAGTTTTGGAGTTGTAACTCACCTACATCCAGAGAGCACTGTGGAGTCAAACAATGATGGATCTGGACCAAACTTGGCATGAGTACTCAATATTCCCAAATTTGAACACTGATGGAGTTTGGGGAAAATAGATCTTGACATTTGGGTGTTGTAGTTTCTGGAATTTATAGTTCACCTACCTTCAAAGAGCATTCTGATCCAATACTGTATTTTCTGATGGTTTTTGGAGACCAGTCTGACAGCCCCCCCTCCTCGCAACTCCATCAGGGGTCCCAACCCCCAGGTTGAGAAACACTGCATTAGGAAAAACAAGGAATTATTTGATAATTATAAATTATACATTTGCTTCTTGGGGAAAATGACCAGCATCCACATAGGTCAAAATGCTGGCAAAACTTGGCAAATCTTACTCTTTGGGAAGGAGGGAAGTTTGGCATATGACTGGGTTGAAAATTAGATGGCAGCCTTGGTTGGTAAAGACAAGCACAGTCTCCACAATCAGTGAGTACCAGCATTGCATATAATACTGCTGTGTCCCAAGCATGACCCTCAAGGACTATGGGGAGGGGGAAGACTGTGAGGCAGAGAGGAAGGGCACTGAGTTCTTCTTACAGGTTCATGGCATCAGTGGAATTACAAACCAAGCCTCCTTAGCTCTATTCTTGGTTTAAGGGGTATGGTGCAGGTTGGCTCTATTAGTCAGCAGTGGTCTGAAAGGAATTCAGATCTCAGTTTCATTATCTGGCTCAGGAGACTGTCTTTGCCTCTGTGTGCAGCAACCTTGAACAAGTCCTTGCTCAGTTTCTGGATAGAAAACACATTTCCATATTGCATTTTACAACACTATATGCCAACTAAATTATTGTGATCCAGTGGGGAAATGATTGGTTTAAAGACTTTGCCCAATATTATATGCTATAAAACTGTAAAAATGCTGAGCTATCTCACAGGACTGTTGTTGCAAATATTAGACAGATGGTACCTCTACCCTGTAGAATGAGTGCAGTTTGACGCCACTTTAACTGCCATGGCTCATCGAGAGAATTGCAGTTTTACAAGTTCTTTAGCCTTCGCTGCCAAAGAGTGCTGGTGCCTCATTAAACTACAAATCCCAGGGTTCCATTGCATGAAATCATGGCAGTTAATGTGATATCAAACTGCATTCATTCTGCAATGTAGAGTCAGCACATGATTACTTGGTAAATTAATGATCTATGATCCTTCATGCCCAAAGAGCCAGGCATATTCTGTTATTGCTCACTAGTTCCAACCAAATACATCATTTTTCACAGCAGACCCATAAAATACTTAAAGGGCATCTGGCAATTGCCTTTATTTCAGCAGATCTTGCCATGCAGACAAAAGCCAATTTTTCTATCATTTCCCACCGATGTAAAAGATCAGCAAATGTGATAACCCCGAGTTGCCATCTTTTCTTTCTTGCAGGGTTCTGCTGGTTTTAATAGATACATAGCAGACAGAAATTGAACAGGTGTGGTTTATTTTTCACTTGCCCTCATCACACTTGAGCATTTTCCCACTCCAGTTCATTTTAAATGCTGTGACTGCCTCCTGCAGAATTCTGGGGCTTGTAGTTTAGGGAGGGGCCTTTAAACGGCTCATCCAGAGAAGCCTTAGGCCTCCCTAAACAACAAGCCCCAGAATTCTGCAGGAGGCAGTCACAGCATTTAAAATGGACTGAAGTGAAAAAATGCTCAAGTGTGATGAGGCCCAAGGGGAGCTATTCATTTACAGTATATCTAGCTGCTGCATTGTCCAGTAGATACAACATCTGAATTATTTTCATGTGCAGCTCTACATTAAGTGCACTGCAGAAGTCTAACTGTGAGAGTACTAATGCATGATCTGGACAGATTATTCTTGTCCAGGAAAGGCCAAAGATGGCAAACTGTTGAAAGCAAGTCCCAAATACTCCAATGAAATATGATTTATTTGCAATATTTTAGCTGCTGAATTTGCACTTGCTGCCATTTCTGTCATTTTCAAGGACAGCTCCACATACAGTGCATTGCAGGAGCCTATCTGATAGATTACCAGTGTATAAACTCAACAGACTATCCGTGTTCAGGAATGGCTAAAATGGTTGATTTGTGATAACAGATTCTGAGCCATGAAGTTTATTTGGTCTTTGAGTGTCAGAGATGGATCTAGGAGCTTTCCAAAACCCTGCACCTGCTCCTGTGGGAGAGTACAGCCCCATCCAGAGGGCAGGTTGTGGTCACTAATCCACAGAGTCTCCATTCAGCTTCAAATTATTGGCCTCAATCCAGTGCATTACAGCATCTAGGCAGAAGTCCAGCCTCAGCTGACTCTGAAAACAAGGAGAAGTAGAGCTGAGTGTCATCAACACCAAACTCTCCTAATGATCTCACCCAGTGGATTCATATACATGTTGAAGATCATGGGGGATAGAAAGGACTCCTGCAGCACACCAAAGAGTTATAGTCATGGGACTAAACAGAAATGTCCCACTGAAACTCTGGAATCACCCTGTAGATCAGTGGTTCTCAACCTGTGGGTCCCCAGGTGTTTTGGCCTACAACTCCCAGAAATCCCAGCCAATTTACCAGCTGTTAGGATTTATGGGAGTTGAAGGCAAAAACATCTGGGGACCCACAGGTTGAGATCCACTGCTGTAGATAAAAGCTGAACCACTGTAACCTAGTGCCATATTCTTCCATCCTGCAGTCAGAACAGCGAAGCACATCAGTAATAGTATCAAAGGTCACTGAGAGATCCAGAAGAATCAATACTGTGGCACTCTCCTGTCTTTCGCCTGGAGAATGTTGTCACTCAGGGCAACTAAGGTTAAGTATCACATCCTTACTTGAAACTGGGCTTAGATAATCTGTTTCCTCCAAGAATGGCCAAAGCTACCCAGCAATCACATGATGAAACACCTTGCACAAGGCATTATATGAGCAATAGCTTGGTAGTTGACACATGCCTCTAGGTCCAGGAAGTCCTCTGAAAGAGATGGTGCAACAGATATTTTCCCCCAATAAACATAGGCATTTACTATCTCCAGGATCCACCTAGTCAGTCTACCTCTCCTAGCTCTTACATGTGTGATGAGATATTTCCCACCAGACTAAAACAGCTGAAGGTGACCAGAACACTCAGCAGATGGCATTATTGGGCATCTCCCCAGACCATGTAAAACTAAACAAATAAGGTCCTGAACAAATAAGTGGGGCTGCCTCTTTGAAGTGCCTGGTACATTTGTTACAGGTGACCAAGGACTCCACTGCTACTTTCTCTAACAGCGTCCTGTTAGAGAAACAGAATAACTCTTCTGAGTGGGAAGCTGAAATTACTTGGTATAGGCAAAGAAGGACAGACTTCTCAAACCTCACTGCTACATAATGTGCACAATTCATCCATCCACCTTCATATCCCACGTTTCTTTCAGGCGCAGAAGAACCCCCCTCCCCCCAAACCCCCCCCCCCAATAACAACAAGAAATTACAGAATACAGTCACCACTCTGCTTTTGCAGATATTCTTGGATTTGATCCATATGTTCTTTCTAGGAATCTCAATGTCCTCCAGCACAATTCTATAGTCAACTTCTGGTGACAGTGTTGGGATGGAGGAACTAGTGATACCTAGAGTCACTTTTCTAGGCATTTGTAGGTCCTCCAGTGTGATTCTATAGCCAATTTCTAGTGGATTCCTAGAAAGGTGTTCTCTTGAGTTAAAAAAAACTGATTTTTTAATTCACAGGTTTTCCACTTTGTGAGACTGCTGCATCCCTAACCCCAGCAAATGTGAAAGGTCCACTGCACAATGAAATACATATATTTAAAAACATATACAATCAAGATTAAAACAGTATTTTTTTACTACTCGTGTTCTAACTTTTACAGGGTAGAAGTTTAACACAGAATTCCTTTAAGCTAGAAATTTACTTTTCTTTTACTAAAGCATCATTTAATCAGTTATTTGTAGGATGGTATAAAGTATTCCGGAACCATTATTCTTGATTTCGTTACTGCTTGACTCACTGTCACAACGGAGAAGAGAGAGAAAGAATTTTTTAACACAGTGGTATCAAAGCTACAGTGTTATTATGTTATATCTCCCTAATTGGAGAGAAGGGATTATTAAGTTCAATTAGCACAGCACACCTTTCTGGCTTGTGCACAAACATCATGATAATGAGGAATCACACTAGCCCACAGGGTACTAAACTTTTCCTTCTTGTTTCCTGAAAGGGATTGCAGATGTGGTGAAATAACTTACAGCAACTCACTTATTTGGCTTGCCCACACTGACAAAAACCAGGATTCAAATGCAAATCTGGCTTTATTCAAAATTCACAGCAACTTCCAGTAAGTGTCTCTAATCTATCGGATGTGGGGCAACTCCAGGGCATGTTTACATGGCATTAAACTGCCCAATGTCTTTGAGTTCAAGGAGAGCAACATTCACTTGGGTTCCTGCAGTCCAAAATTGGGCTAATGTAATTATAAGCATCAGGTGAAGATGAAGGCTACTTTCTTGGGCGCACACACGTATGTGCTTTCAAGTCATTTCCAACATGGCAACTCTAAGGCCAACTTAACATGTGGTTTTCTTGATAAGATTTGTTCAGAGAGGGGTTTCTCTTGCTTTCCTCTGAGTATAATTTATCTAAGGTCATGCAGTGGATTTCCATGGCTGAGCAAGTATTTGTGCTGTAGTTTCCAGAGTCATCGTCCAATGCTCAAACTACTACGCTATGCTGACTTTCTTTTGTGCAGTTTCCTAGAAGTACGTCTCACTGAACATATGTTATATACATTGGATTGGGCTTACAAGGGCTTAATTGGTAGAGCTTTCTTATTTTTGTTTTGTTTTTGTTTGCCAAGGCTCCCCTACCTTTAACAGCTTCCTGCAAGTTCATAAGTAAATATATATATAAATCTCTTCCATGTGTACAATACTCTTAAACATCTGTCTATGTTACAATTGTTAAAAACAAGCACCCTTCCAGAAAAACAGGGCAATTACAGAGGTGCTGCAGCCTTGGAAACAGTGTCATCATGGCAAGCAAAGCTGCCACTAGCAACCTCATCACCCCTGCTTGCCAAGAAGCGTAATGAGATCCCATAGGAACTGTTAAGAAGTATTTATCATAAGAAAAGTGTGAGCTGTAGTCACCATGGCCACTCTTCTCTCCAAGGGCGCTTCCAGATTATATTTAAACCTGCTTCAGAGCTTGTTAAAGAAACCTGCCACAAAGCAGGTCTAAGTCCCCCTACTCTGGGGAAAAAAATTAAGCTTTGCCCATTGGGCTTTGCCCATCTGGGAGAGCATGTGGACACAGAAGAACCCCCCCCCCAAAAAAAAACCCCTAAAAACAACAAGATGCCTCTCTGCAGACCTCCTGGAATGTACCAATGATGCGCCAGGAGGCAGGAGGGAGGAATGAATTGGACTGTGGAAGCAGTCCCAGGAGTCTGTCCCCACAGGCCCGATATAACAGTAGACCCGTGTTGCACTGCAGGATAGGATCCCCTCTGACATCAAACACCACACAGCTGAATTAAAATAGCAAGCAGTTCATTGAAGATAATAAAAGTTAAAAAAAGTAATCCACAGTAAATGGTAAATCCAATTAGGTAGGCAGGTAGATAGAAACAGATAGTCCAGGAGAATAGTCCCAAAAGAATCCATGAAAATAGATACTGGAACTTCCAAGGCAATAAATTCCAAGGCACTTGCCCTAAATCCAACTATGCTTCGTCTGGTGATAGATTCTGTACTTGGCACTTTTATCCCTACTATCTCTACTGTGTTTCCCAAGCAGCCAAGAAAGGATTTTTTTTTTCTCAGTGGGTTCCCTCCTAGCCTCTGCTGCAATCTGGCTGAGCGCCTGAGAGCCTGATTTGTTTGTCTTTGCTGACTAAAAACACTTCTTCTGTGCAAGGGCTCATTAACTTCTGCACCTGGACCAGGTGCCGAGCCTTTCCCAGGCTCAAGGCCTTGAGAATCCTCTTGTAGCAACGCAGGCCTAGAGAACAGACCATCATCCCCATTCCCTTCAAGAACATTCCCATCAGAGGAATCACTTTGATCCTGAACCACATTGTCATTCCCTGCATCCACAGCAACATGACCATTGAACACATGAACCACATTGTCATTCCCTGCCTCCACAGCAACCTGATCATTAGACACATGAAACTCATTGTCACTCCCATCATCCAGAGAACCCTGACCATTAGACACAATCACAGGCTGAACAGGCTGACATACAACAATCAGCGTCTTTCAGGAAGGCCTGGATCTAATGGTTGTATCTAAATAACTTGTGACAAAGCAGAGTTTTTTCAAGCTCTACATCTCACCGGGTTGGGAGGGGGGGGGGTGACCACAAATTAAATAAAAATATGTGGGCACAGAATAAAAAATGTCTTTGAAAGAGAATGGATAAAATGCTTAAACTGATGTCTTTAAACACCAATGGTTTGGTATCAAATATTAAAAGATATTGGTTAATGGACTTAGCCAAGAAAGAAGGGGTACATATAACGCGCATTCAAGAATCACAAAAAGCAAAATGAGACAAAAAACAAACAAAACAAAACCACTTTTGAACTCTTCAGGATGGGAAATGAGATCAGAATCTAGAGGAACTAATAAGACTAGAGATGTAGCTATAATAATGAACAAGAATCTAAATTCTGTGATTCTGGACCCGATTAAAGACAAAGAGGGGAGATATTTATTCATAAAATTTAAATTGGATAGTAGGAAATTTACAATAGCAAATAAATATTGTCCAAACTGAGGTCAAGCAAAATTTCTGGAGAAAGTATTTAAGAAGCTCCAAGTCTTTTATGAGCAAGAAAAACTGCACCAGGGGATTTCAATATGAACATAAGCCAAAATAAATAACTTAAGATAAATAAATGTATATTAAGAGAGAGTTTATAAATAAAGAGTTGAGTCAATTAACAAATAACCCAGATCTACATTTTATTCTAAAAGACATAAAATATATGTGCATAGATTACTTATTGTAATGAAATAATGATAATATAATATCCAAACACATGCAATATGGATATCAGATTATACACCACTAACTATAGAATTTGAAATGAATAATGAACAGAAAAACAGAATATGGAAATACAACAATTTAATCATGACAAGGAAAGAAGACAGGGATTATATTAAAAAGCATATTAAATACTATTTTAATGAAAACAAGGGCTCAGAATTAATAAGTACAGTATGGGATGCAGCTAAGGCTGTTATAAGGGAACTGTACATTAAAGGAAAAGTGGTTGAAAAATCAATGGAATGCAAATAGACGAGAATTAATTACAGAATTGGGAACCCTTCAAAATCAACAACAATTTAAGATAATAAAAAATTCAGATAGAGGTGGAGAAGAAAAAAAAAGTTTGAGAGTTTGGACCTTATATCAGTATGGAAGAGAGAAATACTAATCAAAATTACTTTCAGATACTTCGCATAAATTCAACAAAAAGATTTGCAAATTATCTTGTTAAAAAGGAATGAAAAACAAAAAGGGTAGAAGAAATCAAAGGATAAGGGAATAAGACCACAAAAATTCAAATGAGATATGAAAAATATTTGCAGAATGTTATCAATAGCTATATAAAGAACACAAGAAAGGATACATGGATGAAAAAATAGATATAACTTTAACAGATGAGGAGAACAATTACTAAATACTGAAATATCAATACAGGAAATAAAAGAGGTGGTGAAAGGACTTCAAAAGGCCAAAGCATCAGGATTGAATTGTTTTACAGCCATTTTTTAAATAAAGAAACAATAGAAATATTAGCACCAGAAATGCAAAACTTATTTAATAATATACTAGGGGGAGAGAAAGCCCCTAATACACGGAGGAAAGCAAAAATTATAGTATTACTGAAATAACAGGGGGGAAAAAGATTGGACACAGACTCTGATAGACCAATTAGTGTAATAAATCAAGATTATAATTTTTTGGCAAAAATATTAGCAAAGAGATCAGAAAACACGCTACTTAAACCTATAAAGGAGGACCAATATGGTTTTTGTTAAAGGTAGGTATATTGGATACCCAGTTAGGAATATAATAAACATGCTGGGACATAGCCAAATAAAGAAACTGGCATTCTTGAAATTGGATGTATTCAAAGAATTTGACACAATAAATTGAGAATTCTTAAGGGAAGCAATGAGGAAATTTGGATTAGGGAACACACACATAAAGGCAATAAAGGAAATCCATAGAGAAGGTAAAACAATAGTGAGAGTAAATAAAGGAATCTTGGAGGAATTCCCAATGCAAAGAGGGTTTAGACAAGGTTGTCCGCTTTCACCATTGCTATTTGTGCTAGGCATAGAAGTTTTAGTAGACAGAATCAGGAACAACATAAGAATAGAAGGATATGAAATAGGTAGAGAACATGTTACAACCAATCTCTTTGCATATGATATAATAGTGAATGGATCCTGTATCAGGGATAAGGGAAGTGAAAATTATTCTAAAAGACTATGAAATGATCTCAGGATTGAGAGTTGACATGAAAAAAATCTGAAATCGTGTATTTAGAGGTAAATAAGACTGAAAAAAAGGAAATAGGTAGAGTGACAGGAATAGGTATGGGCACAAAGAAATTAAAATATTTAGGAGCAGAGATACAAAAATATAGTTAAGATGGTAGAAAGAAATCATAAAGTACCATGGAAGAAAATATCCAAGATAATAAAGGGATGGAAGAATAAGAACTTGGGTATTATGGGCAAAATAATAGCAGCTAAAATGTTTTTAATCTCAAAATTATTGTATCTATTTCAAGTTCTTCTCAACTTAATATATGGAACAAACATTTAAAAGATTGGATTTTTGAAGAGAAGAATCTAGAAAACACACACACACCCCTCTCAAGAGGAGCTAGGATGGGGAGTATCAAATTTGGAGCTATATTATGAGGCATTCCAACTAAAATCATTTCCAGAAATTAAGAGTGAGATTAGAGATAAATGGAATAGGGTAGAAAAAGAGTCTAACAAAGATCAAAGGAGTTACGGGGTATTTACACATAATTTAATGGGAGAAATAAAAAAAGTATGCTCCCAGAAAGGTAGTGTAATTCCTATATTACACCATTATTACTGTTATGCTGTTTTGTGTCATTTTAATTTGTAACTTGCTGTTGTTTTGCTTTTAATTGTATGTTGCCTGGGCTTGGCCCCATGTAAACCATCCCGAGTCCCCTTGGGGAGATGGAGGCGGGGTAGAAAAATAAACTCCTCCTCCTCCTCCTCCTCCTCCTCCTCCTCCTCCTCCTCCTCCTCCTCCTTCTGCTTCAGCTTCTAGCATTCTCATTGTTGGATATGCTGGTTAGAGCATCTAAGGACCTCATCACATTAGCCACCTCATCACAAAGGGCTAAAATCAGCAGCATGTGCTGGTTTTAACCTAAGTCACCCATGGAGCCAGCCAGCTCCCATCATATGACACCGTGCCGGCTCCATGGGTGAAGGAGGGCGGAGCCGGCGCATGCTGACAGCAGAACAACACAGGACAGCTCCCATGTTGCCATATATGATATGGGAGAAAGCCGCTCACACCACGCACACTCATGCTTCCCCCCATCATGGCAGGGTTTACTCACAGTGCATTGGCTATTGTTTTCCTCTGAGGCTAAGAGAGTGTGACTTCTCCAAGGTAACTCAGTGAGTTTCTGTGGCTGAGACCCTGGTTTCATGCCATTCTACTTCGGTACTCAGATCATTACCACACATTGGTATATTAACACAATATAACAGATACCTTGATTCAAATTACCATTCAGAGGATGGTTGTGATACTCAAATAGGGAATGGTAAAGGAGCGATAATAAAAAATGTATGATCATGAACTTGAACTCAGTGCTTAGGCAAGGTATGTGCATCTGTCCCTGGTTCTTATCCATCTTGTAATCTAATATTAGAAGTATCTTCTGCCAATATAAACCTCACAGTTGAGTTTGCAGAACTGAAATATATGTCTCACATTTTTTTAAATAAAAAGGGAAAAAAACATATATTTATTTGCAGTCTCTTACTAAATGATAAAGCTTGGGGGGGGGTGTTTACCGTGACTCGATAACACAGTGGCTCGGGGGGGGGGGATAGTTTTCAGAAATTGAAGTAATTTGGAATCAGATTGCAGCAAACTGAGGACAAATGGGGAGAGTGGGAATAAGAAAGAAAAACCGGAACATTTTTTACAGCAGTTGTAAAAGTGGGGTGGCAGAGAATTGATCATGTTTGTCCCTGCCAAAGTGGTCCAGGTCTAGGGAAACATGGACCAAAGAGAGACTCCACACCCAGAAGAATGAGGACACTAGTGTAGTGACATTGGTTAGAAAAGCACCCAGGAATTTGTTCCCCATGACACCCCACCATCAGAATGAACTCTGCTAAAGCATTCCACCCACCCACTCAACCCCCCGGCATCCAAAAATTTCATTTTCTTCATATTTTTGAGTTGTGAACCTGGTAACAGGGACTGTCCTATCTATATTGGTACAGAGCTTAGAAAAAGTGAAACTGGTGCATAAAATTTGCGTGTTTATAATACAACTGTTGTATATTAGCCTGTTGTAGAAAGTTTTCTTTGTTATGTTTGTGGGTGATCATTTTTTAAAAAAGATAAGTAACCATTTCCATCACGGTTCACATAAGTGAACCTGATTTCATTGCCGTTGTTGTCCCCACAGTCCCTTGCTAGTGCTGAATGACTTGCCTACAGATTCTGCAGCTCTAGCATCCAAGCCAGGCTCCTCCTGTCCCTCTCCCTCCCTCCCTCCCTCCCTCCCTCCCACACACACACCTCCTGCCTGTAGCCCTGGGGAAGCATGTGCTGCAGCTGCCACTTGTTGCAGGCGGTTGTGTGTGGTGCGGGGGCACCTGAGGCCCTGTGTACAAAGACAGCTCTGTGGGCCCCATTGGCTGGGAACTGCCTTTATCCTTTGTTTGGAGGAACACTTGCCATTTGTTTCTTTACGCTCTGACAGCCTGTGATCCTTTCTTGCTTTTGTGCACTTGCTCCCCTCTCGCTTTGTAAACAAGCAAGCGGATTAAAGGAAACCCTTGCCGGGGATGGCCCCATCGTCTTGCCTGCACATGTACCCAATGAAAACAGAACCACGCCACCACTTCACTCCACCCCTGCGCATGACAACAGGGACAATTTGGGTTGCCCAGTTTTCAAAATAATAATAACAAGGGATAGTCAAAACCAGCCAGAACATGTGGGGGAGGCTAAGCTAATGCTGGCCATAAGTAATACTAAGAGGCAGCCTCTCCTGAATGTTCAGTGCTCCTGTGAGATCTCAAATCTATTGAGACTTCAAAACCCTAGAAATATCAGGATGGCAGACCAACAGCCATTACAAGGGAAGGAACTTTACCACCACCAGCCTGAACATACTGCTAGGTTGGCTCTACATTGTAGAATTAATGTGGTTTGATCCCACTTTAACTACCTCTATGCTGTGGAATCCTGGGGGTTGTACTTTTGTGAGGCCCCAGCACTCTTTGGCAGGGAAATATAAAAATCTTGTAAAACTGCACCTCCTAGGTTTCCATAGCATTGAGCTCTAGAGAGGAAAGGGCAGAGACTGTCTCCATTCACCATACACTCACACCCTATATTACAGTGGTTCTCAACCTGTGGGTCCCCAGATGTTTTGGCCTTCAACTCCCAGAAATTCCAACAGCTGGTAAACTGGCTGTGATTTCGGGGAGTTGTAGGCCAAAACACCTGGGGACCCACAGGTTGAGAACCACTGTTATATTGTGTTATTTGGGGATATTGTGTTTCACCAATAGCCAAATTATGGGATTTGGGGCATTCTGTTCATACAGGACAGGCTTTGCAGCCCTTAAATAAAGGATACAACCTTCACAGTATGAGACATCTGGCAACTTAGGTCCAATCCCCTCAGATAACAACATGACTACACAGCATTTCCACAGAGCTTTAGTATGTTTGATGAGATTTAAAATGGGATCTCTGGAACAGCACTTCTTGCAGCAGCTCTATAAAGGCAGACTGTAATAATTATATCTGTATCGGACAAGGGCAGGGTAGTGGGGGAGGAGGCACTGGGTCATGGAGAATGGTGTCTGCATTAGGATTATGCTATTATGTTGTTAGGCATGTCTCAGCAGGGCAAGAAAATACTGTACATCCCAAGGTCATTGGCTAGTCATTACCTGTAGACAATTGTGGATAGTACATGGGCATTAACATTCCACCATTTATCCACCTGTCAGACATCTAAAAATCTTCTAAGTCCTCTATATAGGCTCAAGCTCTTGTTTGATTATCCCGCATTGATTTGAGTGGAACACCCCGGCCATTTGTTGTTTCAAAATTGTAAAGAATCAACTCAGCCAGCAAATGAAAGCCGAAAGAAAGTAGTATTGTCTGTAAGCCACAATCTGATTCTTCTGATCCGATTTCAATGGGGTTAAAGAAAACCAAACTGGTTGTGTAACTTGCAATCCGCCCCCATTTCTGCTTCAGCGAAGGCAATATAAAAGGTTTAACAACACAGGACTTGATTGAGGGCATGCAGAAGCCTTAAACAACAAAGTAGTTGTGCCCATTGCGACAGAAGGTGGGGGCAGGAGAACCAGCAACATATACAGACACGGTCAGGCCACGTGTCAATTAAACATGTTTCTACTGGGTTTGGTGTGAAGGGAGAGGACTTTTGTCCCAGCCTATACAACTATGTTATCAAAAATTAAACCCCAAAAGTGGCTCCATTGAGATATACAGCTGGCACATGTTGGATTTTACCTTGCCTTCCAAAGAATTCTCTTGAATTCTCTTGAAATGTTTTAGAATGTTTTCTGTCACACCTTAGGACCTTGGGGAATGGCTTCATAATTACCATAATCCTCTCACAATACCCTGGGAAAATCCCAGAACACATAATGGGTTTTCTCATGAAGACACACAAAGCTTTCTCACCTTTATCTAAAAGTTCATCCTGGGCATGTTGCCTCATCTATCGTACTTATCTGGACCCCTCTATGAATCCTCCATTGTATATAACTGTGCCTTGAACAACTTTTGTCCATTGGCCAGCATCTCATTTGTCTAACTGGCATTGGACCATCAGGACCCATCAATCACGCATCAAACCACATTCCACTCAGACGTACCCAGTTTCTGGGAAGGACCCACAAACAGACTCAAAACTTCAAATCCATGAATGTAATGTTCGTTTGTGGGATTAACAGAACACATAAACCACTGGATTCTCTTTTAATTCTCTTTTACCAGAGGTGTCGTGTAGACACCTCTGTTAAAAGTTCGACAGGTCCCACATTTTGGGCCCTGTCTGGAAGGGCCTTAAGTTACCAGATTGCAATTACATTATGTAACAAAATTTGAAAAAAAATTCTGTTTCTGGTTTGAAAGTGTTATTCCTGTTTAGTTGTGCAGTACTTATTTTGAAAGTAGTTGTTATACTCCAAAAACTTCACTTTTATGGCTGACACAAATTATGTGAATTGATTGGGATTCTATGAAATAGTCACTGAAAAACTATAGCAAAATGTGCTGCAGGACATCCTGCAAAAACAAAGTTTTTGCAGTTTAATAAACTTTTTCCAAGTTTTTAAATGATAGAACCAATTAGGAAATTGCATTTGTATCCCAGGAACAAAAATAGTGTTACATGGTGTTTAGATGTTACATGTACTTTCCCCTCTCCAGTTTATAAAAAAGAAACATTTTTAACACCAGTGCATATTTCTATTTTAAATATTTTTTTCTACATATAAGCACAGTTACTTATTTTAACCAAAGTCTAAAGTTAATTCCAAGCTCCATTTTTACTCCATTATTCAATAATTAAATGCCTTTTTTTTACAATGTCTACAATTTTTCCCTCTTAAAAACTTTGTTAGATCTCTGCATAATCATGACGTTTCATCAACCATTCCACCCGCATTGGCATCTCGTGTCCTTTCAATTTCTATGCAAAAAGCATTCTAGCTGCAGCTATTGTATACTGAATAATTTTTCCATATTTTTCCCAGTTGATTTCCATGAGTTCATGAAGGAAAAAAAACTGGTTTAAATTGAATTTTAGTATAATATATCTTCTCAATAAAGTGTGTTAAAATCCAATAATTCTTTGCTTTTTCACATGTCCACTACATATGATAAAATGTTCATTCTTTTCCTTCTTATTTCCAACATATATTCAAAAAACCCTTTATATATTTGGTTCATTTTTTCTGGTGTTAAACACCATTTATAAAATGTTTCTTTAAAATCATAATATAAATTAAATCTAAATCTCATACTCCAACTTCCTCCAACTTTGGGTAAGCTGGCAGATGGATAAAGGGCAATGACGACCAGAGTAGGAAAGGACTACGATAATGCTGGATGGACTATGAATTTATGAATTGGTGAATGTTGACCACAAGATTATTTTATTGCTGCTATTGTATTAATTTGATTGTTTTAACTAGTTATAATTGTTGTTGTTATATTGTATTTTGTATATTGTATTTTGTGAACTGTTAGGCATCGAATTGTGCCTTTTGTAAGCCGCCCTGAGTCCCCCCTAGGGGGTTGAGAAGGGCGGGGTAGAAGTGCTCGAAATAAATAAATAAATAAATAAATAAATAAATAAACTTCTGGATATAGGACCCATTGCAGTCCATTTATAGTTGTGACAAAATTAGCAGATAAAATACTGTACAACCATTTAAGCATTGTACAAATCTAACAGGGCTCTGGGTGTGTCACAATCAGGAAAGACAAGAGATAGGATTGCTCCCAGAAGTTGCATTTATCCCCCCCACCCAACCAGATGGAAGACCAGGTCTTCTTTCAGGTCTATCTCCCTGGGAACCAATGGGTTTGAACCACCAGGGTTGCCTGCCACTAGGACAGAACCAGCCGCTGCACACAATGGGGACCTCCAAGAACTCTACTCTTCTCTGTGCCGTAACAGCCGCACCCGGTAAGCTGAGTGGACCATTTCTGAAAATCCTGTTTCACTTCATTCCAAATCTTAACATAATTATGTTGAAAAGGATTAGCATTACTATTTGGCATTGTAACACTCAAATATTTGACTTTCTTTTCTATTTTATATCCTGGTTTGTTTTTTTAACTTAGAAGTCCTCCTTCTTTTTTCATGTTTTTTTTTAAATAACCTTGCTGTTTCATCCTTCTTTATTTTAATAACAACCAATTTTCCAAAACAGAACAATTTCAGTTTCCTATTTACCAAGTAGGAAACATCTCCAATAGAATTCTTATGAGCTGGAGAAGTTTCTTTGTTAGTATTTGCTCATGACATTTTTGAAGGTATTCAACAGAAGGTGAGGAAAAAGCTTTACCTGATTCTTATTAGAACTGAAATGAAAATTTCAACTACTCTAACTTTTGATTGTTTAGTGATGCTTTCTGGCATTACTTCCTTTCATGCATTAACATCTGGATTATTAGTTCCTACTGCGCAATACCTTTTTACATGGTTTTTCATTCCACGGATCTTTTTACCAAGTCATTCTCCTTTCCCATATTCTTGGATAATCTATCCATGCCCATGTTTCTGTATAAGTATGTACCTTCAAGTTGCCGGTTGGTTTTAGGCGACCCCATGAACTTTGTAGAGTTCTCTTAGGAAGATAACATGGAGCGATAGCTTGACATTGCCATCCTCTAAAACATAGCCCACAGCGCCTAGTATTCATTGGCAATCTTCCACCCAAATGTTAACTAGGGCTGACCCTGCTAGGCTTCCAAGATCAGAAGGGATCTGGTGCCCTCGGGGTATTATGTTTATACGGAAATATATACCAATGGATTCAATATGATTTACTCCTAAGTGCATGAGAAAACAATGTTTATGGAAGGCTGTGCTTAGATATTGCTCTAGTCTGAGCAGTTGATAATTGAAAATATATGTTGGAAAGGGTCAGAGAGAGGTGAAATTCTTATTGTGTTTCTCTTATTTTTCATGAGATTTATTTTGCATGGCATTTGTTTTAGTCCTGACGGTGCTTGCCTTTTGAGGTCGCATGTTTCCCATCTCTTTCATGTTATACTATTTAAGGATGACTGCCAAGTACCAAATACTCAATTGCTTTTTTTGAAGTCACTGAAGCAAGGAACTATTTTGCCCTAGAGTCATACAAGTATTTTAAAACTTTTTTTTAAAAAAATGCATTCAGATGCAGGCTTGCCTTATTATCAAGTGTGTACACCAATATGGCATTAATATATTATACTATGTACTGACACATCTGAGAAGCCAGTTTGAGTGTTGGACTATGACTCTGGAGACTGGAATTCAAATCCCTGCTCAGCCATGGAAATCCATCAGGCGACCTTTGGGAGGCACAGTCTTTTAGTATCAGAAGAAGGCAAAGGCATCTCCCCTCTAAATATCCCCCCCCCCACACACACACACACACAAGAAAACCATGCAATAGGTTAGCTTTTGCATTACTTGCAAGTCCAGAAATGACTTCAAAGTACATATCAAAAGAGGCATGTATGATCACATACAGTGGGAAGGAGTCCTATCACAGCAGGAAACAATCAAAATGCTCTGTTGAATTCATTTTGAGTGAAGTGTCCAATTATTAATATCAATTGTGAAACAGTAAAGGCATTTTTGTTTCTAAATGAATGAGACTGGATGGTGATTGAAGGAGGGCAAATTAATAGGATGTCTTGCTACAAGATGTGTGCACACATTTGTGTGTGTGTGTGTGACAGAGAATGTTAGATTCTTCAGTAACATTTTACTGACAAAACTTCACATCACAAGAGTGATGGGACTAGGAAATGTAAAGTGAATTTCACAAAACAGAATGGATTAAAGAAAGGATTAAAAGGGAGCATAAAGGAGAAAGAGTGAAGGAAGTTGCAAAAAGATAGTGTAGCTAAGCATTGCCAGGACAAGATCTGTTTCTGTTCAAACCCTATAACTTCACTGAAGTTAGATCCAGCTTGATGGACAGCTAAGGAGGGGCTGGTGTATGGGAGCCAAGTGATGCAAAAGAGCCCTGACACAGCACTGAGCCACTTTGTCCCTCTGCAGTTGCCATGCTCTTTCCACGGAACTGAACAGTTTCCTCTGACTTCTCTCTCAAAGATTTATCAAAGGGAAGTATAAAGGGGAACAGCATAGATAAGATAACAGATTCCATGTATACAACATAGTATGTGATTTTTAAAAACCCACACAGGAGGGAACTTTGCTTTATGATGTGCTCTTATCAGCTTTCCTAGCACTTTTCCCAGGTTGTAACTTCACCAGTGGACAGATAAAGTGACACTTTAGTGGCTGTTTCTGCCTCCCACCTAATGGCCTTTTCTTCCTCTTTCAAATTCTGGCTCTGTTGGCCTCTCTGGAATTAGAAAAGACCTCCTCCCACCCTGACATCCATAATCATATGGCTGTTTTTAACCTATTTTGATTGGCCCCAAAAGTATTCCCAAGTTTAGGACTAGTGAATGTCATTCTACATATCCAGTTTCGTTCTGAAAATTGAGAGGATGTCCAAAGAGGAGCTCAATTTGGGGTGGAGGATATTGATAAAAGGATCCTCACAGCTGTGGTCCCAACTTCTTTTTAACAATCTCAAGCCATTTTTTTCTTTTTTTTTTCTTTTGTGATGTCCTATGAATATACTCTTGACTTGCTACCCTTTATTCTTTTGACAGTGGGGGCTCTGAATTCATCACTGGTAACAGATGGTAATTTGAAATTTATTTTCACATTGCATTCAGTGCGAGAGAAGTCTGGTGTGTTCATGCCATGGTATGTTGGAAATAGCAACCTTCCAAGCCTCCACTAACTGTAAATATTTATAATTGTTAACCTATATTGCATGTACATTTTGGTTTGCCAATGTAACTGTTCTTCTTTGGTGTGGGAGGGGCTTCAGACATAGGACTCCATTTTTTGTATACAGTATGCTTTCAGACCTCAATGGAGGTGGATGTAGTTTGTCCCCTTTCAGACTTCAGTGAGTAGTTATACAGTTTGGACTATATCTACATGCTTAAAGACGTTGGGCTATGTGCTTGTATCCTGAATATATACAAGACGTTTGTTAGTAAACCTGAGATGTTATTTTAAAGAAGACTACTTTGTTTTGTCTCTTGGGTACATGTTTTAAACAAGAGGTTTTTAAGGGAGAGTAGATGGGCACCTTCAACTTCAAAGAAACAACCATCCTCTGCTAACCAAATATATTTTTGTAGTGGCATGTCTTTATCCTTGGCAGTTTAAAGACATGGTTCTTCAATTTAACCGCTGAGTTGCCTGTGTGCCATTACATGAATGCTTATGAATATCACTTGTTGGAAGGGTTGACTTCTAACAAAGTCATGCTTTTCTTGACTAGTGGTTTTCAAAAGGTGGTCTCCACATGTTCATGGAGATTCACATTTGCCAGATGGATGTGACATCATTTTACCTTAGCCACTTAAGAGGCTGAAGGGGAAAAGGAAAGGGCCTGAGGCTGTTAGGAAAGGTGGGAAGTCCAAAACACCTGGAGGGCCAAAGTTTGTCCATGCCTGCACTAGAGGTTTTGGCTTTTGTATGGTCACAGCTGTTTCCTCCCTCTATGAGAGCTACCATTTATAATGGTATCTGCTCACCTACTGTGTCTAACTTATCACTTTCAGATTTATTTATAGAAATATTCATGTTCTGCCCTGTACTTAAAGATTTATATCAGTCTGAGTACAGGACCAGAACACTGAGGTCCCATCTAAACTGCCGTTAAACTACCGTTATGTGAGTCTACACTGACCATATAATGTGGCCCTATCTACATTGCTGTTAAACTGCATTATATGGCAGTGTAGATGCAGCCTGAGATACCAGGGTTCAAATCCGCATTCAATTGGAAATCCACTAGGTGACCTTGGGTTAGTAATACTCTTCAGAGGAACGTAAAGGCAAACCTACCCTGAACAAATTCTGCCACAAATACTCCCAAGACAGCTCACCTTAGGATCACCATAACTCAGGAATGATACAACAACAACACTTCCACATATTCAGTATAGCTTATCCTCAGTACAGGATTGCACCCTAAGCCATTTTCAGACATTTCATTCAAATAATTTCCTAGAAAAGCTTTGAAACCTGCTGAACTTGCTGATCAAAAGGTTAGTGGTTTGAATCCAGGGAGCAGGTTGAGCTCCAGCAGTTAGCCCCAGCTTCTGACAACCTAGCAGTTTGAAAACACGCAAATGTGAATAGATCAATAGGTGCCACTCCAGCAGGAAAGTAATGGTGCTCCATACAGTCATGCCAGCCACATGACCTTGGAAGTGTCTATGGACAACGGCAGCTCTTCGGCTTAGAAATGGAGATGAGCACCCCCTCCCCCAAAGTCGGACACAACTAGACTTAATGTCAATTGGAAACCTTTATCTTTACCTATAGCAATTCCCACAGCACTATTTGTTGATTCCTCCATTAAATGTTTAATTTTAAGAACTTCTTTCTATTAGAAACATCACTGGACTATATCAATAGCATGTACGATTAACATGGCATCTTTAAAAATATAGTTAATTATTAATCAGATAAATAACAAAAATCAGATAGTAGCTGATTTAAAGCACTGGAATGCATCCTCATTTTTGTCCAGTTCAAAATTGTCCAAAAAACATGCTTCATTGCTAAAGTGAATCTCTTATTAAATCCACACTTTGCATTTCAAGTTGTTGTTTGGAGAAGGGATTATCCCCACTTAGCAGATGAAGATCTAACCTGATGCCCATTGACATGAATGTGACCTTTTCAATGAATCACAGAGAATTGGTGACACAATCAGAAAGGCCAGATGTGGTGCCATAGTTTGAGCCCTTTCTGAGGCCATCTGATTCCTATTCTCAAAAGCAGAGATCTGTTCTCAATTACAATCCGGAAACATACATAAAGGATATCTAACATGTTCCACAAGTTCCCACATTCACCCCTGAGTCTCCAGTCATCCTAGTTTGGCAGGAACGGACACGATCGCCGGATTTTCTCAGCTGCTTTTAAAAGGTCCCAGTTTGTTCCTCCCCTCTTTGTCCTCAGTTTACTTCAATTGATGCAAACTGAATTCAAAGTGTCTGAGCCTATGGGGAAGGGCAAGAGCCTATCTCTCCTTTCCTCCTCCTGATTTAACTGTATGCAAACTAGCTTTGCACATTGAATTCAGAAGTAAGGTGAACTTGAGAACCACTGTTCTAGATCGGTAAACACCAGGTGTTTTGGACTTCAACTCCCACAATTCCTGGCCTCAGGCCCTTTCCTTTTCCCCCTCAGCCGCTTAAAAGGAAGGGGCCTGAGGCCAAGAATTGCGGGAGTTGAAGTCCAAAACAACTGGAGAGCCCTGTTCTAGATTATTAGAACTTTAGAATCTTCTCTATGAGCTCCTGTATGATGGGAGATGATGCATGTTGTGTGCCTTCAAGTCATTCTTCAGATGTAATGTGAGGCTCAGGTGAAGAGTTTTCAGTATGACAGGTGTGAGCCAGTAACTGGGATTGTGACAATGCAATGTTCTGTATTGGCAGCATGGCATCTACATAGCAGAGAGTGGAAGAAATAAGGTATAGAGACCTAGCAAGCTGCAGAAAGACCTTATAAGGGAAAGAACTACGGCCTAAACCATTGCAAAGCTCCCCACCCAAATCAAAACCACAACACGATTCACGTCTGCACAGGACAGAGACACCTTGTGGTAGATCTATAGGTTGAAATATTAAATGCATCCCTGAACAGCAACCAGTTTTGTCACCCAAAAATAATTTCTGTGTATTGTCGAAGGCTTTCATGGCTGGAATAACTGGGTTGTTGAGGGTTTTTTTGGGCTATATGGCCATGTTCTAGAAGCATTCTCTCCTGACGTTTCGCCTGCATCTATGGCAGACATCCTCAGAACCTCTGAGGATGCTTGCCATAGATGCAGGCGAAACGTCAGGAGAGAATGCTTCTAGAACATGGCCATATAGCACAAAAAACCTGCAACAACCCAATAATTTCTGTGCTTACTGCTTTGCTGTCACAAGCTAACACAACCATCCTTTTGGAATTTGGTCCCTTTTGTTTTGACATGTTGTCTAGACTAAGGCTTCTTAAACTTTCCCACTCAAGACTTCTTTCGGCCTGGGATTTTTATTTACATGACCCTGGGTATATAGGTATATAAAATACAGAATAAAATCCACAACCTCTGAGGATGCCTGCCATAGATGTAGGCGAAATGTCAGGTGAGAATGCTTCTGGGACATGGCCATGCAGCCTGGAAAACAACCCAGTGATTCTGGCCATGGAAGCTTTCGACAATATATAAAAATCAAATATTTACTGATAATAAATCGGCATTTGCAAGGCTTGCTAAACAGACTGATTTTCCTTTTTGTGAAGCATTTCCTGAAGAGTCCACTTTAAACAATGCACACAACTGCTAACATATTTGTATAAAGGGAGGCATTCAGAATACTTTTACTTTTAAAATGGCAGGACTACTACTTTCACATAGGAAACATGATAGCGACTGTTGCACTAGCTGGAACATGTGTTGTTTAGAATATTATGTCTTGACTACTTGAAAAATGCAATCCCTTTTGCAATCAAAGAATGATCTTGATGGATGACATAAGAATGTTGTGTAGCCCATGGTAAAAAAACATATTGACAAGAAGTCAATAATTATGGAAAGTCTATAAATTTTCCACAACTCCACAGGAGAGAGCATCATTTTATTGTGTTGGTTGTATGGTAGCTGCATCTTTGAAGAATTTTCTCCCAGCTGGGACTAGAAGCCTTCATGTCAGTTTCCTCTATTGTGGAATCTTTCTGCCAACATTGCTTTGCCTTGCATTATGCATTAAGGGAAAAAAATGCCAGCTTCATTCTATCACCTGCAATGACTGAACTGCAGTGGCACAGTGGGTTAAACCCTTGCACCGGCTATACTGCTGACCTGAAGGTGGTGGTTAGAATCCATGAGACGAGGTGAGTTCCCATCTGTTAGCTCTACCCATGCAGGGACATGAGAGAAGCCTCCCACAGGATGGTAACACATCTGGGCATCCCCTGGGCAATGTCCTTGCAGATGGCCAGTCCTCTCATACCAGAAGTGACTTGCAGTTTCTCAAGTTGCTTCTGACACACAAACACACACACACACACAAACTCTGAAGTGGCACATAATTATTAGCAAATTTGAAACATACAGCAGTCTCCACCTGTAACCATATCAGCTGCTGTGATGAAATCTAATCTTATCACTTACAAGGGAGGTGTTAAAGGGAGGACATGCTGAAGTTAAATAGCAACAGGACTCACATCAAGCCTCCACCTTAGATGCAAGTCTCAGAACAAAGGAGGGCATAAAGAATCTCCAGAAACAGGGAACAAGAGAATACATTAAAAAAAAAAACATGAGTCCAGAAATTCTTTTTTCTAGACTACAGAATGATACCATACTACTATTACACTATTACCTTAAACATAACTTTAAAAAAGTAGTTGCATGATTTATTATTGTTGTTATTGCAACACTGTACAGGAATAAGAATACCCCATGCAGTAAAGACATCAAATGATGACTTTCAATGGTTAACAAGTTCAGGTTTCTGTACTGTTGCACTGTAACAGCACTATATGTGTGTGTGTGTGTGTGTGTGTAAAAATAAAAAGTATTTCAAGAGGAAAACACAGTTTATTTATTATTTATTTATTTATTTGCTGTCCTTGTATACCGCCGTTTCTCAGCCTAATTGGCGACTCAACGCGGTTTACAACAAAATATACAGTGCACAGTATACAATTAAAACCATAAAAAACATAATACACAATATTACATGAAATCACAATCCAATACATCTAACTAAAATCGTGGTCCAATTGCATCATCCATATTACCAATCCGTAATCAACACATTCATTGCACCGAATTAGCCAAATGCCTGCTTGAACATCCAAGTTTTTAGTCTTCTTCGGAATACCATCAGCGAGGAGGCTGATCTTACCTCCATGGGAAGGGCGTTCCAGAGCCGAGGGGCCACCACAGTTATTTCTTTTGAAGTCTTGTCCTTCTTTCCCAATCATTGGAGTAGTTTGAGGATTCTCTGCTGAAGACTTCCTTGGCATCCCCAAGGGAGGGGTAACCAGTCCATTTAACCAGCTACTAAATCATAGTGAGAAAGGATTGATCATTTTCAGCATGAAAAAAATCACATTCCCAATGACTGTAAACACAACAGCATCAGGAGCATGATGATGCTGTATGATAAGGCTGAGACAAACATGGAACCAAGCAACTGTCATCACAGTATAATGGTATACTGCAACCCAGATCAGTGCTACTACTCAGTGATCATCTATGGATTGAAGTCAGTCCGTTGAACATTTCCAGGAAAGAAAGAACAATTATATCCAGTGGAAATAAACATAATAATGGTCCTTGGTGCATTGGCAAAAAATGCTTATTCCTCTTAACAAATAACTTAAACAGCCCTAGACTCTCCTTTCCAAGACTGTAATTACACAACTCCATTATTCTTAACCGAGTTTAACTGGATTGAGAGAGGCTACATCTTTCTTGTGCATACATTTTTCTTTTGATATAGAGCCACTTTCAATAAAATAGTTTGAATGTATGCAAAAGTGAGGTCTATACACACACCCACACACACATACATACTGACAGCAGTGATTTCTTGTTCAAGTTGTCTAAAGTCATCAGACTGAAATCAGTGCTAGCTCAGCTCTGCAGAGGGAATGCTCCCTGTTCATTTTCGTCCAATTGTCTCAACTCATTCTGAGATCAGGTGAAGCCCTTTTTTGTAGTTTCCTGAGAGCCAAGGAAAGACCGCACTTGTTTGCTGGGGCTAATGCCTTGAAAGGAAATGTCCATTTACTTGACCTTGTTTTGGAGCAACAATAGGTTCAGCATTGAGGCTTTGTATGCACAGTATGGTTTGTGTGATTTTACTGAGCTTTAGCTGCGCCCCTTCCTAGATTTGAAGGATCTTAAGATGGCAGTGCACGCACTAGTAACCTCAAGGTTGGACTTTATAGTGGGCTATCTTTGTACCAAGTTCGGAAACTTCAGTTGGTGCAAAATACGTAAGGCAGACTGGTCACAGGAACATCTAGCAGTGAGCATATTACGCCTATCCTAAAGTACTCCACTGCCAGTTCGTTTCCGGGCAAAGTACAAGATGTTGGTTTTGGCCTTTAAGGCCCTATTTGGTTTGGGTTGCTTTACCTCCTGGATTGCCTTCTCACATACAATCAGCCCTGAACACTTAAGTCCTCTGAGGGGGTGTCTGCTCCAACCAGCCAGAACCTGACTGGCAACCGTCACCCTCAGGACCTTTTTATCAGCCACCCCAAGACTCGGGAATGACCCACCGAAGGAGCTCCAGCAGCTAAATGAGCTGTTGGAATTTTAAAACCATCTAAAGGCCTATCGTTTCCAGCAGGCCTACCCAGCTAGCTTTTAAACATGAATTTTGAAAGCGTGTCTTTTGTATAATCTCTGTTTTGTCTATTTTAATATCTATTTTATAGAAATATGTTTTAATATGTATCTTATAGAAATGCGTTTTAATATGTATCTTATAGAAATACATTTCAATATGTGTATTTGTGGTATTTTTATAATGTTTATGTGTTTTAATTATTCTGTAATCCACCTCGAGCCACAAGGAGAGGCAGATGATGATGATGATGATGATGATGATGATGATGATTATTATTATACTGGAACAACTGGAACTCTAGTCTGCCATGGGTGCCTCTCATTTATCCACATAATGCTCAGACTGTCTTGGGCTTGAGCACTGATGTTCAAACCTCATGTAATTTGCAGGCTGGATTTAATCCTGTTTGAACACTAATGCTGTTGGGGAATTGAACAGGTGCAGGTGTCAGGCCAGGCTGAGGAGGGGATTATCTGAGGGGCATCCTTGCAGGCCCTTTGTAGTCTCTCTTCTCTTCCCTATAATCTGACGAGGGGCTAAACCAGTTACTGCTGACAAGAATATCAACATTTCTCCTGAAAGAGAGAGGGAGAAAGAACAGCATCACCACAGTCATTGTCTTTGTGGTGTCATTATTGGAGGAAGAGAGGAAGATTATCGCAGGCGGAAATAAATAATCCTGTTTGCTACCCCACTGCAGGTTATCTTTTAAAAATAACTATGAGGAAATGGTTCAATCAGGGGATGTTATGAAGGTAATGCATCAGATGTAGGACACTTAGACAAACTTTACACTGGTTTTCAGATCTCTCCTTTCCACAACTATTATGTCTGATGCTCACATGGGAAAATTCTTTTGAGCACTGCTTCCAGCTGGTATGAGAGAGAATGGATTGGAAGAAACGGATATTGCATGTTATTTGAGCTGCAGCATTTCCCTCTCATTTCCCTGTGGCCACAAGGTCTCTTAGGCCACGCTGAGTGTTAGCCACAACAGTCCATTTGCCTACTCATTTATTCCTTGGAGTGCACACTATAAAACCTGTTCCCACAGTAGGCATTTCCACTCATGCCTTACAGTACCTCTCTGTCTTTTTTAGTTACTGATTGTTTATTACAGTCTTTAAAAATAGAAGCTGGGTCAGACCCCTCACTGCTGGCCTCCCACTGTTAGGAAAAAGCTATTTAAATAGCACATTGCCATTGAAGCTGGTCTGTTGTTGGGAAGGGATATTGATTGATGGATCATTCTGGATTTTTTAAATTAATGCTTATTTTTCCAGTATTCTGCTTTTTTTCCACCCAGAGGCTAGGGGCCCTTCTGCACATGGCTAAAAACCCAAAAGAAACCAGGATAAAGGAGGGGGGGGGGGCTAAATGGCCTTTAGCCAAAGTGTGGGCAGAATCGGGTTAACAGCAGAAAAGCATCCTTAAAAGGTCTGCTTAAAACCCTATTCCACCCCAAAAATGTACACCTTTGCATGACTGGATATCCCTGCAGTCATGCAAAACACGTGCTTTCCTTCCCTTCTCCCTGTGTGAACTGTTTCAGTGCATTTTAAAAGCCCCAAAAACTGATAGGGCTGTCAAAAATGAAGCCATGGACACACAGGTGGCTCCAGGGAAGCACAATTAGAAAGCAATTGGAACTCTCTGAAATCATTCCTTTCTTTTGATCTTTATAATATTAAACAGGGCTTGACTTTAGAGTTGGGTGAGGAAAGAAAATAAGAAACATGCCTGTGTGTACATTAAGATAATTCTGAAGAAGGAACTGCCAAAACCACTTCTGACTTCTGAGTATTCCTTGCCTAAGAAAATGCTATGACATAAATTATCAGGTGACTTGAAGGCACACACAAACACACAAGAACCCCACACCTACTTTAGTTGCAAAGAGTCTTCTTATGTGAAGGCCTCTCACATTTGGAGTCCTTTATTAGCTTTCTGCTGCAACCAAAACAACAATCTTTCACTTAATTAAAAATAAAAAAAACAGCAAGACTTGGGTGTGAGGTGGACAATAAAATAACTTGTGATCATTCTCAGGGCTTAGGTAACTGCAGTATTTGGTCACCTGAAGGCATTTTTGCAGGCCAGAGTGCATTAGGGCAGGCTCTCTTTCCTTTAGAAAAGTGATACTAGCAACTCCTCTTGCTAGTGGTCTGGCCTTATTTCTTCTGTAAGTATGCCTTTGAATTCACTTGGTACAAATAACTAATTATAATTAGTTCTTCAATATATGTGCTATACAACTATTTAAAGAAACTGTAAGAATTCTAGTTAACTTCATGAAATGAGAAAGTGACTGACCTTTAAAGTTCTACTTTTGGGGATTAGATTACTGTCAGTGATTATGTTTTGAAAAGTGATTTCCCAAGCTCTACCTCAAAGCAAACATGTACTTTCCTGCATATTCTTTGTGAATAGGAAATTTTGAGGAGGTTGGCTGCCTTGCACTGGAGCAATTAATTAGATTAGATAGCTATTCTATGTATTCCAGTTGTGCTATCACATGAAGGTGTATAGATTTCACTACAGATCCCAAATTTCATGGTCAAACCCCAATTGTTTTGGAGACACTGTTGCCACTGCCTGCTAGTTTGGTAAGTAAATAGCTACATGGACATGATGCTACTGTTACCCATATCCTCCAACTGTCCCAACTTGGCAAGGATAGTTCCGAATAATCCTCTGTCATTGTCGAAGGCTTTCGTGGCTGGAATCACTGGCCTCACAACCTCTGAGGATGCTTGCCACAGATGCAGGTGAAATGTCAGGAGAGAATGCTTCTAGAACATGGCATACAGCCCGAAAAACATACAACAACCCAATCCTCTGTCACCCTACATTAATAGACCAGTTTCTCTCTTATTTCCACTTTCCTCCTTTGCCCTCAGCTTACTTTCATTGGTGCAAACTGAGTTCAAAGTGCAAAAGTGGTTTGCATCCAATTAACTTCAGCAAACTAAGAAAACAAATAGGAAGTCTTCAGGGAGCCAACCAAGCAGAGGAGAAGCCCTTATTTTCAACTTCAGTGATTCACAGGGAGCTCTAATTTCTTCTCTCCTGCCTACTTTTATCTGTTTCCTCCCCACTTTCCCCACCTTGCTCAAATATCAAATAGATTGCCTTACCTTAAGCACACACCTGCCCTAGACACAAACATTCCCAGACAGATGCCCTTCACATCACTCAGTCCGGAATAGTTGTATTCTATTATATATATGAGAATAGTTGTTTTATTGTTTTATTTTTTGGGGTGCCTCAGCTCCCTGACCACTCATTAAAATTTCTGGAGCCTGTTTATTATTCCTCGTCTAATCAGGGAAATAGAATTGTATGTATTTCTGTTTCTGTCCTTCCTTGGGATCAGGCCCTCAGACCTGGGCTATTGCTGAGAGCAATACAGTGCACTTCAAGTTGGATTTTGTTTGGATTTTGTTTATTCTCAGCTGTAGCAGCCTTTATTCACTGCTAAGGTTGGATACTTGTAAGTTAGGATAAGTATAGCCCCTGAGGAAGCCCAGAATATGTTTTTCCCACTAAGAGAAGTCTCATATATCAGTCATCGTGAATTATATGGTGAAAACATGGACAGCCTGAGAATGAAATTCACATCTTCCACCTTTTGACCCTCACCAGTTTTGGCCATATCATATTCAAAAGGTAAAAGAAGTCTGTAGAATTAGTCCTACCATTAAGGAGAATGAAGTGGCAGCCTCAGGCAACAGATTGTGGATGCTGCAAAAGGGTCATTTTGTTCTTGCTCTTGTTGTTTTACTTGGGATAGATGATTTGCAGATGCTCTGTCCCATGGTTTTGAGTTCTGTGCATCTTGACCTGAGTTGAGGGTTTGTTAATACTAGAAAATGTTCTTCACAGGGTGTTTGAGGACTTCTTTAAAACCTGTAGGGCTAGATTTGCATACGCCTAATGCCATAAAAGATACCAAAGATGGGGTTCTCTGTTTCTATCTCCCCAATACTTCAAGCACTTAGACCTAAAGGAGATGGATGGCTTACAAAATGAAAAGTGTTGAACCTTATTGTCTCTTTTTTCAAGAAATGAGTTCTAAGGTCAAGCATCTCATGCTCCCTATGAACAGATTCCCCCACACATTAAAAAAGTGGACTCAGTGACTGGTGAGAGTCCCTATTCCACCACAGTGACTCAGTTCAGAACCAGGTCTCCAAGTAGAAAGAAGACTTCCCCTTTGGGTCCATCCTTTCTTCTCTTCTGACAGCTGGCTGTCCAGTGACATGGAAGGTCTTTCCACGTGTGTCTGGCTTCTTCCTTGTCTGCCGCTTATTCTGGCCCTGCAGTTCAGAAGCCTTTTCCAGCTGCTTGTGTCCTTTGGGGGATAAAGGAGGAGGGTCCACTTTGATCTGAGGGATGTAGAAAGTATGGGTCTGGCTTTCGTTGGCTTCTGTGCCTTTAGTTGCCTCCTCCAGTTGATGGGCATCAAAGATGGCTTTTGAACCAGGGAGTCGATACTCTGGGTTGTACTGGAATTCAGGCCGGGTTTTACGTAGCTTTACCAGTTGGGCTTTACATTCACGTTCCAGATCACGATCTGAGACGGGCACATCATGAACCTGCCATATAGGAAGAAAGCAGAAAGAGGGGTCAAATCTGTAACACTGAAAAAATTAGGAACTGAGGACATTGGTGTAAAATTAGAGGTACTTCCAGTAGAATAGTCTGTAAATCTTCAGTGCTAAGGAAAGAACAACCAGCCTTCCAAATTCTCTTGTGTTTGGAGCTCAGGACTCTTGCAAAAGTGGAAAAACACAAATAAAAAATCACCCCAGACTTTGCAATAACTATGGTGTTAGAAAATAGGAGTGGTTGCTTCTTTGAAGTGCTTAGCACATTTGTTACAGAAGGTGACCAAGGACTCCTCTGCTAGCTTCTCTGTCCCTGATCCCAATAGGATCCTCACCATACCGACTATCCTTCTGGATGGCAGGCTGAGGATGAGTTGGTATCAGCAAAGAATATACCTCCCCACCTCACTGCCACATAATGTTCACAAGCTATCAATCCATCCCTTTATTATATCCCACCTTTCTTCCAGGCTGCTTACAAAATTACAGACTACACTTACCCCTTCAGATTTGCAGGTTTGACTTTTGCAGATTTGATTATTCTTGAATATGATTCCTATGTTCTTTCTAGGAATCTCCAGGTCCCCCAGCACAAATATGTGGTCAAACTTTGGTGGAAGCTGACCATGAAGTCACACCGGGGGACCTAGAAATTCCTAGAGAGTCCATATTAATTGCATCTGTAAAATTCAAACCCACAAATATGGAGGGTTGTCTGTATCAGAATCAAGACTGGGTTGCAAAGAAGGAACAGGGAAAAAAGGCCAGTAAAAAAAAGCAGGATGTAAGGCTGAAGCGAGTAGAAGATATATGCTAATCTACTGGTAGATTTTGAGATCAGCAAGACTTCTCTGACTCCCAGTGGCCAGAATTTACTTTTTAAATGCAATTAATTCCAATTACTTTTTGCAGTGTTTGAAAAGTGACCCATTGCTGTTACTCACTGCAATGCTGTAACTTTGTCCCACACGAAACCTGCTGCACTGCTCATTACTTGTTGCATCAATCAAGTGAAAGTGTGTGAAAACATGACAATAGTTTGCAATCAAGTAACTGTGTTACAGGCAATCAGAAGCAACCAATATATGTGGAGATGGAATCAGGCCTTTCAGTCCTTTTTACCTCAGCCATGAATGCATCTTCTTGCAAAAGGTGAGCTGGGATGCTGCGCAGCTTCTCCAGGGTCTCTACTACTCCTGCACATCCACGCAGTTTCTCTGAGGACCCCAGGGCCAAGCGGATTAACAATAGTCCCACACGAAACAGTACCTTGACCCCTGCAGAAGGCACACCAGGAACACAGATTAAAGTATGAAAAGACCATAGGACGCAACCTTACACCAGCCATCACATTATATTTCCTTCTAGCTCAATATTATTGTCTGTTGACTGGTAGGAGCAGCTCTCCAGAGTTGTTATCCAAGTCTTTTAGGTAGAGATGATACAAATGTACCTGGAATCTATTTCATATAACTAAATCTTGTGTATTTATTATATGTTCCCACTGAGAAATGATCCTTTTTATGGATAACAATCAAGAAATATTACTTTACAAAATAAAGTAGTTATTTTATTCTGTCCGCACAAAAGCTTAACACTTATTATTGCAGTCCAGAAAGAGAATGTGTGGAATTCTCCTTACAATGAATATGTATGGAGTTCTACCTGATTACTTCAAGAACCGGCTTGTTACCTTACCAATGGAAATAATTAGAACTTGAAGTGTGTTGGGTTTCTGCCACCAGACAGATGGGTTGTGGAGTCCTTGTTAGCATCATGACAAAATGTGAACAGCAGTGCAGTAGCACAGAAAGCATTATTTTGTATTTTTACATTAGCTCATCAGTCTGAAATTGGGAAAAGATATGAATGCTGAGAATGGACTGGGGGAATTAATTTTCCATAATCAACCTGCTTGTTATGGAGTCAAGAAATAGATCATATACATGAACTTTGTTTCTTTACTTGTTTTAGCACTATATATATTTTCTCTTGGACTTCCTCTGGATAGAGTTTGTTCCTGTTCAGGGGTCCCATTTAACCAGTAATGGGAAATTGGACTACTGTTACGGTGGGTTCTACCATTGGCTGTGACCCATCAGCAAAAGAACTGGAATGCTTCCCTGCTATATAACATCTGTTGCATCAGCTACAACCTATAAAACTTACTTTACAGCAATAATGTGTGATACTGAATGGAGAGGTGTGGAATTACAGCCTGGTTAATCAAAGAGCAAAAATTGAGTTACATCCTATCTTTAATATGAATCCTTGATATTATGGCTGCTTTAAGGAAGAAGAATTAGTGTTTTATTAAATTGCACAGTTTCTTAAACATCTACTATAATGGTTAATTGCTGAGCTGTTAGAAGCTTAACGAAAGCCCAGAAAATGTTGTGTTTTCCTATAATTATATTTAATTTTAACTGTAAATCTATTTACTTATTTCAAGTATCCATATGATTTAATGCCAAAAACGAGTGCTGAAAGCTGAGTTGGAGAACATGTGTCCCTGGGTGTTGTTGGATTGAAACACTCATCATTCCTCACCATGGCTCTGTTGGCTAGGACCAACACCATCTGGCAGGCCATATGCGCTCCTCCCTTGGTCTACAAGAACCTTCTGCTTAGTGTGATTACCCTTTCCATATAACCCCACCACCCATTCCAGTGTTTATTTCTTCCTCATCCTCTTTCCAACAGAAGAGGCTGTTTGGAAAATAACACTCCACCCACAGGAACCACTTCTTCAAATAAAGGCACTTTTTCGTTCTACTCGTTTCCTTCCTATTCCTCCTCTCCCATGTCTCCAAAAGCATTCCAGCAATTATTTGTCTTGAGCGCCTGGTTTCCTGCTTTAATGCAGGCTAAGACTCACCCTCACTGAGGAAGGCATCCCATATCCTGAGGACAACAGGGAAGGGCAGAGTACGGGTGAAGAGGCAGAGGAACCACTCTGGCAGGTAGAGGAAGGGGTCCACCCCATGCTTCTGCAAGTGCTTGCAGGCCTTGGGGCACAGGCGGCGAAGGAGGGCCACAAACACCTCACTGTCCAGCAGCAGGGCCTCCTGCAGAAGGGAAGAAACAGTTTCAGTAAACAATATGGTTTTTGTACATCCTCAAAGGTAATCCATCCCCTTCCCATGTCCTTTAGAATGAACAATATAGACAGAGATGCAAGAGGAGATGCTTCATCCCTTATCCATGCTGATGAAAGGTTTGTCGTTGTGTTCCTTAATGTCATCTCAAAGGTATAAGGCAAACCTATCAGAAGGTTTTCTGGGGTTGGCAGTGTGTGGACCCTGGCATCCACCAAACCACCTGAATTTCTGCCTTTTCTTGCACTTGTTTATAAAGCACACAAGCCTTATCTCCCTCACCTCCCAGCTAATCCCATCCCTCCATCATCTGAAATTGTTCTCTTCCCTGCCATTATCTGACAACTTTCTTCAAAGGACTGGTTTAAGGCAGCTTTCCCAAACCCGGACCCTTCCATACGTGTAGGACTATAACCTTTCTAACAAGCAGTCATTGGCCTTCTGGGAGGAGGTTGATGGGAACTATACACAATTGATATTGAGGGCTGGTTTAGGGAATGCTGTACACCCTCTTCTTCAGGGTCAAATGTCCTTGACTACACTCCTCATACATCAATAAAACAGCTACCCAGTTTTTGTGTCAAAGGGGGAATTTTCCTCCTCCTCTGAATCTCTCACCATTTTGGGGCTGTAGTATCCAGGCAGGTAGTGCTCACAGATCTGCACCAGACACCAGAAGGCTTGCTGCGAAGGACAAATTAGGCACTGTCAGTTAAACTTGTAGGCAAACAGAGAAGACACAAACTATACAGTACAACCGAGATTATGTTGGGCAAAATCTCCCTTACATGCACCTATTCTAGCAAAATCAAACAACAACCATTTAAATAGGACATAGACCGCCACCGCCCCCCCCCCCCCCCAAACTATTAAGCATAGAATAATACCATTTTTTTTTTCAAATACAGAAGTGGATTTACAGACACTTTTAATTTTAATGGGGAATTTTAAGTTCAGTTTTAGCCCTCTGTGGGTCCCAGTGACTGGAAAAAAAAATGAGTCTGGAGACCTACTGAAGTTGCCCCATTGTTTGATTTAGTGTGAACCAATACTGACTGGTAAGAAAGATGAAAACTGGGGTATTGTTTTGTAAAAAGGAGGAATAATAACACCTATAGAGTTCTTGAGAGAAAGGCATGAGACTCACCTCTGGGGGCATGTGCATAAGTAGCAGGGCACCCAGTGGCCCTTGGGCCTGACAGTAACCTTCCTGGGGACGATAGACAGTGTAGGCCTTCATCACCTGCAGAAGCCCTTGCTGCCTGCAAATAAGCAAAGGAACAGGGTTTTACAGCCTCACCAGAATAGACACGTCCTTGTCTAAGGCTCCACCATACATCAAACAACAGCAACCCTATTATATTCTTTTTTGTGTGTCCTCTATTTGACCCAAAGTGTGACCTTGCCTCACCAGCAAACATAAGCTTCTTCTTCAGTGTCTTAAAATATTCCAGTCTGTCTTCTTATTTCCTGCTTGAATGCCTTTTTTTTGCTTTACCAGAATTGTGTGCATCCCAAATATCTGTGAGGTTACAGTACAAACTACAAAGCAGCTACTTGAAAATTAAGCATCTTAAAAATGTCACAAAAGGTGTTAGCTCTTAAGCTCATGAGTGATGTCTCAATGTGTATTTTCTATGCTGAAGATTAAAAAATAAATACGGTTTTAAGAACACTTAAAACTGAGAATGAGGGATGTGTGCTGCCCTTGTAATGACTTGCTTTGGCTGCGGCTCTTTTGCTTTACTGCTTTTCATTTCTCCTTTTGGCCTCCAATTCTTTAAAATCTTTTGCAACCCAATTTTTGCTAGATTATTCCAAAATCTTTTAATAGCTTGAAAGAGAATGATTTGTACAAAGGTAGTAAATATGTGTGTATATGCCTCGAAGTTGTCTGTAAACTTATGGTGACCCCATGAAGTTTGTCGGGTTTTCTTGGCCAAAGAAGATTTAGAAGTGGTTTTGTCAGTTCCCTTCTCTGAAATACAGCCTACAGCACCTGGTCTGCACATATATAATTTACATGTATCATTTACATTCACTAGGCAGAATTTGGGTCACTCGTTTGTTTATTGTGTCAGGGTATCTACCACACTATTCTGAATAGGACTTTGTAAGTTTCCAAAATTTCACAGATTAAACTTGAGTTAAGCAATTTCAGAGTATGGTCAAGATAGCAAATGTTATTATGGAGGAAGAACACACAGTGCTTGGTCTGCAGCAATTTGCTTTTGCCTGAACTGTCTGGGAAGGAGAATATTCTTGTCTGTTCAGTCAATCCAGTGTGAATTACTTTTGTGATTTGAACTCAGTTTTGCAGCTAATCTAGTAATCTAGGAGGAAGAGAGAGGGGGGAAATGCAAGGAGGAGGAAGAAGAGATTGAGAACTGTGACATTTTAAAAGCAGCTGAAAAGGGCGAGACAGCAGAGGATTAAAAAAGACGGGCTCTGCCAACTCTGAAAGTTGAAGGCTATGGGTGTTCTTTGCTTGCTGAACTCCTGGCAGTGTACTACCAACCCAGAAGGAACATTTCAGATGATGCTTTGTTTCACTTTGGTATCTTGCAGTTGCACAAAAGCATGGAAGGATCTGTTCAATGTATTGGTCAGAAAATGATAGTAGGATGTATTGGTCAGAAAAAGATAGTAGGACTCTCAATATCCCACAAGGATCTCTGACTGCCACCATTCATTTTTAGTTAAAACATTTTAATTAATTTCAACCTTGATAAAATTAAATCCCAGGATAGAGCAGAAGAATAAAAATAACTAATTGTCAAACACTTAGTGCAGGATGAGAAAGCAGATAAGCAGTAGATAAAATTAGAAAGCAAACTAAGGGATTTGATTAATATGTTTAGATTAGCAAAGAATTCTGAACCCAACATAATTCCATTCCAAAGATGGCATGATACCACTGAGAAGGGCCTCTCCCAATAAGGTAGACCCCTTTAAAAGGACCTGAGCAGAAAATGTTATGGAGAGGCTGATATAGGAAGAACTACTAGGTACAGTGTTTACATTTAAGAAGACCAAGGCAACCAAGATTTTTTTAGGAGTGGGGAATTCCTTAGCCCAAACCATGCCTTACTGTTAACTCTGTAGTAATTAAGTGGGTTTATATCCCCTCCATTCCTTAGAATCCAACTCCCATGGGACTAAACTGCCAAAGGAATTCCTTCCCAGTCCCTGCCCCAATTTGCCATGGATGTTTTGGGAAAGTGCAACCCTGATGAGGGCAGAGAAAAGGTGTGGGCTTTCTGCGCATGGCCCTAGTGGTATGATTGTTTCCCATGTTCATGGACATTCAGTGTCTGAACACCTGTTTTGCACCAGAGGGGCCAGGGTCAACCTTGGCATCACCAGATAAAACTATTAGGTAGAAGGTGGTGACAAAGACTTAATGAGATCCCGAGGAGCTGCTGCTGTCGGGCAGCTTCCCGTCCCCCTATGGTCTAAATCCAGACATAGCATAACCCAATAGAATGGGATTTACATGCATGTTTACTTTTCATTCAGCATTGAATCTGTCCAAAGTGGCATTAGCAATTGGATTTAGGCCATGGGAAGGAACTGTGTGGCTCTCCAGATGTGGTTGCACTGCACCTCCCACCAGCCCTAGCAAACATAGTGAGAATTGTTGGAGCTTGCAGTCCAATAACATTTGGAAGGATTTCCAGCAGTGATTTAGTTCTCTTTTCCTATTCAACCAATTTCCAGAATGTGTATCTACTCAGGAATATGATCTGTGAAGTTCAAATCCTTTTACTCCTGGAAAATATGGTATCAGATTGTACCCTTAGTAAATCAATCAAAAGCATTGTTAAATAACAGCCAAAGAAACAATCTAGAAAACAGCCAACCAACCAGTCAAACAAATTTACATGGATCAGTGACACATATATTATATATCAGGCATATAATGCATTATTAATATGAGTATTGTATACATCTATTGTAAAAAGGTGTAAGGATTAAAGTGCCTTGGCTCCCTCTAGAGGAAAAGAAACAAAAAGGAGATGACATGTTGTTTATTAGACTGGGTCTGTTGTGTCACTTCCTGTACTTGGCAGACTGGGTAGAAAGCGGAAGAAGCAGAATTGCAAACTTTGGCACTTCCAGCAGGTGACCTTCCCCTGCCTACCTTCAAATGCCAGTACTGTATATCAAGGGGAAGTAGGTTCAGAGGCTGTGAGAGAAGCCAAAGAAATATTTACACAATCTGGTTGTAGCACAGTTTTGGTATTGTGTACTAGGTAGCACAGGCTGTAGGGATATTTATTTTTGTATATAGTTGTTTGGGGGGGGGGGGGGCAGGGGTCTGCTGCTGTTGTTTTCCACTTTCCAGCTATAGAGTGAAAGCACAAACTAATTTCCATTACCTTCAGTTTTGATTTCTGAAATTTCAGTTTCTTGTGATAAATGATGGTACAAAAATATGAAATGAAAAATTCCAGAAATAAGCAAGTTTTCAACTGTGCCCTGTTCTGAGTGGTGTGGTGAAATTTAGCACCATTCCTCCTAGGACAAGAATACAGCCAGTCCTCCACATTTTCTGGGGTTAGGGGCACAGGACCCTTAGGAAAGTGGGGAAAATGCAAATTTTAAAAAACTGCTATTTTTCCTACCCAATCTTTTCTCTAGGGCTCTCTAAGTCCTCCAACATGATTATATGGGCAACGTCCACTCGAATTGCACCAAAGGACCCAGAGATTCTTAGGGAGATTCTAATCAAATCCACGAGTAATCAAATCCACAAAAGTCAAACTCACAAATGTGGAGGGCCAGCTGTGTATATGCTATACATCTGTTAGTTAAGTAGATCATGGATATGTATGCACAGCAAGAAAAACATAGTATACATAGGGTTTGGTACTATCCATGGTGGTTTCAAACCTCTTCTAGGAGACTTGGAATAAATCCATCACAAATAAGGGGCTACCATAGTTATTTAACTTGTTTCTGCCTCCAGGATTCCTGTGGGGTGCCAATTACACTGCATAAGTAGCATGTTATTCCAGTGACATTTGAGGGCTATCTACTTTCTCCATCATTTACATCAGAGTGGGCAGCTTCCAGAGGCCTTGAGGTCACATTTATCTTCATAGAATTTCAAAGGGATGTAACTACACATCTCTTCCCCGTATTAAGTGTCTTCCACTTCCAAGGTATTTGGGGCAGAGGCTCAAAACATGCCCAAGCAGCAAATCATACTCTCTAGGATAGTGGTTCACCAACTTTTGCTATCGTGATTCACACTTAGATGTTGCTTGGATGCATGTTTTCATCTGTGAAATGTTAGAGGGTATGGAATACAGGAAAAGTGCATGTATGTTTGTGTGTTGTTTTCTGTCAAAGGCATAGTTATCATTTACCCTCTCAACCTTCTTTTCTCTATGCTAAACATACCCAGCTCCCTAAGCCATTTGTCATAAGCTTAGTTTCCGAAACTTTGGTCATTTTGATCACCCTTCCCTGGACACATTCCTGCTTGTGGCTACTCCAACTTTATCCTTTCATTTCAAAGGGCATACAATGGCAGTAATGTTATATGAAAGACAATGTCTTTCAACATGATCTGCCGGAAGGACAACTACTTAATTCCGATGACTCCCAAACTCCATGGGAGTCTCTTCAGAAACCAACCTGCCTCTTTATCCAAGCCCATCAGCCCTTGCTCACCCAGGCCCCTCAGGGGAGAGGAACATCTCGTGAAAAGGAAACTGTCGGTGAATGTCCTTTGTGATGGTCTCCACCCACTGAGGATCACCAGGTCCCTCACACAGTTCCTGCAAGAACAACAAAACATGTTTGAGGTGGCGTATGGAGGAGACCTGCTGATTCAGGAGAGATTGCACCCATTTCCCCTTCCAATCTACCTCAGTAATCATACATTTTCATTGGAGTCCACAGGCTCTTCCACTCAGCCATATAACCCAGAATATTAAGGCAGATAATCCACAATATCTGCTTTGAATTTGGTTATTTGAATCCACACTACCATATAATCCAGTTCAATATGGATTTTATATAGCTGTTTGGAAGGGGCCCTTGTGTCTCAAGAACTCTTTTCTGCATCACAGACCTTTACAAATGTTTTGTTTCATGCAACATGTTATCATAATTGTTGTGCTAGCCTTTTCATCTGCTGCTGCTTTCAATTTATATGTCTGACTGTTTTGTGCTTGCTTCAAGATTTGTCTTTAGTTGCATTTTAAAGTTATCTTGGAAGTGCTTTATTCTGAAATAGCTATACACAGAGGAATATATAAAAAGGAAGACCATGGTTTTCTTCTGGTCAATATAGTACACAGGCTTCATCTCTTGCATGTTCACTTAAGCAAATTCCTCTGAATTAAATCAGGCGTATAAACACCCAAATAAGTTTCCATACAATTTTACTGCACAGTATTCTTCAGTAAATGGATGAGCAATTACCATTTTGTGGGCTGGGTGAATGCATTTTCACAGGGCAGTCATGCAACGATAATGTGAAATATGAAAAACATCAGCTATAAAGGGAACTCCAATTAAGAAGATCATGGTAGTGGACCGCAAAATAAAAAAACTAAAAGGAATCAAGCTTTATTGGGAAAGTGCTTAGTTAAACAGGAGAGAGCCAGAAGCTGAAATAACAAATTGTGTAAATAATAATTGGTGTGTAAAAATATATGAAATATGACCTCACCTGGTACTTTCCAGGGTTCCTTTCCATTTTGGCCTGCCCTCCACACAACAAAGGCCAACAGCGGGCACGTACAGATGAAGGGATCCCCTTTCGGCACTGCAGTTTTACCTGACACAACAAATCTTATCAACAAAACATTGAACTTACATATATTCCCATCACAAAAAGTTTCCCAATGAACACAAAGGCAGCCAACATTTGGGCTACAAACAAATGTGATAGTTCCATCTTTTTCCCCATGTCTTTTAAAGTCCACATTAAACCACTGAGCAGAAGTGTTGTCAGTATGCTGATGGCCCGGTTTTGTTTCTCCATTATAGGATTTGAAGCTGTCGAAATGCAGAAGTGGTTAACAGGAACAGTAATGGGCAGGATTAGACCAATAAATGGAAGGCCAGCCCTGACCAGAAAAACAACACAATGTGACCTCAAACCAGGGAAGTGGTATTCAGCTTGTTTTGTGTGGCATTACTCTCTCTGTAAAGTAGGGAAGTAGGGGCAGGATTTGTTTAGCCCTTCCATTCAACTAGACTGCAAATCCTAGCAACCTGACCCAGCACAGTCAATGGTGTAGAATGCTGGGAATTGTAGTCCTGCACCATCTGGAGGCCTCATGCTTCCCATCCCTGGCCAAACTGGTGAGGTTTACAGTGCAGTGGTGCTTATAATGCCTGTATGGCCACTGAATGCCCATGTGTCATCTATGACACAGCCTACTTTTAGTTTAGCTGAGCCATATATGCCAGTTTCACTACCTTCTTGACAGAGGAGACAATTTGGCCATGATTATAATTATGCTCCAGTAGGACGGCAAAGGCAAACCCACATCTTGCCAAGAAAATCCCAGGATAGCTAGCACTCAACAACAGCAAACTTCATGTTGACACCTTAGAATATGTTGTACCTAGTTTATATCAAAATGCAGCTGCTATGCTACTGACTGGGACAAGCTGCAAAAGTATACTTCTGGAAAGGAGGGAGGGAGCTATAGGGGCTGGTGATTTCCATGTCAGTAGGATGGAAAATCTGTTTCAAGTTTCAGCCTGAACTTTAAAGGAGTTGTCCAGAGAGTTGAACCCAATAATCAAAATTGATTCAGCACCTTGGATTGTTCCTTTAAAATTCAGAGTAAAACTCAAAGCAAAATCACTGCCCCACTGGCATGGATGCCATCAGCAGGCACAGATGGAAGGGAAGGAGGGAGGATGGGATGGAGGGAAGGATGCAACTAAGCCACAAATTATCACACAGATTAGCTGTCATACAATGCACACTGCTGAACTGCTGGAGTTATGTGTGTATGTCTGTGTAAGAGAGAAGGGGGGGGGGGGAGACAGATGGATATACATAGGTAAAAAGCAGCTCTTTTTAAAGCCGTTTTATAATCATAATGGGATCATAATGTGATCCATGCTCCAGAGTACAGCAAATTGGCTAGTTATGGAAATAATCTCTGAGCCTTACTGACTTTTCTGTAGCGCCGGGACATGGTTTTCTCCCAGTGTGTTGTCATCTCCAGCCATTTGGTCTCTCGGTGCCGAATGATCTCAACAGAGACTTGACCTAAGCTGCACGTGGGTGAGATAACAACAAGGTTGAAGACTTCTCTTTGAACTGTCTTAGGAGACAATCGTTTCCCGTTCTTTCTCTTCCAGGGTACTTTCTTCTAACACTTTGCCAAGTAGGACTCCAGAGTTTGGAAGTGTTTCAAGCAATAATGTTACTTATGATTTATTTATCAGGTTACAATGTTGCTGATAATGTTACTTTTTAATTGGAAGTTGAGCTGATGGCTATTGAGCAGATAGTTTCTTGGATGTCTGTGATGATTCTCCCTATGTTTTGAGTCCTGGAAAAATTCTTTTTGACTACATTTCCCAAAATCCCCAGACAACATGGCCACCAGCCTAAAAACAACAACAATAATAACAACAACTTTATTTTTGTACCCCGCCTCCATTTCCCTGAAGGGACTTGGGGAGGCTTACATATGACACAAGATGCCTAAAAGCAACTCATAAAATAAACGCACAGTTCAATACAAAAAGTTAAACCAATAGCACATAAAACAACAATTTAAAACTCAGAACAATGCCCAATAACCTACGATGACAACTGCCATAAGACATGGCCAAAGTGTAAACAAGACAAGGGAATGCAATACTGCAAATTGTAGCTAAGGAACAAGGGCATGGGATGAAAGTGCAGTGCTGCATCATTAATTGCAAACCATTGGGGCTAGACATGCTCAAAGGCTTGTTTAAACATCCAAGTCTTCAAATTCCTATGGAACCATAGCCAAGGAATTATCAGAATTATCTTTCAAAAAAGCCATGTTTCCAAGTTTTGCCCCAGACTCCTTGTCAGACTGGCCTGATTTACTGATGACAATAAATGGCCCTTCTCTACATGCCTTCCTTGTGGGTAGAACCAAAAGGGATGTTTTAGTTGGCTATAGCGGCCCTATTTACAAAATAACCAAGGAGGCTCATTTGGAACTCATGTTGGTCTCATTTAGAGTGACTTTCAAGTAAATAAAAAACACCTCTTATCTCTGAATGTACCATCCTATGATCTTTTACCATCTAGCCTCATTTATTTATTTCATGCATGAATTAATGCATTACTGTATTGTTTGAAAACTTGCAATCTGCCCCTGGTCAACACTGATTAAGGATGGTGTGTGATGAGTTTAAATACATAGGGCAGTTGAAATCTAACAGTGGGTTGTTGTAGGTTTTTCAGGCTCTATGGCCATGTTCTAGAAGCATTCTCTCTTGACATTTCACCTGCATCTATGGCAAGCACTCTCAGTGGTTGTAACGTCTCTTGCCATACATGCTTGCCATAGATGCAGGTGAAGCGTCAGGAGATAATGCTTCTAGAACATGGCCATAGGGCCTGAAAAACCTACAACAACCCAGTGATTCCAGCCATGAAAGCCTTCGACAATACATTGCAATCTAACTCTTTGTATTCCCAATAAAGTGATACTAGCTCAAGCCTGTAGATTTCACCATGAAGATGTATGTCTCTAATTCACAAACAAGTTCAGAGCACAGCTTGGCATTGTTTTGTTTTGGATTGCAATTTCCAGAATGTTCACCCATTATAGAAAATGGCCATGCGGGCAGAGTTCTGAGAACTGCAGTCCAAAATAGTAACTTTCCCAAGTTCTGGTCTAGATCCCCTAAAGCATGCAAGGTAGCTTGCAATACGTTTTGTTTCTTCGTGCCATGGACTACCCACACACCACAGCTTTTCATTGACTCAGTCCACAATCTCTTTTCTCCAGAGAAACCCAGGACTGCACTTCCACAAGAAGCAGGGGCCAAGGCACCAAGGAATCACAGTAAACTACAGTTTCTACAGTACTTTTGGTAAAGCTGCAAGAGCCATAATGCAAAATTGGATTTACAACGTGTAGATGTAAACATGATGGGGATTGGTAAGGCTACATTTTAATCTGTTGCATGTTTCCATGTTATGTAGGCAGAAGAGTAAAAAAAATGTTGTCTCTAACCACAGCAACCACCACCCCTGTTGCTATGGTGCATCAGTTACCATAGACACCGTGAGAGGATGTGGTTGCGTGGGATTGCTGAAACAGGAAGAGTTAGCTAGTAGGTAGGCAAAGGCGCTTTCTGCGAACCTCTCTCCTTCTGTCTCGCAGAGCCAAATCTTCATCTTGGGTCCCATTCCCATCTCAGCCTACCCAGCCTTTGTATCTCTGTTAAGAACTGAGTGATATAAGAAGTATGGAAGCAATCTAGCATTTGAATGTGTGTGTGTGTGTGTGTGTGTGCATGCACACACACGTAATGCTGCTGCAAAAGTTCTTGTATTATACTATATCCAAGGGTACAGAAAACCCAAAAGAGTTATATTCAAATGAGAAAGGGAGGGACAGGCTTTTCACAGAACCAGAATGTTCCTTCCTACAGCTACTTGAATCATTGAACGCTATTGTGACAAGAAAATATGAATTCTGTCAAGCAATAAATCTTTATCTGTCACATTTCTGACTTTTGAGTCTATATGTGAAAATGCTTCACTGACTAGTTTTCACTTATTTCTTTTATGAACAGTAGGTCTTGGGAGGATAACCACGAAGAATTAGATAAGATCTTCAGATGTGATGAAGTAACTGCCAAGGCTCAGTGCTATGGAGTAAAGGGAACTGTAGTTTGAGAAGGTCTTTAACCTTCTCTGCCAAATAATGCTGGTCCCTCACCAAACAACGAATGCCAGGAATCCGTAGCATTGAGCCATGGCTATTAAAGTGGCATCAAATTGCATTCATTCTGCAGTGTATATGCACCCTTCGTTAAATAAGTCCTGAGTTTGCAGGACTTGTGCAGAGCTAATAATGACAAAGTGTCTTGAAGGGTTCTGATTTGTAGAATTGCCAGTCAAATCCAACTTAACATTTAAAAAACAAAGATGTAAAGTTAACACAGTCCTAAAGCAATTCCTGGAGCTTAATATATGAAGTCTATGGGTTGTGTCACTTCTTTTTAGCACCCCTCTTTCCTAACGTTATCATTATAAAAACCGTTATAAAGCTGGCATCTCTATTAGAAACGTGGCTTTGGTTAAGCACAAGGTCAGGTCTACCATATATCCTGCAATTGTTTTGGGTCCCAATCTTATTATCACTGACCACCAACTTGCTGGCTGGAGTTTATGGATGTTATAGTCTAAATTGTTTGGATGAAATCTCATTAGGGACAGTCATTGAAGAACTCTAATGGAAGAACTAACTCTTTCTTAAGTCATTGTCAGTTCCAAAAACAGAAGATGGATGCAACTATACCAGGCATGGACAAACTTTGGCCCTCCAGGTGTTTTGGAGTTCAACTTCTATAATTCCTAATGGCTGGTAGGCTGTTACGAATTGTAGGAGTTGAAATCCAAAACACCTGGAGGGGTGAAGTTTGCCCATGTCTGAACTATACAATCAACCTGTAGCAGGGAGAATATTCACTAGCTTTTTCGTCTCAAGTGCTATGTCTTGTGCACATCATAGCCACACACTCCTCCCATCCCAATAGTCTTTGCAATAGAAGCCCATGGAAACTGAGAGTGGTGGTGGTGGGGGGGGGGGAGCAATAGAGGCCCCCAGAGCTTGGACCACAACTTTCCAAATCTGGGAAATGTAGTCCAAAATATTAATTTCCCCAAGTTTCTCTCTTACCCATTTTGGAGGCTGCTGCCCCCAATAAAGCCAAAGCGATCTGTCTGGCGATAAGGAGGCATCCCATTCAGCTCAGAGTCAGAGCCCAGGGAGCTGGCATCGTCCCGCAGGGAGAAATCAAAAGCATCTGGTAGTCCAGCCAAAGCTTGGTTTACATTGTCCTCAGGAAGCTCTGCTGAAAGAGAGGGGTCCGACATATTCCCCTTCAAATCTTACTTGTAGACCCTACTGCTGACAGGTCCTTTATTTCATGCCACCTGCTGAGGCCTGGGCATCACCTCTGAGCCGAGCAATACCTTGCACCCATGACTATGCCCCTTGTTGCTGCTGCTGTGACTGAGTTCCCCACACGCTCTGCAAGCCATTTCCTCCCGCAACCATTTCCTGATGCAAGGGACGGTAGTAGTAAAGAAAGCAAAGGGGGTGGGGAGCATGACACAGTGGAAGAGAGCAGAAAACAACTCCCCAAAAAGAAAACACAGGATAACTACCCACAATGCTTTCCAGAAGGGGTTGCACACAAGGAGACCCCACCAGATGTTGTCTCTGAGTTCACAGGTGCTGGGGAAGAATCAACAGGTAGATGGTGTCATCTCTTCCCATCTCTTCCCATCGGCACAAGCTGCACTCTGTATCATCCTTCTGGAGCACGACCTTGGTGTAGGTATTATTTACTCATTAGATTTCTATCTAGCCCTCTGCCCTTCTTCCTTCCTTCTGTTTTGGACTATATTTTGGACTATATTTTCTTGGTAAATAGAACAAATACAACAACAAAACTGCAATCAACGACAGAAAAAGGAGACTTCATGAAACAATCAAAAACCCCATCTGAATCAGCCAGATATCCCTTTGCAAACAGATATCTTAGCACCTTTGAGACTGAAAGACAATGGAAGCATAACCTTAAAAAGCTACATCTACTACATATATTTGGGCTATGAAAGCTGATAATAACATCTTTTTCTCTCAGTCTCAAGATGCTACTATAAACCCCAGCAACTACAACGCCCAAATGACAAAATCAAATTTTTTTGGGTGAAGGACCTACATTGGGTTGTTAGGTGTCTTGTGTCCAAATGTGGTGTCAATTCGTGCAGTGGTTTTTGAGTTCTGTTAATCCCACAAACAAACATTACATTTTTATTTATATAGATTCATAACAGTAGCAAAATTAGTTATGAAGTAGCAATGAAAATAATGTTATGGTTGAGGGTCAACACAACATCAGGAAGTGTATTATGTACGCTTTGATCTTCGGGCAAGGCCAGGCCCGTATCCAGGATTTCGATTCGGGGGGGGGGGGGGAGCTGAGTTTGTTTCGGGGGGCGGGGCTGAATCTGAGTGAAAGAGGGTCTACCCTAGCAAACCTTTTGTATCGTTACCCCAATACCCCCATGTATATGGGATATATTGAGCATGATGATCAGATAATGATATGAATAAACATAACAGTTTAAATAATGCACCTTTTTGCGAACCACCATGAGAATTTCGGGGGGGGGGGGGGCTGAAGCCCCTCAAGCCCCCCCCCCCCCCCGGCTTCATGCTTGGGCAAGGCCCCCTTTTGCCCTTGCCAGTCTCTCAGACTCGCCTTGTGGGTACAAGGGAGAGAGCCTTCTCCTCTGTGGCTCTGGAATTCACTGCCCGGAGAGATTAGGAAAGCCCCTACCTTGGAAACTTTAAAAAAAGTCTTAAGATCTGGCTCTGCCGTTGCGCTTTTGAAGAGTAGCCATATAATTTTATGCTAGCGCTCCTCCAATGTTCTTATCTCAGGAGTCCCCCCCCCCCCCCCCTACGAATGTTGGCTTAATTTCCTATCTCTCTCTGAGTTCACCCTTACAATTAGTTCTGCCCCCTTATCTCACCCGGAGTTTTTAAATCATTTTATGTACATGCGACCCGCCCTTTGTTTGTCTGTCATTATGCTTAGTTCCTATGTTTTGTGTATATTGTTTTATATGCTTTGATGTTTTATATTTTACTGTTATGTTGTTTATTTGATTGCAATTTGTATTGTTATATTGTAATTTTTGTTCGGGCTGGGTCCCATGTAAGCCTCTCCGAGTCCCCTTTGGGGAGATGGTGGCGGGGTATAAATGTTTATTATTATTATCATGAGGAGACAGCAAAGCCTAGAGAAGACAATGATGCTGGGGAAAGTGGAAGGCAAAAGAAAGAGGGGCCGACCAAGGGCAAGATGGATGGATGGCATCCTTGAAGTGACTGGACTGACCTTGAAGGAGCTGGGGGTGGTGACGGCCGACAGGGAGCTCTGGCGTGGGCTGGTCCATGAGGTCACGAAGAGTCGGAGACGACTGAACGAATGAACAACAATTATTATTATTATTATTATTATTATTATTATTCGCAATAAAAATAATGTTATGGTTGAGGGTCACCACAACATCAGGAAGTGTATTGAGGGGCCAGGGCATTAGGAAGGTTGAGAACAACTTATCTACTCTGTAGAATGAACGCAGTTTGGCACCACTTTAACCGCCATGCCGCCATGCTATGGAATGGTGGGAGTTTGGTGAGGCAGAGACAGCAGAAGACCTTGCAAAACCACAACTCCTATGACTCCTATGATGGGTTTGCCTTAGGGTCCCCATCAGCTGACTCAAAGGCGCCCTGCAACAACCACATGGTTTCTGAATGACACACAGAGTGAATCATCTCTATCCAGGTTGAAAACACATTCCAAAATGGGGCTGGCAACCTTCTGGCCCAGGGCCAGGTGTGGTGCTCAGCCTGGTCCTATATTTCTTTACACCGTGTAGATCAGGCGCAGGTAAATTTTGGCCCTCCAGGTGTTTTGGACTTCAACTCCCAGCCTTCCTCACAGCCTCAGGCCCTTCCCCCCCCCCCCCCCCAGCCGCTTAAGGAAAGGGCCTGAGGCTGTGAGGAAGGCTGGGAGTTGAATTCCAAAACACCTGGAGGGCCCAGGTTTGCCTGTGTCTCTGTTTCCTTGTGTTGGGAGGAAGCGGAGAGAGAGAATGCTGGCGCAATCGCAGGAAAGCCTTGCTCCCTCCAGCCAGTAGGAGGAGGTGGTTGGCAGAGTAGGAGCAGCAGGAGCAAGAGCAGCAGCGTCACTCCTTTCCACTTCCTCCCTCCTTCTCTTCCTTCTCTTCCTTCTTCCCTCGCTTCGGCTGCGGAGGCTCTTCGGCGAGAAGGAGGCGCGGACGGAAAGCTTTGCCCTTGCCTTTTCCCCGGCCGCTCCCTCTTTCCCAGGAAACAGCAGCAAGGAAGGAAAGAAAGAAGGCAGGAAGGAAGGCTCAGTCTCAGCCCCGAGACGCTCCTCTCCCGCCATGTCGGACGGCGAGAAGCTCAACCTGGACTCCATCATCGGGCGCCTCTTGGAAGGTGAGCACTGAGCAGCCGCCTTGTCCCTCCCCCAAAGCCCCGTCTCCACTGGATATTTAATGCGGATCCAAGCTCGCTTTCCAACTGCGGCGGCCTGGGAACAAGCTCCCACCCGCGAGAGAAAGGAAGCCCTTCCTGCGCGCGCACACACACACACACCAGTCCCTTTGGGTCTGTCTGTCTGTCTGTCTCTCTCTCTCTCTCTCTCTCTCTTGTAGGAAGCCCATACTTTGGTGCGCGGTCTCTTCTTTCCATTGGGTTGTGCCTTCCTTCCTTCCTTCTTTCCTGTCTTCTTCCCCATGGCGGGCAGTCAAACTGGTTCCAGGATTTTCCTCCTATGGAGTCGTGTCTCTACACTTTCTTCCATACCGGTTTGAAACGCCACTCAAGACCTCATCACACTAGAGAATGAATCCACATTGAACCCGGTTTCTGCTTCCTGCAGAATTCTGGGGTTTGTAGTTTAGGGAGGAGCTTTTAACAGCCTCACTAAACTACAAACTCTAGAATTCTGCAGGAGCCAGAAACCGGATTTTAAGTGGATTCATTCTCAAGTGTGATAAGTGTATTTGGGGCCTCGGATTGGGGGAGTTTTCCAGGCCAAAGGGAAACGAAAAGGGCGCCTCATCCTCTTCCAAAAGAAGGAGAAAGGGAGACAGACGTTCCCCTTTGTTGCGGTGTGTCTATACTGCAGGGTTAATGCAGTTTGACCCCCCTTTAACCGCTCAAGGCTCAGTGGTTTGGAATCCTGGGAGTCCTCGCTTGGAAAAGGCCATATTTATCAGCTTCATCCGCCCCCTGAATGGGCCCCAAAAGGTGGAGGGGGGGGCACACATTCCCCTTGTTGTGGTGCCTCTACACTGCAGGGTTAACGCAGTTTGACCTCGCTTTAACCGCTCAGGGCTCAGTGGTTTGGAATCCTAGGAGTTCTCGCTTGAAAAGGCCATATTTATCAGCTTCATCCGCCCCCTGAATGGGCCCCCAAAGGTGGAGAGGCGGGGGCAGACATTCCCCTTGTTGTGGTGCCTCTACACTGCAGGGTTAACGCAATTTGATCCCGCTTTAGCCGACCAGGGCTCAGTGGTTTGGAATCTTGGGAGTCCTCGCTTGAAAAGGCCATATTTATCAGCTTCATCCGCCCCCTGAATGTGCCCCAAAAGGGGGAGAGGCGGAGGCAGACATTCTCCTTGTTGTTGTGCCTCTGCACTGCAGGGTTAACGCAGTTTGACCCCGCTTTAACCGCCCATGGCGCAATGGTTTGGAATTCTGGGAGTCGTCGCTTGCAAAAGGCCTTTCTCAGCTTCCTCTGCCAAGGAGTGCCTCGCGGCACGACCAGTCCTAGGATTCCAGAGCCACTGCAGTTAAAAGTGGGATCAAACTGGATTCATTCTACAATGTAGATCGATGCATCCATTTTGGGGGGAGGGCGAGGAGAGTTTTGAGTATGGGTGAAGCTTCCTTTAAGACTCCCACCTTTAGGCACAGAAAGCAGAGGCGGTTTGGGGGGATTTGGGCGTGGAGGCGGCCCTCTTCATCGCTTAGGGAAACATCATGGCTCTGGGGAAGAAGGGGCTGCTGCGTATTACGCATCTATGGGAATGGGTGCATCTACACAGAGGAGTGCATGCGGTGTGGCCCCAGCTTAACCAATGCTTTGGAGTGTTAAGGAGTCGCAGTTTGGCGAGGCGGCAGTCGCCCTCTTTGGCAGAGAAGCCCAAAGGCCTGGTGAGATCCCCAGGGTCCCCAAGCCTTAAGGCGAGCCGGAAGTGGGCGGGTACACTCCCTCTGTCCTCCAGCCAGGGGCCCCTTTAAGGGGGCTGCCCCTAGCCAAAGCGCCCCCCCCCCCGGACAAGTTTGCACTCCAGGAGGGCTTCACAGGAAGAATGGAAGAGAGGAGGGCGACTAAAGTGATCAAGGGTCTGGAGAACAAACCCTATGAAGAGCGGCTTAAAGAGCTGGGCATGTTTAGCTTGCAGAAGAGAAGCCTGATAGGAGATATGATGAGAGCCATGGATAAATTTGTGAGGCGAAGTCATAGGGAGGAGGGAGCAAGCTTGTTTTCTGCTTCCTTGGAGACTAGGACGCGGAACAATGGCTTCAAACTACAGGAAAGGAGATTCCACCTGAACATTAGGAAGAACTTCCTGACTGTGAGAGCCGTTCAGCAGTGGAACTCTCTGCCGCAGAGTGTGGTGAAGGCTCCATTTTCGGAGGCTTTTAAACAGAGGGTGGATGGCCATCTGTCGGGGGTGTTTTGAATGCAATTTTCCTGCTTCTTGGCAGGGGGTTGGACTGGGTGGCCCATGAGGTTTCTTCCAACTCTATGATTCTATGAAAAGAAAGTAAGATAGCCTTCTGTGCCATAGAGTAGCTGCCTATAATATTCAGGTGTTCTTTAAACTTAACTAAAATTGCCATTAATAATAGGAAGTTGCTTCAAAAAATATAGTTAACATGGTAACTAGTTAACATCTAAAGTTAATTAATTAATTAATTGATTGACTTAATTTATTTTATGGTGCTTTCTGAGCCATCCAGTTCATGCTTCTTCTGCCTGCAGGAAAAAAAAACACAATCAAAACACTCCTGACAGATGGCCATCCACCCAATGCTGAAAAACCCCTAGAGAAGGAAACTCCGCCACACCCTCAGGTTGCAGCATATTCCACTATTACCGCCAGGAAGCTCTTCCTGATGTTTATTTAGGTGGAATACCTTTTCCTGCAATTTGAATCCATTGCTCCATTGTGTCTCAGTCTCCAGAGCCACAGAAAACAAGCCTGGCCCCTCCCTTAATATCTGGCATTCTTTCAAATATCACAAACCAACAAGTATTTTTCATCAGATACAATTTTAGGTAATTCTTATAGAGTTGCTTTGAATTCAGTTCTGTGTTTATTTTTTCTCTACTACGTGTCGTTTTTGAGATGAGGCTAATAATGCACTTATGCACTGATATCAATTAGATTCTATTAATATCAGTGTGTAAATTTGTCAATTATTCTATTAGCCTCATCGCAAAAACTGCACTTAAGATTATATCTGATGAAAAATACTTGTTGGCTTGTGTTACACGAGTATGATGTGAAATGACGAGGCTTTACAGTAGTCTGATGTAAAGTACCATTCGTCATGTTTTTAAAAGTTGACATGATGGGGGTAAAATAAAGACATATTTAAAATCAATATAAACATTGATGTAAACTGTGTTACTCTAATTTCTGATGGCTACAGAAAGCTTGATTTTGTTGGCTTGTGTATTTAAACATGGCTCCTGTGCCCCATTCTCTCAGCCTTTTATTTTCCAAACTCCTTTCTTGGGATCTCAGTGCTGCAAACAGGCATCTTGGCTTTTGCTTCAGGCACACTTTTTTGGAAAAAAAAAGATGATTTGCCACCAGTGCGGTCCAAGTTATCTGTAGTGCAGCTGGGCCTTGTCTGAGTTTGACTTTTTTGGCCAGCTCCCCAGGAGACAGCAACCCCAGTAAATATAGATGGGAAGGGCCTTGAGCACCAATGTTTCTCTATGCCAGGGGTCCTCAAACTAAGGCCCAGGGGCCAGATATGGCCCTCCAAGATCATTTACCCAGCCCTCGCTCATAGTCAACCAAAGTCTGAAATGACTTGAAAGCACACAACAACAACAACAATCCTATCTCATCAGCCAAAAGCAGGCTCATACTTCCCATTAAAACACAAGTTTATATTTGTTAAGGTTGTTCTTCATTTTAATTATTGTATTGTTTTAAGTGCACTACAAATAAGCTATGTGCAGGGTGCATAGGAATTCATTCATGGTTTTCCCCCCAAATTATAATCTGGCCTTCCAACAGTTTGAGGGCCCCTGGTTTATGCCTTCAAATCACTTGACTTATGTCAACTCTATCCATTTCATAGCGTTTTCTTAGGCAAGGTATAACTTGGGTGGTTTGGCCAGTTCCTTCCTTTGAAATATAGCCTGCAGCACCTGCACAAATACATAAACAAAACTGTTGTGACAATGGGTGCATTTCCACTGTAGAATTAATTAATGGTTTGATACCAGTTTAGCTGCCCATGTCTCAGTGCTGTGGAATTCAGGGAATGATATTTTTTCATGGTACCTCACCAAGCTGTAATTCCCATAGTTCTATAGCATTGGGCCGTGGCAGTTTAAGTAGTGTCAAACTGCATTAATTCTGCAATGTAGATGCACTCTTTCTTAAGCACCTCCTTTGGATTTGGCTCTCTTTTTCCCCTTCCCCAATTCTTCTAATATTTGATAGCTTTAGTATACCCAGGAATTCAAGTTTTCTCTTGTTTGTAGTAAGTCTATACATTTTTGTGCATTCACTTATTGTTGGCGTGGAGGATGGGCATCGGTTGTACTGCCGGAGTTGTGCTTACCAAAGTTTGTCCAGTTTTTGCAGAGGTTCTGTAGCTTTGAATCTGCCAAGGTCTCTGTGAGATAGACAAGCCTTGGTTCGAGTTAGGGCATCCTTGTTTACTTCAAGGTGGAGTATAGTTTTGCCGAGTTTGTTAGAGCGATTTCTTTGAGATTACAGGGTAAAAATGGATTGGAGATGTTGCTTTGGGAAACTACAGCTCTCAGAAAACAGCTTGCTTTCTTTACCCTCTCACCATCCCTCACCCCAAGAAAGGAAAGAATATGTTTTCTCCAAATGTTCATTCTCTGGAGCTGCACATCTATAGTTATCTGTGGGGACAACTACACTGACCATTTAATGCAGTTTCAAACTGGTATTGAAGAAAGTCGTTTCTCTGTGCATATAGGAAATTCTGGAACCCATTTGAGGCCCAGATGGTGATTACACAAACTACAGAGCACTGATGTGTATTAAGGGCTTTATTTGGCATGTTTTTGATGACACTTGTTGTGTAGCTGCCACAGTTTGTAGACTGTAGCTTCAAACTACATTAAATACTCGGTGTAGATTGGCCCGGCGTCAGACTCTTCCGGAGAGTGGGAAAACTGAGCCATCAGTGAAATCGTGTGCCCCCCCTCCCGCTGCCCCGCTCTGCGTATTGATTCAGCTTATGTCAATAAGCTGCTCTTGATCATGAACATGGCTCAAGGCAGGGAATACTGGAGCAGAGGAGGTCATCAGGTTTTGTTTTTCTCCACGCTTTATTCTGTTGTCTATCTCAAAAACATTCCTGCTGTACTGAGTATCTTGAGGGAATAAGATTTCTAATTAGGCCTCTGGAGGGTGCTGGGTTGGCCGGTGTAATGGGTTTAGCCAGTCTCGCCAGGCTGGCCATCCTCCAGATATGCAAAACTATTTGTAAATAGCCGTGTTGGTCAGGGATAACAATAGCTGTACTATTGGCAGATTGATTGGAGGTTCTCTTCTGCCTTTATCTCTAAACGAGGTCTCACAGAATTTTACTAATAACACGCAGTGAAACAAGTTATATTGCTAAAACATAGACAAAAAGCTTCTAAAATAGTAATTTTAGAAGCGTTTTTAAAAAATGCAGCAACTTCTTCCCCTTCTGCATTTGCCCCCTTTCCACCACACAATAGCTGAAAGGAGGGCAGCAGGGAAAGGACTGGCCTAAACTCCTTCAAGAGGGGCAGGCATAGGATGGCCCTCCACATTTTGTTCTCTCTCTCTTCATCAATCTAGTTTGGCTAGAGCTGAAGGGAGATATAGTCCAGCAGCATCTTGACCCCTGCCTTAGAAGATGCTTTGATATGCGGGACTGTCTGGGAATAATGGATGCTACAATGTATCATTTTGGGGGATGCTTAGAGAAGAAAGGCTTTCCGTAGTTGTGAACAGGTTTCTGAGTGAATTGGGGTTCATCTGTTCAAAAAATTGGAGCATAAAATTAGGAACACCACTGACGTTCCTTCCAGCAGTGAGTCACATGGACGTTAAAGCATAACAGCTCTAAAGTAAACAATGCACAGATGTAGTGTAACCTTCCATGTGATGAATATTCCCAGAGGTTTCCTCTCTTATGGGAGATGGTCATGAGTAGGTGAGTTTTGAGGAGCTGGATCTAGTAAAGGTAAAGGTTTCTCCCAACATTAAGTCTAGTTGTGTCCGACTCTGTGGGTGATGCTCATCTCTATTTCTAATCCAAAGAGCCGGTGATCTCTATAGACACCTCCTAGGTCATGTGGCAGGCATGAATGCATGGAATGTCGTTACTTTCCCGCCAAAGCGGTACCTATTGATCTACTCACATTTGCATGTTTTCAAACTGCTAGGTTGGCAGAAGCTGGGGCTAACAATGGGAGCTGGATCTACAGATCCTTAAAAGAGTGTAGTTTGTTTCCATGGCTCTTGTCATTTCCTGGATCAAATGTGTTATTGTCTTTGAGAAAGTGATAACTTTGGTGAGATGTAGAGTCAAATAACAAATATGTGTAAGGCACCAGGGGGAAAATATTGTGGAGGACCAGCCACCAGGAGTGATATTTGGACTATCAACAAGCATGGCTGTGTTTTCCTTTGCAGTACAAGGCTCACGCCCAGGCAAGAATGTACAGCTGACAGAAAATGAGATCCGGGGTCTGTGCCTGAAGTCACGGGAGATCTTCTTGAGCCAGCCCATCTTGTTGGAATTGGAAGCCCCACTCAAGATATGTGGTAAGTGGATGTCTTTTGCCCACTTGGAATGAAAAGACTGCACAATCTCCTAGCCAACATGACCAGTGGTTGGAAGAACTATGGATTTTTGGTCCCAAAGTGGTCACTTTTTCAAGCTTCTTCTCATTTTACAAAGAAGAAAATGGCATGGTACTAAGTGTTTTAAACTATTTACTCTTATGTCATCTTCACTTCTCATGGCTTTTGCTTCCACCTTCCACAGGTGACATCCATGGCCAATACTATGACCTGCTCCGGCTCTTTGAATATGGAGGCTTCCCACCAGAGAGCAACTACCTCTTCCTGGGTGATTATGTGGACCGAGGGAAGCAGTCACTGGAGACCATCTGCCTACTCCTGGCCTACAAGATTAAATACCCCGAGAATTTCTTCCTGCTGCGTGGAAACCACGAATGTGCCAGCATCAACCGCATCTATGGCTTCTATGATGAATGTAAGTGCAAGATAGCTAGCTCTTTAGGAGATCCATGTTATGAAGGAGTCAGGGCTCTTCACATTGGAGAGAAATGAGTATAGCCCGAGGGCCACATCTAATCCTCTGGGTGGTTTGCCCATGTACACACTCCCCCCTATACTAGGCTTGAGAAGCATGCAGCTCTCCAGTTATTGCTGAACTCCCTGGCTGCCCTAGCCCAGCTATCATATCTAAACCTGATCAAGTTGGAAATATAAATTCTATGGGAAAGAAGAATAAGAACCCCAAAAGGGAAGAAAGAAAAAAAGATTATTGAAGTCAGACAATTACACCTCTGTGGACTGAACGGAAGTGCAACTCACATATGTCTACCCTACATCCTATCCCCTACCCACCCCTCACCTCTTTATCCAATCCCCATATCCTCCCCTTCCCTACCCTTCTAACCTATCCCACACTGTCTGTCTAAATTCTACAACTTTCTACCACAATTATTGTTCTCACTCTTTCACTGTAAGGAAAATTGCATAAAATACTAATAATAATAAATCTGATTGAATGTGGGTGTAACATGGGTGAGGGATGGGTACGGGGCATAACCTGGGATAGCCAATGTCCACGGGTTCCATGTGACCTGTAGGTTGCTCATCAAGAGAACACTACAATCTTGGCTTGGAAAAGGTTATTGTATTTTTCCGTTTTGAGTGACTAAGCTTCTCTCATGTTTCCCTGGATTGCCATCCTGTTATTGGCATAGGCAGATATAAGTTAACCCTATGTCAGTTTTTGGTCACTGTAGAGCAGGCCTGGGCAAACTTTGGCCCACCAGGTGTTTTGGACTTCAACTTTCACAATTCCTAACAGCCTACTTGTCCCCTTTTCACAGGTAAAAGACGCTATAACATCAAGCTTTGGAAGACCTTTACAGACTGTTTCAACTGTCTGCCTATTGCTGCCATTGTGGATGAGAAGATTTTCTGCTGCCATGGAGGTAAGCCAGCCCAAGAAAAGATAAGGGTTATGAGGGTAGGCAGGGGGTGGGTTGGAGAAAAAAACGCGCAGAGCTATTAATGTGTCCTAGAGCCTTTCCAAATGGCTTACAATCTGTGCAAACAGGAAGAGAACAAATGTTGCAAGTGACATTTTGGAGGGCCTAGAGATCTTCTAGATTTTGATTTTATGTCCTTTGTGTGTTGGGGGGCAGTATAAAGTCTGAAAAAAGATAAGGTGAAAGAAAATGCTGTGTGTGCTAAGGAGGGCATAGTGCCATTCTCTGTGAACAATTTTAGACCACCAAAAATATTTTGAGTCCCCCATTTTAAAAACTCTTTGTTAAAAACGTTTTAGACAGGCTTTTGACTGTGTGTAAATCCTAGTCAGATTGAGAACTCAGCTATTGTTCTCACTCCGGCACTTTGGTTTGTTAGTTGTAGATAGCCAGTTTTATTTGCAGGTTCTACTGTGTTTTATGAATTTTACAATTTTATCAGATGGGGTTTTATGTGTGTTCGTTGTTTTAGATTTATATTGTTGTTTTACAAGGTTATGTATAATTTGACGTATGTTACTTTGAAGTCCTTTTGTGAGCCCTTTGAGTAGATGGTGGCGGGGTTACAAATAAACATCATCATCATCATTATTATTAAAAATGCTCCCTCCCTGGCATTTATTAAAATGCTAACTAGATTATATCCTGAAAGAAAAAAGCCCTGTCCTGAGTTCAAAACACTCTGGAGGCCAAGGGCTCCCTATACACCATCATCATCATCCTCATTGTTTGTTTATATCCCACTTTTTCTCCACAAGGAAACACAAAGCTGTAATTCAAAAGGGGATTCTGCAGAAGGGCAGTATCCCCTCAACCCCTTGCAATGTCCGACTCCTAGAGTCATCCTTTTACAAAACACTGTTGCAGAGTTCTAGGTCAGGTTGTGACAGAAGTCACATAGCCCTCCAGATGTCTTTGGACTGTGAATCCAATCATCCTTAGCCAAGCAAGTGGCAAGGGATCATGAAAGGTTCAGTAAAGCAGCATGCAGATGGCCACACATTTCTAAGTTTGCTTTGGTACTACAAGACAGAGGACCCACTTACCACATATTGAAAGGAGAGACCAGTAGACCTCAGTCCTACCCAATTTCCATTGTTTTTATTTTAAAATGAATAGGTGGAGTCTGATGCAAACAGTGGCTATCAGATGGATGGGAGCCAACTCACTACTGTAGAACAGACACCTGCTTTACTTGAGAGAGAGAGTTCTGGCACACTTTGCTAAAGCCAGCCTGCCTGGCTGCACTAAGATTGCGTCAGTGGCAGCCAATTAATATTAGTATTGTGTAGGTCAGGAATGCATGAGGCCAGGCAGAGACGCAATTAGTACAAGACCAACCTTTGCAGAGAATTTTCCTTTACTTGCCGTTTTGAAGGAATAGGAAATCAGGTTCCATTTTACTGCTGGAAATTACTTACCCCTAACTCTAGCCAATAAATTATATATAGATATGCAGGCCTTTTACTGTTGTTGCGTTGTTTTTGCTACTGTGAGCCTTCAAGATTTTTCTGACTTCTCGCAATTTTAAGATGAACCTATCACAGCATTTTCTTGGCAAGATTTGATCAGAGAAGGATTTGCCATGGCCTGTCTCTAAGGCTGAGAGAGAGTGACTTGTCCAAGGTCTCCCATTGCTTTTCCATGACTGAACCGGGATTCAAACAGTAGTCCTCCAAAGTCCTAGGCCAGCAAATTATCATAACATACAGGCTTTTGCTGTTTTACAGTCACTTTTATATCCTGCCTTTCCTCCTATGAGTTCAAGGAGTTTGTGTTGTTCTCCTTCTTTTCACTTCTCCCAACAATATTGTGAGGTAGGTCAGACTGTTAGTTGCACCCAAGGTCAGCCACTGAGCTTCATGATTGAGTTGAGACATGAACTTGAGAACTCCCAAATCAAAGCCCATTATATCACACAGATTTTCAATACTCTGTGGAAATGGACCAAATTGAGCAAAGGAATACAACTCTGGACTACTTGAGAATATATTGTATGGATGGGTTGATGGGACATCACTACCATTCTACTCCCGCTTGGCAGTCTGATGGCATCTTATCTTCCAGGTCTCTCGCCTGACCTCCAGTCCATGGAACAGATTCGGCGGATCATGAGACCCACAGACGTACCCGACCAGGGTCTGCTCTGTGATCTTCTCTGGTCTGATCCTGATAAAGATGTACAGGGCTGGGGCGAGAATGACCGTGGGGTCTCATTCACGTTTGGCTCGGAGGTTGTCGCCAAATTTCTCCACAAACATGACCTGGACTTGATCTGTCGAGCGCATCAGGTGAGAGCACAGGAGCAGCTGTGGGGACTGGGAGGGCGGCGAAACCACATCTGTGGTATGAGGGAGGTGCCCAGGCGTCATGTGTGGCTTGGGGAATTCAGCACTGGAATAGATGTGGAGTTACTCTTTGGGAAGTTTGGTACTATATAAATTCATAATAATTTTTGCCATGGTTGCTAAAAAATCCCTATATTTTCTTCTTATTACTGAACGTAGGGCTGGTGGTGGTTGCACAGCAAAGATAGATTTTTAGTTGTAAAAGCTGAGAGCAAGTAAGTTTTGATCTTGGAGAATTTATATAATAATAAGCTCTGTGGAAAAACTAGAGTTTTTGAACAGTGGGCAAGTAGGATCTGCAGAGGATGTGAATGGGTTTATGTGGCAACTTCACTAACAATTCCTCCTCCTTTTCCTCTTTCCCCATGTCTGCTTGTAGGTCGTAGAAGATGGATATGAGTTTTTTGCCAAAAGGCAGCTGGTGACACTCTTTTCTGCCCCAAACTACTGTGGCGAATTTGACAATGCTGGTGCAATGATGAGTGTGGACGAGACTCTTATGTGCTCCTTCCAGGTAAAGACTGTTCAACAGGGTGTCCTATTTGGTCATCCCCATATCACTTCTTGTTGTTAGTTCAAGGTGTGTAGAGGTCATCCTTTCAGGGTCTGTTTTGGGGTTTACTAGCATCCTAAGATTACATTTTAAATAATTTTTAGCCTGGGAAAATGCCATCACTCACCAAAGTTTGCAACCATTCACACTGTTGTGGTGGGGTGTGTGCCATTTTGTGTTGTTTTTGACCTCTGAGGATCAGATAGCCCTGGCCCATTTACTTGCAAGTCACCTGTGCATGTATCAGTAGTACCAGACCTACTTTCCATCCCAGTTCTGTTATAATCAATAAGGAAAATGCCTTTAAAGATTAAGCAAGAGAGAGCACATGCAAGAAAAAAGTAGTAAACAAGCCAAGGTGTCAATGATGCAGTATCCTGTGTTAGATGCCAAATAGTGCTCAAAAGGTTGGCTTTTTGTTCTCCTAAAATCCCATGCTCAGTGGCAATTCTGGTTGGGTGTGGCTGGGAAGTATCCTTTTGGAGAACTCTGCAGAGTGTGTGGAAACGCTGAACATGTACTTCCCTTTCGATATAACTTTGAACATCCCTTATCTTTGCAATGGCTTCTTTATCAAAATTGTGTCCTTGTACACAAGGTGAACAGGGATACTGAAGTAGCCAAGTCCTGGAAAGTTACAGTAATTATGGTATTTTGCTATGTGGTTTGTTAATGTTCTTGCAAAGGAGATCAGTCATGCTTGTCTTACTTTCCAGTTTTTTTCTTCAAAATCCCAAGTCATTGGAGGAGAGATTGGATGTGCAATCTAAAAGCGAAAGAATTATAATTGTATTTTTTGAAAAAACTATTCAAACTTTCACAATAATGAACTTCCACTGAATTCATTATGCTGAGGGATGGGCAAAAGGGGGAAGGCGGGGAGAGGGGAATAATTCGTATTTCAAAATGATATTGCAACTTTAGATCTTAGTGGAAAGCTCTTATTGTAATGTAGTAAAATGCCAAATGTATCTTAGGGAGAACATCATATGAAATAATCCTTTAGCAAAGTCTACTAAAATGCATTGCCAATTTCACTCAAGCTGTTTTGGGGGTTTGAGAAATGGGGTGAAGAGCTATGATGGACATGTCTTCCCCAACTCTGACCTCCTCAGGTTACTAGACAAGATGTGAAGCCAAACTAAAGGTGCATTTTGCCAAGGGCCATTATGGTTTTCTGCTCAGTGGAGCTTATGTGGATTACTGTGTTCGTTTGGTATAAGTTCTTGCTTTCCCTTCAGCTGAAGAGCTCTTCCTTGTCAGTGAAAAGAAATCTGGTGCGGAAGAAGCAGGGTTGGAAATTGCCTCCATAGCTTAGATTTTCCAAATGCTTCAATTGGGCCTCTGCAATAAGGCCCCCTTTTCTGTTTTATGAAAACCAAACCTCCTATACCATTTAATGGTTTGTCCTTATTTTTATTTGCTTCCTCTGTTTTTCCTTAGTATCTTCAGGAAATTACCTAGGCAGCATAATAGAAGTTCCCAAATTAAATCAGCAACTTTTTATTGTAGAGGAGCGGGTGGCCTTTTGCCACCTATATTTATAGTGTTTCAGAAACATCCAGATTCCTGTCTTCATGGAATGTACAACCAAAAACTAGTGGAATGAGAGGGGAAAGTAGCAAGGAACTGATGCGGACAAATGCAATTGCATGTAAATAAGCCTGGCTATAATAGGATGAGGATTAAAGCATTAAGCTGATGGCTGTTTTCCAGGTGGCGTAGTCTGGTGCTGAAATGGAGTTGTAGCTTTTGTTCTAGGATATTTTTAAAAAGCTACAGTCATGACAAAGGGTTTGACTCAGGGCCCTGCCACACAGCCATATAATCCAAAATATCAAGGCAGAAAACCCCACAATATTTGCTTTGAACTGGGTTATCTGAGAGCCCTTCCGCACAACCCTATATCACAGAATATCAAGGCAGGAAATCCCACAATATCTGCTTTGAACTGGGTTATCTGAGTCCACACTCAGATAATGTGGGATTTTCTGCCTTGATGTTCTGGGATATAGGGCTGTGTGGAAGGGCCGTGACTCCACACTGCCATATATTCCAGTTCAAAGCAGAAAATGTGGGATTTTATTCAGCTTTGTGGAAGGGGCCTCAGAGTTTCATCACTGTGAATGTTTTGTCAACAAGATGCTCAGATGGATCTTTTCTCCACAAGGTAGGGTTGCAAGAGATGTGTCATCCCTCCCTCCCCAATGTGTAATCTTCCCTCTCTTCTTCTCTATTCCCCCAATTCCTCCAAACTTGCAGATCTTGAAACCAGCTGACAAGAACAAGGGCAAATATGGCCAGTTCAGTGGCCTGAACCCAGGAGGGCGCCCGGTCACTCCTCCACGCAACTCGGCAAAAGCCAAGAAGTAACTTGCCCTGCCTGTTCCCCTTCCTAGCTGTAGGTGTGGGGCCCAGGCTGTCTTGCGTAGCGGTGACACTGTACAGCGGCTGCTTACCTCCCCAGGGCCCAGCCATGTAATTTTTTTTAAATGTCTCAATAAGAATTCAATACCAAAAATTCTGCTCCCCTGGGAATAGGGGATGTCTTTATTTTTGGGGGTATTTTTGATTGACTTTTTTGCCAACTTTGTCCCGATGTGTGCTCCCCTCTCCCCCATGGGGGGTACTACATCTTTTTGAATAAACGTGTAAGATTCTTAAAAAGCTGCTGCTGTTTCTTGTTTTGGGGAAACACAGTGAGGGGAAGGAGATGGTGGGAAATGCTTTCCATATTGGCAGAGGGAGCAGTTCTTCTTTCTTTTAAAACTTTGCTTGTGAGGCAGCAATTTGCAGACAAACTTTCCCCAGCTGCCCCATCTGGTGTGGGAACACATTGATTTGGGGGAGGAGTGGGAGTGAAAAAGGAGAGTGTCCTAGAGTGCATCTATACCAATAGTTCCCAGCCTTTTTTTGACCAGGGACCACTTTTACCAGGGACCACCCTCCAATATTAGTACCAAAAGGATTACGAATCAGATTTTGGTCCATTTTAGATCTGGTTTGGTTATTAGGGGTGCTGATTCAGAAAATTACATTGGATAGACCACATCAGCTGTAGTTTCTGATACAGGACATATGCCACCCATATGAGCAAGACCAGTCGCTCTCATTGCAACAGTATAGTAACAGTGAGACCGTGGACCATATTTTAGTTCCACGGACCACAGGTTGTGAATCACTGGTCTCTTTGATTGCTGTAGAATCATGGAAGTTGATATCTCTTGTTCAGCTTGTTAATTTTGTTCATAGAGTTGAAAGAGACCTTATGTCATCCAGTCCAATCCTATTCACACATGCAGGAATAGCCAATCAAAGCATTCCCAACAGATAGCCATCAATTCTGATTAAAAACCTTCAGAGAAGGATAGTTCACCTCACTCCAAGGCAGTGTATTCCACTATCTAACAGCTCTTAGCATCAAGAAGTTCTTCCTAACGTTTGGAGTGAATCTCTTTTCCATTGAATCCCTAGCCATTAGCCAAGTTGACTGGACTCAGGGAAGCTGAGGCACTATTGGTTCCTCATTTCTGTTCTAGTGGGTGGGTTGATCTTCCTCAATCCTCTGAGACTAATGTTAAGGCCACTGAAGAGGGAGCATGCTATTATGCTGACTACAACCCATGTTGTAGTGAGGTCATTTTGGTGCAGCTGGATTGAAAACTACCTTTCAGTCTTAGCACATGGTATTCCTCATAGGGTTGCCTAATACCTTTCCCATGTTCTGTAAGCTGTTTAAAGGATCTCTTGTCCTTGCCTCCTTTATGTGAATCAGACTGTTGTTGCTTGCTTAAGCTCTGGTTAAATCCCAAGCCATGGCATAGTATCAGCTGCTAATGAGTTTGTTGGAATTAGGTCTAGCATGGAGCCAAGGCAATCCTGTAGCAATGTGAGTGTCTTAAAACCAGAAAGGATGGCAGGACACATCATGCAAGCAGACACTCTTTCCTAACCTGCACTCTTGGACTCCATCTCCCCCCTGCCTAGCTCTTCTTGACTTGATATGGCTGGTGGGAATTTCAGCCCAACACAACAGGAGGGTGTTGAGCTGGGGAAAGCTGCAATAGGATAAAACGAAATAGCTTCCAAGAACAGATGTGTTGTTAAGTGCAGTGATACCTTCAACAGCACAAGTGTGCAAGTTCCAGGAGCCCTTTTGCCAAAATTAGAAGTTTGCTTTTGTTTTTGAAAAGGCACATAAACAATACACCTTGTTTTAGAGGAGAATGTCTCTATTTTTGTTGAAAAAGAACCACATAAATAGTCTGGGCAAGCTGTGTTCTTAAGGCAGGATGTCAGGGCAGAGAAGATGTAGCTCTCTAGAGCAGTGGTTCTCAACTTGTGGGTCCCCAGATGTTTTGGCCTTCAACTCCCAAGAATCCCAGCCAGTTTACGAGCTGTCAGGATTTCTGGGAGTTGAAGGCCAAAACACCTGGGGACCCACAGGTTGAGAACCACTGCTCTAGATCAGTGGTTCTCAACCTGTGGGTCCCCAGGTGTTTTGGCCTACAACTCCCAGAAATCCCAGCCAGTTTACCAGCTGTCAGGATTTCTGGGAGTTGAAGGCCAAAACATCTGGGGACCCACAGGTTGAGAACCACTGGATTAGACTTCCCTCACCATCCATGCTTCAGTTCTAATTCACAGTTAGTTTACAACAAATGATAGCTTCAACAATTGAAACTAATTGCTTGGGAAGAGGGGAAACAGGTGGCTCAGAAGGCGTGGAAAGCAGTAAGAGGTGGAGCTTCATAAAAACTGACATCATAGTCAAAGGTAGGAACATGTTTATTACAAAATAAGTATTAGTCAAAAACTTAGTACACCAAGACACTGTTTATTCCTCCTTGGGGGGAAAATACCCTGCATAGTTTAGTACTACCTTGTGTGGAATTATGCTACATTAGACAATTTACTAATCCTAGAGATACTACAGAGCTGTTGCCCTCCACCTTGTACCTAGAGGAGAGCAGCTAAAATGCAGAAGTCTCTGTATCACCTGTCAGACAAAGACCGATTACATCATCCCTGGAGGTTTCAGAGACTGATGCAAGCATTTCATACACGGCTATGGGTGCATAGTCATACTTCTGTGATTCCCTCAACTTTCCTTCAGGTAGAAATTATTGGGGGAAGGCTGTTATGTTGGGGGTGCTTTGGACACGATGGTAGGAGGGAGGAAACACCAACTTCCGGAGAACAAAAGTAGATATAAAGTGGTATAGGGTTAACTTACACTTCTGTATGCCACAAACCAAATGGCAACCATTGTCTTGACATACATATTTGAATATACTCTCAGTACGGTTCTACTCTATCAACATTTTTCTTCATGATACACAAGCTGCTCAGTTAGTGTTACAAACTGAATTATGAGTAGGGCGAGCTCTTTGGTTTGATTGGGCAGCCATCCAGAAGAGAATCCACTGAGCCTGAAATAATTTTCTCTGCTAGAAGAAGAAATTCAGTTATGTCTCATGGGAAAGGCTGACGTCTCTCATGATTCTCCCTCGCTGTCTTCTGCCAGCACCTCTTGGCTGGGCCGGGAGTGAGCCAAGGACTGCGATTGGCTCAGGACTGATCCAAAGAACAAGGACCGGAACTGCAAAAGAAACAAGGGCAAAAAAATCTTGGACCATAACTGAAAAACAGTTTAGAAAGCGGAAGATTATTATTATTATTATTATTATTATTATTATTATTATTATTATTATTTGATGCACAACAAGATTAGTACACGGCAAACAAGATCACTAGGCTGGCTTTTGCATTTGATCACACTTCGAACACTTCCCAAGTGTCTAGGACTGTGTGATGTATTGGCGAATAGTGCATGCAGATCCGAGTAGGGTGACTTTTTGCAGCTGACAGACGTTAATTTTGTCAGCACCAATTGTTTTTAAAGGCAGGCCCAGGTCTTTAGGCACTGCACCCAATGTGACGATCACTGGGACCACCTTTACTGACTTGTGCCAGAGCACAAGCCATTATTATTATTATTATTATTAATATTATTATTAATATTATTTGTACTCTGCTTTTCTCTTTTGATCAAGACCCAAAGTGGCCCACAACCTTAAAAACAATATAATTTTAAACCTACAAAATATTAATATTACAATAGAATTAAACATACAATTGTTAGAATAAGTCAGTTTACATTACATTAAACAACTAAAAACTGTTATAAATGATTATTATGAGATCTTCCTGCAGTAGTCACAGAAAACTAAATCAATATACAAAAATGCTTTTAAAATGCAGCTGGTAGTCAGTGTGGGAAAAACTTCAGCATTTTATCCCTGTTCCTCCCAGCCAGTCCAAAACTGACACTGCTTCCCAAATGTACGGTTTCTACCACACCCTTACCATTTTGAAAGCCCAGATGTTGCAACACTTACAGTGAACAAAGCTCAAGTTCTGTCATTTTTGAATGTGTAATTAATGGCTATGCTCCAGCGACATTAATAACGACATTTAATCTCAAGCCAGGGAATAATGCAGCCATAAGTGACTGAAGTCCAGTTTATTTCAATGGAACTGAGATCCAGCCTATAGTTACATCAGAGCAACCAAGGAAACTTCACTATGAATAGGTACCTATGATAATTTCACTTATGGACTATTTTGTGATAACCTGCTGAAGCACATAGTAAGGGTTTTCTACTATTTTTAATACTGCTAATATTTAACTCAATTTTAATGCTTGTATTCTTTTAGATTAAATTTGTATCATATTGATTTTACCGGAAGCCACTTTGAGTCTCTTTAAGAGAGGAAAAATAAGATAATAATGATAATAATAATAATAATACACTGCAAAATTGCATTGTGCCTACTATATCTTCCTGTCCTGAAATCAATGCCCATCTTTGCCGAATATAAGACAGGTACCCTTTAAATAATTTTACACAATCTTAAAGTAAAGGTAAATGTTTTCCCCTGACATTAAGTCCAGTCGTGTCAGACTCTGGGGGTTGGTGCTCATCTCCGTTTCTAAGCCGAAGAGCCAGCATTGTCCATAGACAACTCCAAGATCATGTGGCCAGCATGACTGCATGGAGTGCTGTTACCTTCCCACAGAAGTGGTACCTATTGATCATGGAAATGTTTTTGAACTGTTGGGTTGGCAGAAGCTAGGCCTAACAGCTCATGCTGTTCCCTGGATTCTAACCTGTGACCTTTTGGTCAGTGAGTTCAGCAGCTCAGCGCTTTAACCCACTGTGCCACCAGAGGCTCCTTACACAAACTTATCAGAACTACAAAAAGCAGATTTGCAGGGCCACATTCTTCACCCTGCATCTATAGTTTGGCTGTGGCAGCCCTTTAGTACGTACCCTTTTCTGTGGTGGTGTGCCAAGAACAGTCTCCTCGTGATCACTGCCTGGCTCTTCTGCCTCTGAACTGGTGGGCCCCATAGGGAAGGTGGGGCGGGGAGGTGGCTCTGTCCCTGCGGGGCCACCACATGTTGTTTCCATAGCTATCATGTAGTCATCAATGTCATCACCGGTGAAGTCATATGCAGGGGCAACGGGCTTCGGAGTGCTGTCAGGAAAGAAACAGCAGGTTAACTCTAAAACAGCACGAAGAGGCACTCGGTCAAACCAAGGAAAGCTTCCCCTCGAGAAAGGCCTGGTATATTTCTATTAAGCAGGCCCTGCTCTCAAAAAAAAATTTTGGCACTCTACTTCTCACTCAATACGTAAAACTGCAGTGGCAGGAAAATGGGTCTAACCATGACAGGAAAATGCTTCATTATAACTCTGAGATGCCAAGCAATTTCAACAGTAACCAAGGTAACCAACTGTTACTTGCCAAAACAGCAGCTCAGGACTGCGGAGCGGGAGGGAGATCTGCTTAATAGGCAACAAAAATCCCTATTACAAATTGACACCAGCAGCACAGCTTTAATCCTGTTGTGCAGGGCAAATAGAGACAGCTACCAGGTCTCTTGAACTCCACCTCACACCATGTTTCAAGGGCAGAACCCATGCTTACCACGAGGTCATTTGGGAACTGGAGCTCTCTGGTTCTTCAAGGGTAGCCAAGACCAGGTGCACCTGGAGGACAGCATCGTCCAAAGTAAAGATAGCGGGCCTGCAGGAAGATAGTTGATGTGAGGATGGCTATTTATTTATATATCGTGTCAGAAGTAGTACAGTTATAATGCATTTTAAAAGACACAATCAAAGTTCAAAACTTGGTATTATGCTAGATTTCCTTTGGCCAGAAGCTGGCCACTTGGAGTACCACTGGTATCTCTGTAAGCACGTCCTCCATTGTAGTAAGTGGTCTGTGCTTTGCTCTTCTCCACACTTGCTTATTTATGTATTGATTTATTTATTTATTTATTTATTATTTACAGTATTTATATTCCGCCCTTCTCACCCCGCAGGGGACTCAGGGCAGATTACAATGTGCATATACATGGCAAACATTCAATGCCATAGACATTTGTGTAAATGTTGAACATTGATGGAGCAAGTACGCTCTTCTGGGGCATGCCATTCCTCTGTTTTCACCATTTGCTTCTCTGACCCTGGAACTCAACAAAAAAGCTCCAGTTTTGTAGCAGATTTCCTATTAGGAGAGATGGGAATCCTTTGTGATATTATAAATTTTTCTCAGGAGAAGGTGATGATTTACAGTATCATATGCTGCTGATAGGTCTATGAAGACAGCTCCTTTTGAGGATGGCTCAAAAGTTACATGTTTAGGGCTAAGGGGCTCCAAATTAAAATCAGCAGTGGCAAGGTATAAGGTATTGCCAGCAAATCTAGCCAGGCATCACATCCTTGGCAGGAAAATGACATAGGAAAGCTTCCTGCAAGCTATCTGTAGGGTAGAAAAACAAATGAAGATGATTCTTACTAAGAACCATATGCTGGATCAGTCCAAAGCACCACAATTCTTTTGATTGTACTTTTCCTGCATGGCAGTGGGTTGGGCTAGATGTGTCTCTTCCATGTGATCTCTTCCAACTCTATTACACTATAATTGTATTCTAGCATCCTATTTCCCACTGTGACCAGCCAGATGCCTCTATTTCGCACACAAGCAGGGCATGAGGGCAATACTCCCAGTGTGCTGCCGTTGTGTGTGGAGGCTGTATTAGACATGAGACAATGCACTACTTAGAAGCTTCTCTAGTGAAGGCCTACCTGCCAGGACTGTCAAAGTGGATATTAAGGGGAAGATTTGATGACTCCGCAAAACTCAGAAGACCCTGAGAGAGAAGAACAGGGGGAGATGGAGGAAAAAACAGGTCAGAAATAGTAAAGATATCCACCTTCTCCAGTTAAGGCAAGGAACAGGGAGCATACATACTCGAAATTCCTTGAGGCAGAAAGTGACTTGTGTCTCTTGCTTAATGTGGAAGGCCTGAAACTCATCCTCGTTTAAGCACAGCTCTGTCACCATTGTCCGGGTTGCCTCTGAGGGAGAGATCATGATTAGAAAATGCTTTCCGGCAGCTGCTTCTTCATGTGCCTATTTAACAGGACTGCCAAACAGAGGAAAGGGGACATGACAAGGCCATTACAAGCAGGAACCTCTGTGCCAGGAACTTGCCTCCTATATCAGGGCTCTTAACACAAGCTAAGGAAGTCTCAGATAACTTGACAAGCTGTAGGGATAAACTGGAAGCTGGGAAGGTAGGAAACTCACCGGTTTCTTCTTCCAAGTAACTGCGCAAGCTCAACTTCCCCGCTGGGCTGGCAACCAGAGTCACCTCAGCCAAAGCCAGTGGGAAATGCACCACAGCATCCGCTAACAACCTGAATTGGATGAAGGAGGGATGGGGTGAACAGCGAGGCACATTTCATGGTTGAAATCCCCAGCTCCCATCTGCACTTACGACTCATTGTCCCCATTCAGTTGCTAAAGACAGCCTGTACAAAGCATCAATTGCTCGCCCCCGTCCCAGCTTTCCCCAGCATTATGCCCACGCAGCAGCTTCCCACGCTCATCACTTGGCATTAAACCAGTAGTTCAGGAACCTCTCGGGGGGGGGGGGGGGGGGGAGAGAAAATGATCTGTATTTCCTCCTCCCCCTGAAATCCATTGCTTGTGCCATGGATATTAAAGTGTAAAACAATCTGCAAGGTGAAGTGCTGCACATCTGGACTGCAGGAGTCTGTCTTTAAAGTCCCTTCTCCAGTCAGATGCAGCCCTCCTGCATCCTGCATTGCCCTCCTGCATTGCCATTTCCAGCCCCAACCGCAGCAAGGTCTCACCTGGGAAGGGCACGCAGAGCATGGCCGCATTGGCCTGTGTCAAAGTCAGCTTGCAAGGATTCACATTCCTGAAATGGCAAGTCATGGGTCTTGACAACACCTGCAGGGGGAAGGGAATTGCAGTGGGTGAGTGAGTGTATGTGCGGCTTCCTGGGAAATGGCCCTGGGGCACTTTCCGTCTCTCCAGAGACTTTGAACCACACAGGGTCAGCTGTAAAGACGGGAAGAGCTGAAGAAGAAGAATGCAGTGGTATTTTTCCTCTCTCAGAGCCTGAAATGGCCCCTGGTGAGTTGAGAATGAATTAAAAACTCTTGTATTAAAAAGGATTGTTTAAAAATAATTTTTGTTAGATGCAGCTAGTACTGATTGTATCCATTTTATTTAATATTCATATTCAGTAAGAATGATTATAGAGCCCTGCTACTGTATTGCTGGAGACACAATGCTCTTAGAATTCAACCTTGAAAAAGCCCTCTCAGATGCTGAGGGATAATGAGCATCTTTAGGTTACATGACTCAGAATGGGAGTATTCTAAGTATTCCAGTATTGAAGCAAAACCTTCAAGTACCGTGGCCTCTGACTATTCTATCTTCTCACGTGTCTCAGAATCCTCTGCCTTCTCCACCAAGTGAAAAAATAGATGCCTGTTTCAGCTGCAAGCGTGCTGTCAGCCAGTCACATGCGAACAAATTGAGGCACCTACACAAATTCATGCTAGATCATTACTTCCTGCAATTTAAAAGTTTAATGTGACAGTTCAGAATCAATGGCTATAAATCTTTCAGATGATGGATAATCTATAGCCATTTCCCCAAACTTCCCCTAAATCAGATCTTTCTCCAAATTGCCAGAATGTATGGATAGGGCCAGCAGGAGAACAATGGCAGAACAGGGATAATGCACAACCCCACTATCTTCACATGATGCAGGGCTGGCCCTACTATTAGACTGAGTGAAACAGATATCTCTGGCAAAAGAGCTGTGCAGTAACATAAAAAACCAGCAAACACATAATAATAATAATAATAATAATAATAATAATAATAATAATAATAATATCTTATTTGTGTATCCTGCCTCCATCTCCCTGAAGGGACACGGGGCGGCTTACATGAGGAATAAGCCCAATATAAACATGGTTGCAAAGCAATACAGTTAAAAACATATAACAATCAACTATATTAAAACAATAAAACCAATAAAATCTAAGACATCATAAAATATAAAGCAACAAACAAGCAATAGCTGGAAAAAGTGGGCATAGCCGAGAAAAGTGGGCATGTGCAGATTTGAGACTAATAGGGCAGGACAGGGCTAGTGCAATGTAAACTGTAAGGCTGAGGGCTGGGAATACAGTGCTGGAGATGGAGTGTAGTCACACAAACTTAGGATAGAAACATCTTTTTCCCATGCAATGGTACAGGATTGAAAACATTTTTAATATTGAGGCAGACAAACATGGCTATGTCCTTGATTATTAGCTTACTTTATTACTATTTTAATAAAGGGTCAGAAGACAGTTCCGCCTCAAGACTTCAAAACGTCCCATAACAGACCCAATGTGATATTACTCATATGAAGAAAAAGGAAAACCCTTATTGGGCTTTAGAGAAACAGAACAATTTCGGTTATATTCCATAAACCACAAGGCCTCAAAAATGGTCTGAAATTTAGCAGGATGTGTGAAGTTGTACCATAGCTGTTTTATCAATACCAACCTATCCTCACCATACCTGCAAGGTAAGAAGGAACACAATCTGCATTTGGGTTCACCAAGAGACCCAGTCCAACATAGCTGTGAGCTCTCTTTGCTGCTTTACACCTGAAGACAGGGTTAAGGAACCTTTGTACAGGCAGTCCACGAGTTACAAACATTCGACTTACGAACAACTCACAGTCAAGAGTTGTGAGACAACAGGAAATGACAGAAATCTACCCCTTGGAAGGGAAATTCACACCTGGAAGAGTTATCATGGGGAAAAGCTGTCTTCCACTGAAGCTTTACCACCAATCCTTGTTTCCACAACAAGCCACATTTTTCAAAATCCAATTCTCACAGGGACAGAAAGTGAGGTGAAATTTTCTGAACAGGGACAGATAGCAAAACAAACAGCACAGACCGATAGATATATGACTGGAGTTACACTTTAAAACGTACATGTTCTGAGTTACATACAAATCCAATTTAAGAACAAACCTACAGAACCTATCTTGTTTGTAACTTGGAGACTGCCTGCTGATGGGAGTTGTAGGCTGAACCAACTGACACACCATATATATCCCTCTTTTGGCTTCAGGGTACAGTGAGGTAAAAGACTTGTGACTCTGATAAACAACCCTCAATAAATTCCCCTTTTCTGTCTCTCTCAGATTCCTCCAAATTCATTTGGAGTCTCTCTGACTTCATATTGGCCATCTGCAATATCTATATTCAGATTTCAAATGCACCAAAACTATGCTCTGAATTGAGCCCACATGCACACCCACCCTCAGCCTTCTAGGGTTAATCCACTTCCCATTCAGGCCCAGAGCTCACCATATTTGCAGTGGAGCTGCACCCGGAACCGGCTGGCATGGGAGTTTAGCGAGAGAAGGCACTTCTCCACAGTCTTCTCCAGGGAGGGCAGTGAACGGAAAACAGCCAAGAAAGACTGGAAGGCAGGAGGAAACAACTGTTAATGGGCATGTGTTTCTCTCTCTAACACATACACAGTCCCCAAAACAAGGTGAAGCCACTAGGAAAACCAGCATATTGGTTACAGTAGTGGTGGATAAATGATGGGAGATAGATGGCCATGTTGGACTTCCAAGGACCGCAAAGATCTCCCTGAAAAGTATGAGCCTCCAAAAGAGTTTGCCCTCTGTGACTGGCTTCTGAGTCAATTCCTGTTAATAAAAAGGATCCCACTAAGCCTAAAACATAGCAAAATTGCCCCCTACTGCTCTCACTGATGTTTGAGGGGAAGCTTTCTTTAAAAAAATACAGGATCCAGAGGACTACACATGCCCCACAAACTATGTAATCACACTTTAGTTCGAATGTCAACTTACTTCTGTATTTATATTCCTTTCCTTTTATATTCTGCCTTTCGTCCAGTAAGCTCAAAGCAGCATACATGATTTCCGCACCTCTACCCTCACAACTCCTGTCATGTTGAAAGTGACTAATGGCTTCTCTCTGCAGTGCCTTTCAAGTTCCTTGAATCGTATTTGGAAGCTGCGTTTGGTGGTCCCTATGTAGACTTGTCCATAGCTGCATGAAAGGCACTACAGACTAATTCAACCAGAGAAGTCAGCCATAGCAGAGCACCTGATAAACCAACCTGGACACATAATATTATCTGAGAACACAGAAATGCTGGACCACTCTAACCACCACGTCAGGTTACACAGAGAAGCCACTGAAATCCACAAGCATGGGGCAACTTCAACAGAAAGGAGGAAACCATGAAAATGAACAAAATCTGGCTACCAGTATTAAAAAAATCCAAAATCAGGACAGTAAATAAAGAACAGCACTCAAAAACATGGGAAATCCAGGCAAGAAACAATCAGAACCAACTAATCACCTCCCAACAAATTATTGTTCTATATATTGTTCTATATATTGTTATAATATTGTTTTTATGTTGTTTTATACTCATATTATGTATTTAAAATATGTTATTTTTTAATTCTGTTGACTGGGCTTGGCCCCATGTAAGCTGCCCTGAGTCCATTTGGGGAGATGGAGGCAGGATATAATAATAATTTATTATTATTATTATTATTATTATTATTATTATTATTATTATTATTATATTCCCCCGGGCCGGAAGCAGCCAAGCTTTGAAGCTGTGAGGCTATTCAGTGATAATCAAGGTGACCAATTGCTACATTCACACTTGCCTCAAGCACAAACAGTTCTTTCTCCCACCCTGGACATTCCATAGATAAACCTCACTTGCCTAGTTTCCAACAGACCTCACAACCTTTGAGGTTTGCCTGCCATAGATGTGGGAGAACATCAGGAGAGAATGCTTCTGAAACATGGCCATACAACCCAGAAAACAACATTACAGTATTTATATATCGCTTTGAGTCCCCCTAAGGGTGATAAAAGCAGTATATAAATACTGTAAATAAATAAATAAATAAATAAATCTTACACCAACCCAGTGATTCCGGCCATGAAAATCTTTGACAACACATTCTAAACTACTGTTTCTTAAACTGGGGTCCCCTTAGCTCAATGTTGGGGTCACACAAAATTTGGAAACAGTTAAAGATTTCTGAATGCCATCTATTTATACAAATCTGTTAACAACAATGTGCTGTGTTTATGATGGACTGTGCGGAAAATGCTTCAGATGTACTCCACAAAAAAAAAGGGATATCAATCTTGTATAGCAAACTTTTCAAATGTTGATTTATTATCAGAGTTATGTTTGACTTTTATACATAAAGATTTCTCAGGTAGGAAGGGGTCGCGAGTGGAAAAAGTTTAAGAGGCCCTGTTCTGAACCACAAAACCCATCCTGGCCTTTTAAACATGGGATATCAGGAAAGGCAATGGCAAGTGAACATGTAGTTCACTTGCCTCTTGGGAAGGGTCTGGGTCTCCCATGGGTATCTCACCTTCATGTGCACTTTGCACCGGAAAGCCTCTGTATCTGGGTCACATCCTGATTCTGTTGGCTGGTATTTTTGAAAGAAGAGCGGGGCAAAGAGGAAGCTCGCATAAGCAGAGCGAGATGCACTGACTGTGCGCATGGACAACTGGAATAAAGAAAGGAAGGGTCGCTAACTTAAGCAGAACCGCAGAGCAAAAAAGATAATTCCAATTCATCATGTAGCATCCTCACGGCTTTCTAGACTCAAGTACAGCTTTCATATCCTGCTTGGCCAGGGGAAAGTGTCACTAGTCCAAACACAGGGCAACTGTTAACCAAAAGACATGTCTTTTAGCATGCAAAATATTAACAACTGAAGCATACACCTACACAGGATTTTGACAGGTAATTGGCACACCCACCCCCAGCCAAGCAAATTGATCATAATGCCAGAAGTGAATCACTGCTGCAAAGAAAAGCCTTTAGTTACAACCACAAAGGTAATGCATAATCAATATGCTGTTCAGAATCTCATCTTCTGTAGTAAATCTTCCTATTATATCTTGTTGGATTTTCTTATAAGATGTTGCAATGAATTTAAACAATGTTTCTGCTTCATATTGCAAATGGACAGGATTCCTTGGCCCCATATAACCATTAACAGTCAACCTGATATACCATAATTTAATTCTGCTATGGAACATTCTCACTTATTCACTTTCCAAGGTTCCTTGTCTTACCCCTTCTTGTAGTGGCTCGACATAGATTTCATCTCCAACACGGGCAAGGGAATGTATTGCTTTCCCTAGGGCTGAACACGGGGCAAAAAGAACATTAAATTGGTATGGGAGTTTAAGTATCTCGTGATATCTCACATTTCATCCCAACTTAGTCAATCCTTCCTACAGACTGAGACTGTCCAGCATTGCTTTTAGACAAAATTATTATTTTCATTTCACTCTCTGATGCAGAACCCCGGTGGTGCAATGGGTTAAACCCTTGTGCCAGCAGGACTGCTAACTAACAGTTTGAATCCAGGGGGAGCAGGCTGAGCTGTCAGCTCCCCTGTCAGCTCCAGCTCCAGCTCCCCATTGTGGGGACATGAGAGAAGCCTCCCACAAGGATGGTAAAATATCAAATATCCAGCCATCCCCTGGGTAACGTCCTTGCAGACAGCCAATTCTCTCACAGCAGAAGTGACTTGCAATTTCTCAAGTCGCTCCTGACACAGAACCCCCCCCCCCAAAAAAAACCCTCTCTGATACAAAGTCATCACTTTCCATTGGATACACACAAACACACAATTGTCATTCTTAGTCCTGTCCCATTTAATCTGTCAGGTCATGCCAGGAACAGACTTAGGGTTGAATTAATAACAACAACAACAACAACAACAACAACAACAACAACAACAACAGCAACTTTATTTTTTTACTCTGCCTCCATTTCCCTGAGGGATTTGGGGAGGCTTACATATGACACAAGATGCCTAAAAACAACTCATAAAATAAACACACAGTTCAATACAAAAAGTAAAACCAATAGAACACAAAACAACAATTAAAGACTCAGAACAACGCCTAAAACCTGTGGTGACAACTATTGTAAGACATGGCCAGGCTGTAAACAAGACAGGGGAATGGGATAGTGCAAATTGTAGCTAAGGAACAAGGGAATGGGATGCAAATGCAGTTTGATACCACTTTAAGCATCATGGTTCAATGCTATGACTCATGGGAGTTATAGTTTTGCAATGCCTTTAACCTCCTGTGCCAAAGAGTGCTGGTGTCTTACCAAACTACAAGTCACTGGATTCCATAGCACTGGGCCATGACAGTTAAAGTGCATTAATTCTACAGTGTCATAAATAGAGAGAAGCCTTTGCTTGCTTTTTCTCACTCACTATGTCTTCTCTCTTTCTATATAGCATATGGAAAGAGAGGGAATGATCAATTCTGCCAGGAATCTGAACTGAACTTGAGAACCTTTAAAATGAAGGCAGAGGACCACGCATTGCACAATCCATTCCACTGAATATAAAGACACATTTCCTGCACATGTACCCACACATGCCAAGGTCTCAAAGGTAGAATGGTCTATATAGCAACCATAATTCCTGCCTTACCTTTCACATTGCCTCCAGTGACTATGCACTTCATGCCACAGAACAAAAGCCAGCAAGTTCCTCCACACCAGGCAGAAATCGGAGGGAACTAAACATCTGAGAGTTTACTCTTCACGTCATACTCAGCAACCAATTCCATTTTGTGACCAAAAGGATCCTCTAGGATTCCAAAGTGGATGCTGCGAGAGAAAAATATATATACAAATTAGCAGATGAATATCTGATCATTACTGTTACATTTTTGAGAGTACTTGAATAACAATAAGATCTACTACTACATTGAAAAACAAGTATATGCCAAGAGAGTAACAACGAACAAAAAGTTTCTAGGTTGCTGTGAGTTTTCCAGGTTTTATGGCCATGTCTCAGAAGCATTCTCTCCTGACGTTTCACCCGCATCTGTGGCAGGAATGCTCAGAGATTGTGAGGTCTGTTGGAAACTGGGCAATTGGGGTTTATATATCTGTGGATTGTTCAGTGTGGGAGAAAGAACTCTTGTCTGCTTGAGGCAGCTGTCATGGAACATAGCCACATAGCCTGGAAAACTCATAACAACCCAGTGATTGTGGCCATGAAAGCCTTTTGACAACACAGTGTTTAGAGTGCTGGATTGAGACTTGGATATTCCCCATTTATTCCCCATTGACACTTAAAAGAAACTGGATTATTTTGGTTAGACACTTTCTAATGCTGGCCCTGGTTTGTTTCATGTCAGGATTTCCCATTTTTAGGGCCAGCTAACACCTCCCAACAAAGGATTCCCCCAGGCATGAAGCAGCCAGACTTTGCAGCTGCAAGGCCATTCAATGCTAATCAAGATGGCCAATTGCAACATCCACACCTGCCTCAAACAGACAAGAGTTCTTTCTCCCACTCTGGCCATTATTCCACAGATATATAAACCCCACTTGCCTAGTTTCCAACAACCTCACAACCTTCGAGGATGCCTGCCATAGATGTGGGTGAAACGTCAGGAGAGAATGCTTCCGGAACATGGCCACACAGCCCGGAAAGCACACAGCAACCCAGTAATTCCAGCCATGAAAGCCTTCGACAACACAAGAAGTTTCTAATCTGCACCATGTCCCTACACCAAAATGGGACGCAAACCTAATGGTAGGAGGTAGAGGACATGGCCATATTTTCTTGTGTAAGTACTATCAATGCTGAATATATTGAGAATATTTAGATCAGCTAAGTGTCAAATGAGTGTATTTGATTTGAGTACCAAATCAAGTACAGACAGAATATAGATTGTGTGATTAAGCTTAGCGAGAATTGTTTACAAATGATCCCATCCCAAAGTCATTTGCCTTGTGATAGGAAACAGAGAGGCACTTAGCCAGGGATGGTAGGAAGTAGGACCAGATTTATTGGTGGAGATCTGGCTGGTGTACAATACATCACCATGGAGAACCCTTTGCACATTTAAGGAGGGGGAAAGTGGGAAGCCAATGTGAACTTCCTTGCAGAAAGCGAATCCCAGGCAAGCGAGTCCAGGACTGCTGCCGCCTCCCAGTGTCTCAATTGAGAAGCGCACAAGTTAGAAGCACCCGCCCTCCACTAGGCAAGGATCACGCAACTTCACGGTTTTTGGACTTCACTTCCCAGAATCCCTTGCCATTAGCCCAAACAGCTGAGGCTTCTGGGAGTTGAAGTTCACAACCCTAGAAGTCTGGGGAATCATTGCCCCAGGGAAAGCGCTGGCTCTTTAAGAGGGATACAGGAAGGTTCCACTGGTGAGTTGATCTTCGATACTCAGGAAAGCCACTGAATAGATAAACTACACCGCTTTCGGAATCCAAGCCATAGGCAAACTTCCTCCCCTTCCCGACAAAAATGGGATCGTCCAGTTCCTGTTTGTCTTACCTCCTTCAGCAGTCAAACAGATACGCCAAAATCGTTCAGTGCTTGGATGTCCCGCCTCAACACTCCCATTGGACAAGACTCTACTCCTTCAAATGCTGTAACGAGTTTCATTGGAGGACTGCCCTTCACGTGAACCAACAAAGGCGGGAGCTAAGCTTTCATTTCGCCGTTTGCGGGAAGGGCGGGGCTTTGTCGGACAAGGCCCGCCCCACTCCTTCAGCGAGGGAGAGCGAACGATTGCGCAGGCGCGAAAGAGAGGCGGGAAACGCAGGAGGGCACCATTAAGAAAAGAGAAGAGTTCAGTTCCGGAGGTGGGTTGCTTGTGGGATGTTTTTCTCCTGTCGACTCAAATACATATTGAATTATCGGACCACATATTTTGGACTATGTTGTATTATTCAGCTTTTGTCCTAAAAGCAAAAACGATGCTTTGCTTTGTTCCTGCGACCATTCACTCTGCAGGTGTAGCTCTATGATTCTGCTTTAACTGCAATGTGTAGCTCTATGATTCCACTTTAAGGTGTCAGACAGGGATGTGTTATTGCCCCAATCTTATTTTCCATCTTCATTGCTTTGGTACTTCATCTTGTTGATGGGAAGCTTCCCACTGGAGTGGAAATCATCTATCGGACAGATGGCAAGCTATTCAACCTCAGCAGACTGAAAGCCAGAACCAAGGTTACAACAACATATCTTATAGAACTCCAGTGTGCTGATGATAACGTCATCTGCGCATTCAGAAGACCTACAAGCCACTCTAAACACCTTTGCAGAAGCATACGAGAAGCTCGGCCTGTCATTGAACATCGAGAAAACCAAAGTGCTGTTCCAGCAGACACCAGCCAATCCCTCTCCAATGCCAGAAATACAGCTTAAATGGTGTAACATTCGAAATTGTTGACCATTTCTGCTACCTTGGCAGCCACCTCTCCACCAAAGTCAACATCGACACCGAAATACAACACCGCCTGAGCTCTGCGAGCGCAGCATTTTTCCGAATGAAGCAGAGAGTGTTTGAGGACCAGGACAACCGTATGGATACCAAGGTGCTTGTTTATAAATCTATTGTCCTCCCAACCCTGCTATATGCCTGTGAAACGTGGACTGTCTACAGATGTCACATGCAACGATTCCATCAGCGCTGTCTCTGAAAAATCCTGCAAATCTCTTGGGAAGACAAGCGGACAAATGTCAGCATGCTGGAAGAATCAAAGACCACCAGCATTGAAGTGATGGTCCTCTGCTGCCAACTCCACTGGACTGGCCACGTTGTCCAGATATCCGACAACCATCTCCCAAAGCAGTTGCTCTACTCCGGAAAACGGAATGTTGGTAGACAGGAAAAGACATTTAAAGATGGGCTCAAAGCCAACCTTAAAAACTTTGACATAGACACTGAGAACTGGGAAGTCCTGGCCCTTGAGCGCTCCAGCTGGAAGTCAGCTGTGACCAGCAGTGCTGTAGAATTTGAAGAGGCATGAATGGAGGGCGAAAGAGAGAAACTTGCCAAGAGGAAGGCGCATCAAGCCAACCCTGACTGGGACCGCCTTCCACCTGGAAACCGATGCCCTCACTGCGGGAGAAGATGAAGGTCACGATTAGGGCTCCACAGTCACCTATGGACCCACCGCCAGTACAGCGTCTTCCAGGTCATACTGTAGGACCTAAAGATTCCTAGATAAGTGTTCTCTTAAGTCCTTTGGCATGGTTGTATGTTTACCTTTTGTCACAAGTAGAGTCACACTGAAAACTTAAAGATCCTCAGATACTATATTTTACTCAAATCACAAATGATCAAATCTGCAGAAGTCAAAGCCACAAACATGGAGGGCTTGCTATACTTCAGTCCCACTTGTTACGCCTTTTTACCGCACACTTATTACAATCCTACACCCACTTAAACAAGCACACAACTGACTAGCAACTGAAGCAATGCATCGGATTAAGAGGTCTGCAGTGCACAAAAACAACCACCATCAGCCTATTAGCCAGTAAGGTGCCACAGGCTTCTCTGCTGTTTTCCAACAAATCTCCTTCACTGAATGGGTACGTAAGTTTCATTTACCAAAGAGCAGCCAAATAAATCTTTAACAAGTCACAAACTGATTCATACAGTTGCCTCTGCTAAATCCATAGATCAATTACTATGACCACGGAATTGCACTGGAGGCCTAGAGAGAATAGTTTTCTGGGTCCTTCTGTGCAGTTCTATTGTATGCTTTGGCTGGAAATCCAACACATTGTACTATTCAGGTAAGAAAACAGTGTTCTAGATTATGCACAAAAATCATATTGAAAAAATACAATTTTGGAACAGATCCTTTGCTTAATGCCACAAATTGGTTTGATTGTTTATTCAGTGTGGAACCTTGGACCACCAAACTCAAGTCCACCCAAATGGATATTTTAACACTGCCTTTTTGCCAAAAATGGCATGGAGAGTTATTGCTATATCAAATACGGCTTGGATCCAAGACCAGCCTTTGGTTGGCCCAATTGCTCTGCTGATAAAAGGTGCCTTAGAAGGGGTATTTTTTAAATCTTGTAAGGTTCATGAATGGAGTGTGAAAGTAGATTGAATATTTTAGATTGAACCAAACAGTTTATTTAACATTTGGGTGGACTTCCGTGGTCAACTTCCCATGAACAACATAACAGAAGAATAGATTAGGGTTGTAATCTTGTGCACATTAAGAGCTGTTTGGCAGTGGAATATGTTTTTAGAAAAGTGTGACCTTTTAGAGATCATAACCTGTTAGAGGAGAGCCAAAAACCTGTTTGAGTAGAATCTTCTCAAGTGGTATACAACCAAATGTAATTATGCAGTGCAATTGACTTCAGTTGTTAGACTGAATGACCTGTTGTCTCTCATCTGTTAGGAGATAAATAATATGCCAGTGTCGTGTCCATAAAAATAGCAGTACTTCACAAGTGTTTTTCAGTGCCCAAAAATATATCTACTCTCTCATAAAACAACTTGTTTTATATTATGCACTCAAGAGACACTAAAGTAGACTTTGGTAAAAATAACATATTTGGTTTACTCACGACCTTCATGTGTTCAGCATACACAGGCATATAACTTATCAGCCAGTTACAGATATGTTTCTGTTCCATTTGGCCAGAACATCTCTCTTATAATAAAACAGCAGGCAAGTGTTTGCAAGTCTGCAATCTGAGCAATCCCAAAGTCTAAAAAGTCTGTGCTCTATGCTCATCTCAGAGCAGATCATGTGCTGTGCAACCCCTCCCACAACTCAGAAAAAAAACGTAGAGCAAGGAAAGAAAGCTGCATATCAGAATATACATACAATAAACAAGCAACAAGATCATAGATAAACTAATTACTAGGGGAGGCTTGAAGAAGGTTGCAATTTCCAACATATGTTGCTTTGAGGTGTGGAGTTTCCGTCTCTGAAGGCTTTTAAGCCAAGCTTGGATGGCCATGTATCAGTTCTTTGATTGTGTATTGCTGCATGGCGGAATGGGGTTGGGCTGGATGGCCCTGGGCAGTCCCGTATGTGGGGGGGGGGGGGGGGGCTTGAGGGGCTTAACCGCCCCCCCCCCCCAATTCTCAGGGTGGTCCGCGAGAAGACCTTACTAGTACATTATTTAAACTGTTATGTTTATTCATATCACCATGCTCAATATATCCCATATGCATGGGGGTATTGGGATAATGATACAAAAGGTTTGCTAAGGTAGATCCTGACCCCCCCCCCCCCCGCCCCGAATCAAACTCAGCCCCCCGCCTGAATCAAAATCCCTGTTACAGGCCTGGCCCTGGGGGTCCTTTCTATCTCTGTGATTCTACATCTACTTGGGAATAATTCCTAATGGAAGCAATGGTTCTAACATTTGATGAACCTATGATTGTGGTCCCATCCCTTTGCTTTTGTCAGCTTAAATGTTTGCAGTACTGAGGGACCCCATAGCCACAGGAACGGGATCCATGATTTTATTTATCACTGTCAGACAAAATATGTAATCTCTAGGCATTTTCTAAGTCCTCCAGCTCAATTCTATGGCATTCTTGGTCTGGTTCACTATTATCTGCAGTTTTCCACATCTATGTGAAGTTCAGGAACATTACCCTCTGCAGATACAGAGGCCATACTGTACTAGTCAACACTATATTTGACTGTTTCTTTTACATAAGACAGATATTAAAAGAAACCTTTCTTCCTTTTTAAAAACTTCCCTGGATTCATAATTATTTTGTCTGACTGTATCCAGGACTGGTCCTGCGTGCTAAACATGTAAATTTAATTTGCTTCAGTGGTTGTCTGTTTTTTGTTAGCTTTCCTATAATTAAGAGCCATGAAACATCGGAAGAAATGGGGGTGGAGGGAACCTCCTAAAACAAACACGTCTTACATTTAAACAATCTCAAGAGCTGTACTTTGAGGCTTTGCTCAAAATTACCCTCTTTCTGCCTCTTCCTTTTTCACCCCTTCCCCCAAGAAATAGCACTCCTGAGACCAGTACCTTAAAAACCATTAAAAATCAAATAGATTTCCTCTCTGGAAATAAAATGTCTTGCCAATACAAGCAGGCATATTTTTGTAAAAACCAAAAGAGGGTATTATTTGACTGTTTTAAATGAGCACCAGGGATTAAACCTGGCACCTGGGTGCTACAAAACATAATTGAAAGGTAAACTTCTGACCTCATTGCATACATGCAGAATTTAATCAACTGCAGGATATACCATAGCAAAACGAAAGTCGTCAATAAAACCAGTTGCAAAAAAAAATCTGATCCCCTACTGCGTTCTACTTATACATTAGTGGCCTGGTGAAGCAACAACTAAGGCCAAGAAAGCGTTTGGAAACGTAGGGTGCACCCACACTGTAGACTTAATGCTGTTTGATACCACTTCAATGCCATGGTTCACTGCTATGGAATCCTGGGAGTTGTAGTTTGGTGAGGCATCAGCACTCTTTTGGAAAAGAAAGCTAAAGACCTCATAAAAATATCAACTCCTTTTTTGTGTATCAGGAGCAACTTGAGAAACTGCAAGTCGCTTCTGGTGTGAGAGAATTGGCCGTCTGCAAGGATGTTGCCCAGGGGATGCCCGGATGTTTTACTATCCTGTGGGAGGCTTCTCTCATGTCCCACCAACTCCCATGGTTCCATGGCATTGAACCATGGCAATTAAAATGGCGCTGAACTGCAATAATTCTACAGTGTCGATGCAGCCTTACTTGCTTACTAATGCTAATGTTCATGGCATCCATAACCCAAACAAGCCCAAATGGCTTGCATTTGCATAGGTTATATATTGGGGCTATAAACCAAAAGATTTTCCCTTAAATCCTTATCATGGCTCAGACTTTTAAAACGAACTGGGAACAATCCAGTCTCGAGAAGAGCTTCCCAGCCAGCAGGCTAATTGTTGAGGTATCTCAGTTAACTAAGTATTGTAAATGGGGTTATGTCTTTGTAAGTGGGCTTATTTTTGTCAATTACACAATTTTGCAATATCCATGTTCAGCAAATGGTTGCTGTAACATAATACACACGGAAGCCAGAGAAACAACTAATGCAAATTAGGAATTATGCACATTGGGACATGGTTGCCAGTATTGTACAAATCTTTGCCCTGATGTATATCTTTGCAGTTCTCTTGGTGGGATCCTTAACCCCTTTTGTTACCTAGCTAAGTACAGGGAGTCCTCATGTTAGAAACGTCCGACTTACAAATGACTTGTCGTTAAGAATGGGGGTGAGACAACAGAAAGTGAGAGAAATCTACCCCTCGGAAGGGAAATTTATTCCTGGAAGAATAAATGGGGAAAAGGTGTTTCAACTGAAACTTTATCACCAATCCTTTTTTGTACAACAAACCCTTTTTTTTTCAAAATCCAATTATAACAAGCACAGAAAGTGAGGTGAAATTTTCTGAACAGGGACACAGAGAGCAAAACAAACACCACAGGGCAATCCAAAGCTGATATAGATAAATAGATAGATAAGAAATTACATGTCAAAATGCACCTGTTCTGACTTACCTACAAATTCACCGTAAGAACAAACCTACAGATCCTATCTTGTTCATAGCTTGGGAATTTCGCACTACCTTTTTAGCAGTACATTTGACCCCTTTTCTACCAGAGGCAGAAGTGATATGAAAAAATAAACATAGGTTCCTATACCACCAAGAAGAGCAGTTCAGCATGTTTCAGCAACTTTTTAATTCAATCTAAACAATATGTGTGCGTGAAGTCAAACAGTTGGGTTGGGTAAACCTTGTATAAGTAAGCAAAAACATTTTGAACCTTTTTGAAACCAATAAAAGGCCTTTTCCAAAATGCAACAATGTCTGCTGTACATTGCCTCCCTATTAACACATAGCACCCCACTGTAGCAATCCAAATAAGGCCAGTTTTTAGAGGCTTCTGTTGAAGAACCCATGCTATGAAACCTTGAAGAAAAAGGGCTAATCTACACCCTGCTGAGTTGGAAACCACTCTCTCTTTCCACCAAACAGTTAATCCATTCTGGGATATATATGTTTTGTTTTCAGTAAACTTTTTTTGGGCAACCTAGAGAGTTAGGGCTTATTAATTTGCAATGTGGTGCTTTGGGCTTCTGGTTCAAGAAACCTTACCTTTTACCCCAAGGTTTTACAGAAAATCTGGATTTTTTTTTTGGCATGTGGCTGGCTCTCCAGGCAGCAGTGCTTCACTGTAGACTCAGAGGGAAGAGTCAGTGGTGGACCCAAACAGTTGGTGAGCATTCCTGCCAGGAAGTGGTGCTTTCCCAGATTTCTTTTAGAAAGGTGCATGTGTGTAGATACATGCATATTAGTATTAACACCCACACACACACACCTTTAACATGTACATGGTATGCACAACAGGGGTGAAAAAAGTGGAGGAGCCAAGAAGAATATGAAGGACTGGAAATGCAGAACTGCATCCTAATAAGGTGAGTTTACTAGGGGAAAATGTGTGGTCACCTATGGCCATCTCACTATGGTGGATGTGACTGGTCATCTGTCAAGAGTACTTTGTGTGTTCCTGAATGGCAGGGAGTTGAACTGGATGGACCTTGTGGTCTCTTCCAACTCTATAATTCTATGCATCTTTGATTCTAGGTGTGGCATTAATGGGACCACTGCATGATTAATGCAGACCAAACGACAAGTGCCAAACGTATTTTTCTCCCCATCATTCTGGCAAGTCACAAATCTCCTGGAAAATGAAGCTTGGTTTTTAGAAATTTCACCAACCATGGCATGTTTATAGTTGGGATTTTGGTTTCGTAACTCTAGAAGCAGTTTCTTCATATTTCAAAACAAGTGGTTTCCCCCCTGCTTCAGATACTTTTTCAAGCAGCCACCATGTTTACTCCCAAATTTCAACAAAGTGTAGTATCTGCTGTAGTGTAGGGACTCTGACAAAAGATTGGCACTGGGTGGGTGGCCGTGTTGAACTCCCATTGTTCCAACAGAAACTGTGTTCCCTGAAAGCGGATATTTTAGTGCTACTGCAGAGTGGGTGGATTTATATTTACTGCGTTTATAGTACATGAGTGGGGGGAAAGGAGGAATCTCCCACTAGAGAAACAGTGGTGATATGTATTTTCTCAACCAGCTGACACTCCCTAGAATTATCTCATATGGTATTCTGGAAAGCCCCTCAAACAGATGTGGTCATATAGGAGGCTTTTGGGAGATTGCCTCCTAGACTTCCACCCATAAAATTGTGTTTAGATACTTTAGATACCATCAAAGAGCCCAGTGGCTGTTTTTCCCTTTTCCAGGTTGGGACTGACTCACTCCAACATGGATTTTAAAATAGGCTGATTCCATGATTTTGGTGACATCCACAAGATAACTGGAGAGAAAGGGTTTGGGGTTTTTTGGTAATGGTCCCATTGGTTCAGAAATCAGAGAGATCTGTCAGGTCTCCTCTCTGTACATCTTTCAAAAGAATGTTTCAAAATCTTATTTGTTGAAAATCACTCTCAGCGTTGTATGATTTTTGTTTGTAGTTACAAAATAATATTTCTGTTACCACATTTTATATAATTCCATATAATTATATAAAAGGAGAACTGAGCTACTTGAACTTGCTGACCAAAAATGGGTGGTTAGGGTTAGCAAGGTGAACTCCTGCTATTAGGCTCAGCTTCTGCAAACCTAGCAGTTCATAAACATGCAAATATGAGTAATCAATAGGTACCGCTTCTGTGGGAAGGTAACAGCACTCCATGCAGTCATGCTGGCCACATGACCTTGGATGTGTCTGTGAACAATGGCAGCTCTTTGGCTTAGAAATGGAGATTAGTACCGCCCCCCAGAGTCGGACACAACTAGACTTAATGTCAGGGGAAATGTTTACCTTTACTTAGATATAAATATAGTTTTCCATGAATTCAGCATAGAGTTGTCTGTAGCTTCTTAGGGCTAGATTTACACTGTCCTATATCCCAGCATCTGATCCCAGATTATTTGATTTGAAATGGATTATATGAATCTACACTGCGGGATAATCAGGAATGACATCCTGGGATATAGGGCAGTACAGATCTAGCTGAGCTTGCATTATTTGAGGAACAAATTTTGTTTCCCTTCCCTGGCCAGCAGGGGGCACTCTGCACCCATTGCTTTGAAGCAGGGTGTACCCTAAGTACCAATTGATTTGAATAGGACCAGAAGCCATGAGAGATGTGGGATGTTGGGAGAAGCAGGGATTAAGTGCAGAGAAGGGAGAAAGTAGGTGGAATATGCTAGAATATTTCTACAGCGTCGATTTGATACCAATTTGATATTGATTTGATATTTATTTGAATGACATACCGAACTGTTTTTAATAAGAACAATAAGCAATAAATAAAACAGCTACAGTATAGCCAGGAGCCAAAGAACAAGCAGGATTTTACAACTTGGTAGTGTCTCCTTTTTGAACAGTCAACTGGAGGGTGTTTCAGAAGTTGGACTTACCACAGTTGGGAATAAGGCTCCATATTTAGCTTGTACTGCATTAACAGAGACCAAGGGCCATCCAGTCCAACTCCCTGCCACAATCAAAGCCCTCCCAACAGATGACCATCCAACCTCAGCTTAAAGCTCACCTGAGAACGAGACTCAACCACACTCCGAAAGAGCATATTTCACTATTGAATTTGGAAATTCTCTCCAAAATACAGTTTATCTAGTTCCACCCCCACACCACAGAACCTTTCCACCCCTGAATATCATCATCTCCCAAATCAGCAGAAATCAAAACCAGAAGGGACAACAGGTCATTTCCAAGTCATCTGAGCTAAACCAGAATAGCCCACATCAGGGGAGAAAACTAGGTGCTAGCATAATAGTTCAATGTATACAAATTTTGTTTCCTGCACAAAAATATTAAAAACATTGTGTATAAAATTATCTTCAAACTATGTGTACAATATGTATATGAAATAGCAGAAAATTTTATGTTTAGATGGGTATTCCAAAATCTGAAATCCAAAACACTTGTGGTCCCAAATATATCAGAAAGGGACTACACAACCTGTATTACTTTTTTAAAGTTAATGAATTCAGGGTTATGGGAGAGAAATTTCTGAGCCTTTAAATATTTTGGACTTCAGCTCCTTTCCTTTAAGTGAAAATGGCCAACTGTTAGATTATATTGGTGTTGCAGGATCTTTCAGCTCTGCTATTACAGATATCCATTGATTCAGAAATATTTTTTGGATGAGAAAATGTTTCAACAGATCAAGCCACAAGAAAATAGTTAACTGCTGCAAAATTTCCCACATTTGAGGCTTTTGTGTGGAAAAACCTCCAATGGGTTGCTGGAAGTTTTTTTGGGCTGTATCGCCTGGTTCCAGAAGCATTCTCCCCTGACGTTTCACCTGCATCTATGGCAGGCATCCTCAGAGGTTGTGAGGTCTATTACAACCCTAATGTGCAAACTTCTTGAACTTGGGGTAAAAATGTTTTTGTGCAAATTGACGTTTCTCGCACACACACACACCTTGAAGTGCAATTAAATAAATATGTAAATGTATAAAATATTTTGCGGTTTCACCCAGTGGGAGCAAAAAATTGAAATTATTTGTTCCTGGATATGGGAAAGAAGTAATAAGATTTGCTTCCTCAGTATAAAATGTCTTTTTTATGTTTTTTCTTCTTCTCCATACAATGGCTTTTCTGATAACAATGGATTTGGACCTAAGCAGGAAAATTAAGGCTGGATCTACACTGCCACATAATTGAGTTTCAGAATGCAGATGTAACTGCTTTGACCTGGATTATATGAATCTACAGTGCCATGTAATTCAGTTCAATGCGTTAACCTGCATTCAAAAACTATGAACACTCCATCTCCAAAATCTAATTAAGTGACTATTGTACCATATCAACATTTCTCATTGTATCTGGCAACATGCTGGAAAAACAGGAAAAAGACATGCTGGAAATGATTCAAGTTAGCAACACTGTGAATCTGATCAGCAGGGATAGCTTAATTGATTTGCACAATGTGCATGGTATATTTCAATGAATACAGATACAGTATACAGTAACCATAGAAATAGGGGCAACTATTTTTTTAAAATTTAAGAAAAGAAAGGTCACTTGGCAGTCTTTACGGTGGATCCCGTCAAAAGTCTGGGAAACCACAACATCAGAAATTCCTACTCGGCTTTTGTTCAAAATCGATTCTGCCAATGACGTCTGTTGAGGTTGCTTAACTTTTCCATTATAGCACTGCCTTGAATTGCTTGTATTGCTGCCCAGTTATAACTGCTAGTGCATGCCCTTTGCAAGCACCAAGGTTTCCTTCAGGCTGATTTGAAAAGCTGTTTCAGCCATGCTTGTGAGTACGATGGGCATGAGGCATGAAATGCATGTCCTGGATCAAAACAAAACAAACAAAACCTGGTCCTTACGATGCTTCCATTGAGAAATTCCAGTACCTCTGTGCTTTGGAGCAAGGGCTTGCAATTTGGCTGCGGATGGGCTTCGCTTGGGTGTTAGGCAGGAACCTCGCTTTTGTCGGCCTCAGGAAAATCTGCCCACACTTGGCTGGATTGGAAGCCTCCAAAACATTGCATCTTATGCATGCTTAGCAGAGACTTTTAAGAACTTGGCAAGAGATGCTGCCAAGTTGTCTGCGCTGAAAGTGCGCCAGCAAATCAGATGAAGTCTGCAGGGAATCGACTGGATTGTGTTCTCTGGCCACCAGGCGGTGCTGCAAAGCTGAAGAGAAAGCAGCTGCTGGTTTGCAGGATTCTTCCTCCTAGGTACAAAGAGTAGAAACAGTACACAGCTGGGCTAGAGGGAACCAGGGGAACTGCTCTGATGGCCATCATAACTTTAAAAAGTGGGAAGCTAGCTTCCAGTAAATACATGTGACTTCTTGGCATCCCTTTACATTCAATCTCGTTGATGTTGTCTGGTTATGATGCCGTTCCCAACATGATGCTATGGAAGTGTTGATTGGCCTTAGATAATATTAAGATCTTACACCATCATTATAAAGATGACAGAAACATGAAATACTCTGCACACTGGATACACCCTCAATTGGAGCTTGGGAAATAACTTCTTTTGTACGGTACTTCCTTGTATTCCTTGCTAACATGCTGATTGGGCATTCTGGGAGGTGTAGCCCCTAGCATTACAGTACTTCCAAATATAAGTGCAGAATTCCAGAAAGCTGGTGTTACTATCTTTAGATTTCATAGAATCATAGAGTTGGGAGAGATTTCATGGCCATCCAGTCCAACTCCCTGCTGAGAAGCAGGAAAATCGCATTCAAAGCACCCCCAACAGATGGCCATCCAGCCTCTGTTTAAAAGCCTCCAAAGAAGGAAACTCCACCACCCTCTGGGGCAGAGAGTTACACTGCTGAACTGCTCTCACAGTCAGGAAGTTCTTCCTAATTTTCAGGTGGAATCTCCTTTCCTGTAGTTTGAAACCTTTGTTCCACGTCCTGGTCTCCAGGGCAGCAGAAAACAAGGTTGCTCCATTCTCCCTATGATTTACCCTGACATATTTATACATGGCCATCATGTGTTCTCTCAGCCTTCTCTTCTACATGCTAAACATGCCCAGCTCTTCACTAGAACTGCTATTTTCTTCTTTGTGCAGTCTTTGGAGCAGCATTATCAGTTCAGGGCATTTAAGTGTATTTTCAGGATCTTCCCATATTTGTTTTAGACATGACTTGTGCAATATAAAAGACAAATTCCAGGTCACCTGTACTTTTAATGACAATTTATTTTCCATTTGATGTTCTCCTCTTATTTGTATTTGTGGATTTTTTAATTGATCTATTTATTTATCCATTTTAGGACCATTAACATTGGGAGGTTTGAACCTTTCTTCCAAGTCTCTTCTCCCTGGATACTGCACCCTCTCTACCACAGGTGCAAAACACACCCTCCACTGGTGCCAATGAAAATATTCCCACAGACAGGGGTTGGGAAGGGATGTCAGGAAGGAAGCAGCTGCGTGAGGTTTAAGTCTCATTCCCTGCACGCAGCGGCCCCAATCAAGAGCAGCGCCCTAAATGCTTGCTTCAGTGCCATCAGCAATCTGCCTGATTAGATAGGAATCAAGTAGCTCCCAAGGCCATTTCTGTCTCTTTGACATATCCCCATCCACCAAAACAAGTAAAAGAGAGGCCATTCTTGAACAGAAGAAGAAGAAAAAGAATTGTCATAATTGTTTTAAACATCATACAGTCCACCCCCACCTTTAAAGGTTTTTAAATATCTTTCTGGAAATCCAGAAGAAGTGCTGTTCAGCAGTAGAATATGCTGCCTGGGAGTGTGGTGGACCCTTTCGCCTGACTAGGAATTTCTTGAAAGTCAACATAGCTACATCTTGGCCTTTGGGAATGGCATTGCTAGAGATTACTAAGTGTCACTGTTCAATGCAGGCTCTAATTTTGCTTCCAGTGAACTGTGGAGAAAACAATGCTTTCACATCACTAAAAGGTTCTGATACTTTAAAAAACTAAGGTTCTCCAGAATATACAAGGGGATTCTTGATTCCCATATTTATTCTTCGTGTCCTCTGCGAAATCCACACCTATGGGTTTCCCTTTGCGCATGCGCAGAAATCCGGAACATTCTAAGTTTGATGAATAAAAAAATGATTATTTAAGGCTCCGCCCACCTCCCCGCCCCCTCGGTATATATATCCCGCCGCATGCGGGTGAGCTCTAGTTCCTTTTCCGCGCTAATCCGGCAGCATCTTGGAACATTCGCCCACTCTCTACCGGCTTTTTTGACTAAGGACTTCCCTTCTGACTCCGTCTCTCTCCACTCCTGACCCGGACAGACTGACTACTCTCTACTTCAGGCTGGCATGTCTTCTCAGTATTTTAAAAACTGCTCGGCCTGCGGGGCTACTTTGCCCGAGGCTGATAAACATTCCAAATGTTTGTTATGCTTGGGGGAGGCTCACAATCTCCAATCCTGTGAGATATGTTTAAGTTTCACCAGTAGAGCCCACAAAGGCAGAGATAATCGTTTAAAAGCGCTCCTTTATGAACGCGCCTTGGCTCCCCAGACGCTACCTCCCCCCTCCCATTCTTCCCCAACCCAAGAGCTCACTCAGCCTCCCTCTCCACGTGCTGGAGATAGGCGAGATTCGAGCCAGGCAAACGCTTCCTCAGTGGAGCCGCCTAAAAAGAAAGCAAAGCCCTCAAAACAAGCCACGAGGTCGGCTAAATCAAAAGAAAAATCTTCAAAACAAAAAAAGGGACGGCAACTCACTGGCGAGCAGCCCTTGAGCCCTCCTATGCTGGAACCGGCCTCCCACCTTCCCGGTTCCGCCTTCCAGCCCCAAGATCCCCTCCCTCCCATGCTCCAGCTGGAAGAGCCTACTTACCTTCCCCCTCTGGAGCTCCTGGATCCGCTCCAAAATCAGCCGAACGCGGAGCTTTCTCCTCCGCCCCTTCCACCCTCCCAAGCCTCACCTCCCCCCTCCCCCAGCCCACCAGATTCGCCGGTACCGAGGGAGTCTCCTCCCTCGGAGCAGCACACTTCCGCGGCGCGGGCTCCGCGCCGCCGCCAGCGCTCTCTCTCTCCTTCCCCTCATCCCCCTCCTAACCCCCACCCTTCCAAGAGAGCTAGATCTCACGATCAATACCAGCCCTACAGCCCACAAGACTACCCTTATCACCTCTACCCTCCCCCCCCCCGCCTTTTCCTATGTACCCCTTCTATTATCCACCCCCCCCACCCACGCTAAGGACTACAATACCCAGTATCCACCCCAGTTTGGATACCCATATCCACCTCATGCAGCTCCTACTGCTACACTCTCTCGCCCTCCACAAGAACACATTGAACCAGATCCCCCCCAACCATGCCAAGACCCCCTCGCACAAGCTCACCAAGAGGTTGAGACAGTAGACCTGGAGTCCACTGATGATACTCCAATCATACAGGAACCCATTCCAGATTCTGATCCTTCCCCCAAAAATTTGGAAGAATTTAAAAAGTTCTCTGCCCTGTTAATCAGACTTTCCAAATACCTTAATCTCTCTACACCTGAACCCACAGATACTGTGGTAGACCCATGCTTTACTTCTACTGAACAACAACAACCTACTTCCACTGTGTTGCCCACTTTACCATTTCTACTAAAAATCTTAAAAAATACTGGTGTTGCTCCGGCTATGATCCCGGCAACCCCCAAAAGGGCAGAAAATTTATACCGTATTGATCTTTCTTCAGCCTCATGGCTATCTAAAATGCCTAAGGCAAATTCCATTGTAACTGATGCTCAACCAAAACCTGTCCAACCAAACCAAACCTCCCCCTCTGATAAAGAGGGAAGGAAACTTGACTCTATGGCCAAAAATTTTTACTCCTCAGCATGCCTATTCGCACGCATGGCCCACTACGGAGTTTATATGAGTGTTTACCAAACCCTCCTATGGAACAAAATATCACCATACCTGGAGTTACTACCTCCAGCTGAACAACCACTTGCCATGGCTTTTAAAGAAGAAGCTCTTCTCTTATCATCTCTGCAAAAAGATCTTGCGAGAAACACAGCCGACACCTCTGGCAAACTCATTGCAGGCTCCGTGGCCCTTCGGCGCCATGCCTGGCTGAGGGCTGCTATCCTCTCTCAATCTCAACGCACCCTCATTGAAAACCTCCCCATGGATGAGGCAGGTCTATTCAATCCTGAGACTGATTCACAACTTGAACATTCTCACAAAATGAAACAAACCGTCTTCAAGTATGACCAGCAACCCTACTCCCATCAACGCCAACGATGGGGCTCATACTACTATCGCCCTCATTACTACAACAGACCCTATAATACCTCCTTCTACAGAGGACGTCAAAGATCTTACACCCAGTCTACGGCCCCGAGGCGGCCTCAGCTCCCTTTCAGAGGTCAGTACCGTGGCACCAGACCCTCTAACAACTCTAAACGTCGTTTTTAGCACATCACTACCCAAAACCATTTCCCCTTCCACGCATACACCACCACTCACATACCTCAATAGACTACAATTCTTTCTTCCAGCATGGCAATCCATCACTACAGATGCCTGGGTCTTAGACATAATTCAAAGGGGATATGCGATAGAGTTTGACACCTACCCACCTGTGGGAAAGGTCCTCCTTACACAGCCCTCTCAAGAGATCTGGGAGGAAATACACTCCCTTCTTCAAAAGGGTGCCATATCCTCTAACTCCACACACAATATCACCTCCTGCTTCTTTTCTTGATATTTCCTAGTAGACAAAAGGGATGGGGGACTACGCCCCATCCTGGATCTTCGCAGGCTCAATACTTTCATCACACCACGCAAGTTCCACATGGTTACACTTCCTAACATACTTCCTTTCATTCCACCAGGAGCATGGCTAGCGACGGTGGACCTACGAGGCGCCTATTTCCACATCTCAATCAGGGAATCACACCGCAGATTCCTGACCTTTGCAGTCCAAGACAACCACTTCTCATTTAACTCTCTCCCGTTTGGGTTGTCCACGGCACCCAGGGTGTTCACAAAATGCATGTCAGTCATAGCGGCTCACCTCCGTCAGCAAAACATTGTGGTTTTTCCGTACCTGGATGACTGGTTATTTTGTTCTGTATCAAAGACACAGCTATACAACGACATTCATTATACCTTATCTCTCTTACAGGACTTGGGCCTGGTCGTGAACCAGGAAAAATCCCACCTCACTCCGACTCAACGAATCCAGTTCATAGGAGCCGTCATAGACTCCTCCTTTCAGAAAGCCTTCCTCCCGGACGATCGCTTCGTCAATCTTCAACGAGCAATTCTAAACCTCCAACAGTCCCGAAGGACCTCAGCTTGGGCTATCCAATCTATCCTTGGGCACATGTCATCTACCACAAATGTAACCCCATTTGCCCGCCTAAGAATGAGACCACTGCAAAGGTGGTTCATCAAGACATTCGACCCTCTACGGGAACCTCAATCCCGAATTCTATACCCACCACACTCCGTCCTCCACTCCCTCTCATGGTGGACAAAGCAATACAATGTTCAATCAGGGATGCCTTTCATCCAACCTCACCCGTCCATGTCCCTCACGACAGACGCCTCCAACTCAGGTTGGGGAGCGCACCTCAAGGGCTTCACAGTAAGCGGCCACTGGTCCCCTCGGGACCGCAAATTCCACATCAATGCACTCGAGATGATGTCAGTAGAAAAGGCCCTCAGAGCCTTTGTCCGCATCATCTCAAACCGCAAAATCCAAATTGTGACAGACAACACTGCAGTCAAATATTATTTGAACAAGCAGGGGGGGACACGCTCTCAGACTCTGCTATCCATATCGACACGAATCTGGGAATGGTGCATCCAAAGGAACATCACCCTCACAGCTATCCACCTACCAGGCCAGGACAACATACTGGCGGACTCCCTAAGCAGATCCTCAAAGAACAATCACGAGTGGCAATTACATCACACACAATTCAAGACTCTCACTCGCAAGTGGGGCGTCCCCAGGATAGACCTGTTTGCATCCCCTGTAAACACACATTGCCCTCTCTATTGTGCAAGGCTCCGACCTCGCACATCCCCAGGTTGTCTAGGAGACGCTTTCCTGTTCCTATGGTCTCCGGGCCTTCTTTACCTGTTCCCGCCCCTCCCCCTCCTATCCCCAGTCATAGCCAAGATGATTCAGGACAATGCAGATTGCATCCTGATCACCCCCTGGTGGCCACGCCAACACTGGTTTGCTCCTCTTCTCCAGATCTCCAACAAAGAGTTCCTCCGACTCACTCCAACCCCAGACCTTCTCTCAGTGGAGAACGGACTAGTCCTCCACCCAGACCTCCACTCCCTCTCCCTGACGGCGTGGAGGATCAGACCACACTGAACCTATCCGATGAAGTTTCGCGAATTCTCCTAGCCGCCCATAAACCAACTACCAAAAAGTCATACCATTATAAGTGGTCATCCTTCCAAAAGTATACACAAACAGTAGGCCACACGCCCCTTTCAGCTCCCACCCCTGTGATATTGGATTTCCTTGTGCTCCTTTCCAACAAGAATTTTTCCCTTTCTTCGGTCAAATGCTACATTGCAGCAATCTCCTCCGGCCGTAGAAAGTTCGGCTTGCCGTCCCTTTTTCAAGACCACCTCATTCAATTATTCCTCAAGGGCTATAAAAATGTTCACCCTCCTGCATCCCTCCCTTCACCTCAATGGAGCCTAGAACTAGTGTTATCTCAGTTGTCAAAACCGCCCTTTGAACCGATGGCCTCTGCCGACATTTCCCACTTGTCTTGGAAAGCGGCATTCCTAGTGGCCATCACGTCTGCTAGGCGATCGAGCGAACTAACAGCCCTCCGCTCAGATCCTCCATATATCAGGTTCCACGAAGACAAAGTGGTCCTTCGGACCGATGTTACGTTTTTACCCAAAGTTGTTTCCTATTTCCATATGTCACAGGATATTATCCTGCCAGCTTTTTTCCCCAACCCATCCTCCCCGTTGGAGGTAGCGTTGCACTCCCTCGATGTTAAGAGGGCACTTTCCTTTTATCTACATAGGACCTCCACCTATAGGAAGTCACCTAGGTTGTTTTTGAAATACAGAAAAGACATGTTGGGCCACCCGATATCCTCTCAAGGGTTGGCCTCCTGGATTGTTTCAACAATCCAACTAGCTTACCAATTGGCAAAGAAAGAACCTCCTTCTCATGTCGTGGCTCACTCGACACGTTCGGTGTCCACGTCCCAGGCTTTTCTTCGAGGAGTCCCTCTGGACCAAATCTGTAGAGCAGCTACGTGGTCTACTCCCTCCACGTTTGCTTCTCACTACAAGTTGGACATACAAGCAAAGAAAGACGCTGCGTTTGGCAGAGCTGTCCTCTTCTCCTGCGTGGCATGACCCACCTCCAGGTCAGTAGCTTGCTATTCACCCATAGGTGTGGATTTCGCAGAGGACACGAAGAATAAATATAGGTTGCTTACCTGTAACCGTATTTCTTCGAGTGTCCATCTGCGAAATTCACACAACCCGCCCGTCCTCCCCTCTGTCATGCCTCTATACCTAGCTGCGATTAGCGCTGGGGAACTAGAGCTCACCCGCATGCGGCGGGATATATATACCGAGGGGGCGGGGAGGTGGGCGGAGCCTTAAATAATCATTTTTTTATTCATCAAACTTAGAATGTTCCGGATTTCTGCGCATGCGCAAAGGGAAACCCATAGGTGTGAATTTCGCAGATGGACACTCGAAGAAATACGGTTACAGGTAAGCAACCTATATTTCTGATAGACCTATGGGGAAAATACCTAAGTACATACATTTCTCAACACCATATGAGTATATTTTCAAATAGGGAATAGTATGCACTTAAAATATTATTTTACTGTTTACCCCACTCCCACCCTCCACACCTTCACCCTGGATACACAATTTATACAATAAACTACAGAAATTACATTTGAAATATCAGTCTTAGTCTCAGTTTTTCAACTCCACATCTTAATACATTCTCTAAATAATTCCTAACTGGATCCCACATGTTCTTAATTATTATAACATTTTCTATTTTGTCTAGATTATTCAATTTACTATTTGTTATTTCCACATTTAGCATATTTACACTACTCTGTTAGAGTCTACTTTGTTTTATCTTTCCAACTCCTCACTAAAACAATTTGAGCACATGCAATTAATTTGTCAACCACTCTTTCCTTTTGCACATTAGACACTCCTGGTATCATTGCATGTAATACATTTTATTGGCTATTATGATTTGAAGACTTAACATTCTATTAATTTCTCCTTCAATCGTTCTCCAATATGCCTGTACTCTGTCACATTCCCATATCATGTGATTAAACACACCTCTTTGTTTACAACCATGCCAACACCTGCACAACTTTCACAGTTTTTACCAGGCATAAAGGACAGGTGTTGGCATGGAAATAGTATGTACTTGAGTGGTCAAGAGGTGAGTTTGTTGCCTAACTCTCTCCACAGTTACTGTACCCAGTTCAAATCACTTTGCATTAAACATGTGCATTCGTGGTAAACTTTGCCCCATTTTGTGTCCCGGCTTTCGTTGGAGGCCCTGATATGTTTTTTGTGAGCCTCCTGAAATTGGCAGGGTTGGGGCCAAAAATTGGACCGTTATGGAAGGTGTGTATATGTGCTTCTCACCAACTGGCTCCCATCCTGACACCTGCTGTTTTTACTCTAGAGTAAGACGCACTCGGCTGTAGGTAATGGCAGGCGCGAGTGCTTTCTGGGCCTGCCTGCATGCTCTGCCACACACACCCCGTCGCACTCTCTGAGAATGTGTGTGTGGCAGGCCGTGCAGGCAGGCCCGGAGCATGTCTGCAGCCAAACTCTGGACCTGCCTGCTGGCCTGCCCCACCATACATAGTCTGTCATTCCAAGGCAAGGAGGCAAGTTCGGATGCATATGAAAGCAGGCTTTTGTGTCGAGTAGATTTTCGTGTGGGGAGGGGCCTTCCTGTTTCATGCTTCTGAAATAATGGAAGACACGAACGGTAGAAACAGTAGGAATGAATTCTGTGCATATATCTACTTTGCATTAGGATATTAAATATGAATGCATCAAATTCTAGCAGGAGATTTTTTTTAAAAAAAAATCAGTTCTTATTGCACCAAACAGCATGCCACTGGTCATACTAGCTGAGTGAGATGCCAAACTGCAGTCCAAAAAAGTTTCAAAGTTCAGGACTCACAAGCTACTTTATTTGGGGGAAAAACTTTACCTGCTTTGGGGAATTGATTCAGGAGTGACTATCTGAAGTTGCTTCATATAAAAGGAGAACATTGATTCAGCTATCTAGCAGTGGCTCTCTAAGGTCTTGATTTTGCCACTTGAAATATATTCATGCAGAAATGTCAGATACAGAAGTGGAACTTTTGCCATCTGTTCTGCTGCTGTGTTACAGCCTCTAGTGTGGGATTAAACCCATGCCTTTCAAGGAATCAAAATACTGCTTGGTTTTTGACAGATGACAGCTGTGAGAATTCTTGTTATCACAATTTAACAATAAATAATATTAAAACACTTTTGTTCTGAAAAATAAAAAAAATCTTCAGACCTTCAATGATTTTTCAATGCTAGAAGGTAACCTTAACTCTGCCTCTTTATCAATATGACTTAGATATGCACCTAGGAAAAAGAATGGAGCTGCTAAGGTCACTGATAAGATTTTCACTAGGATGGAGCTCAGAACAAAAGCTATCTCTTCACCAAGGTTGAGCTCGGAAGAAAAGGTTTCTGCAAGTTTTCTTTCGAAGTCAGCTTACTCACCGGCATTGACTAATCGATTCCATCCTTTCAAAAGAGGACTGCCCCCCCCCTCACCTGAGGACAGTTTTTTTTAATTTAAGCATATTTTTGAAAGAGCACTGAATGAGTATTTCATTACGTGAATGCAAAAGGAGTCTTTAAATAATTTAAAAATGGGGAAGTACCTAGGGTGTGGAACCTGAAGACTATATCACCACTCAAACAGGAAGCAAATGCACCCGTTATTTACAGTACAGTGATGGAAACACATCTGGCAGGAGGGAAAAAAACCTATAACTGACTCTGTTTTTTAAATGTATCTGTATGTACTTGTTTTTCATTATGCAACCCACACTAGTTTTTCCACAAATCAACGGGCATATCACCTAGTGCCTCTCATATTCATACCACACTTAAACCTGGCTTCTGTGGTTATTGAATGGAAGTTTATCTATTGAAGGAAATATGAGATAGAATATGCAAAGATGCTAAAGTAATGCCTATGCAGTGATTCTCAACCTGTGTGTCCATAGATGTTTTGGCCTTCAACTTCCAGAAGTCCTAACAGCTGGTAAACTGACTGGGATTTCTGGAAGTTGTAGGCCAAAACACCTGAGGATCCCCAGGATGAGAACGACTGGAGAGCAAACAGCTTCACCAAAATTGCATTTTGACAATTTCCTTATCACATAGTTCATATGAAAGATTAGCTTGTTGCCTATTGTATTTTTGTTGCCCATTCCAATTCAGAATGGATACCTCATGGATTACAGGAGCACCATATGCTAAGATGCACAAGGCAAGGTTTCCTGACCTATTTCTGCCACTCTAAGTGTCACCCTGTATTCAATGGTCTTCAGATGTGTTCAGAGAAAATTATACACAGTCCTATCTATGGATGCAATTGTGAGTAGATTAATAGGCGGGAAGGAGCACTCATGCCAGCCACATGACATGTCTACGGACAATGCAGGCTCTTTGGCTTAGAAATGGAGATCAGCACCACCCCTCAGAGCTGGAGATGAAAGGGGAAGCCTTTACCTTTATCTGTGTGTCTGTGTTTCATTGTCTCAAAGCATTGAATATTTGCCTTGTGTCTTTGTATATGCTGGAATCCACCCTGACTTGGGAAGACAGGGCAGAATAAAAATTAAGTGTTATTATTACTATATTATCTCTGCATGCACTTAAAAAAATAGGACAATTATCTAGAAATGAGGAGGCAATGAGGGAGTGAGGCTGGCTTGAGTAGGCGCAGATAGTCACCAGGTAAAAGGCCTAAATACCCAAAAGGCACCAGAGCCCATCTGATCTTGGTAGCTATGCTGGGCCATCCCTAGTTAGTATTTGGATGGTTGTTGTTGTTGTTGTTCATTCGTTCAGTCGTCTCCGACTCTTCGTGACCTCATGGACCAGCCTATGCCAGAGCTCCCTGTCGGCCGTTACCACCCCCAGCTCCCTCAAGGTCAGTCCAGTCACTTCAAGGATGCCATCCATCTATCTTGCCCTTGGTCGGCCCCTCTTCCTTTTGCCTTCCACTTTCCCCAGCATAATTGTCTTCTCTAGGCTTTCCTGTCTCCTCATGATGTGGCCAAAGTACTTCAACTTTGTCTCTAGTATCTTTCCCTCCAGTGAGCAGCCGGGCTTTATTTCCTGGAGGATGGACTGGTTGGATCTTCTCGCAGTCCAAGGCACTCTCAGCACTTTCCTCCAACACCACAGCTCAAAAGCATCGATCTTCCTTCGCTCAGCCTTCCCTAAGGTCCAGCTCTCACATCCGTAGGTGACTACAGGGAATACCATGGCTTTGACTAGGCGGATCTTTGTTGCCAGTCTGATGTCTCTATGGGCACACCAACAATTATCAAGTCCTGTGTGTTATATTTCAGTGGAAGAAACTAGCAAAACCACTACCAAGTATTCCTTGCCTACGGAAACCCTTTTATGGAGTCAGAAGTCAGCAGGTGACTTGGCTGAACATATTCACATACACATATAAGCGATAGGAGGGTTTATCACTCATGTCCTCCTGTTCACAGATTTCTATCCCAGAAGAGGTTATAACCAACAACAATGGTTGGTACGCACTGGGGATAGTGAAACAAAGGATGAGGTAGAACCAAAATACAAATGAAGATGAAGCATAAAACATGGAGTATGGTGCTCAACTTCATTCCTTAAAGGTTATACCTCCTGTATCTCCTTGCTTATTTGAAGCATTTAGTTAGGCAATTTCCTATGCTGCCCAAATTGTTGAACCATACCTGGTGAGCAACCCAGAGTCTCCAGTGGTGCAATGGGTTAAACCCTTGCGCTGCCAGGGCTGAAGACTGACAGGCCGCAAGTTCGCATCCGGGGAGAGCACCGATGAGCTCCTTCTATCAGTTCCAGCTCCCCATTGTGGGGACATGAGAGAAGCCTCCCACAAGAATAACAATAAATAATAAAACTTTATTTATATACCGCTCTATCTCCCCGAGGGAGACTCAAGGCGGTTTCCAAGTAACATCACCAAAACATACAGAATAAACAGCATGACATAAAATTATCAAAACAATGTAAGCATAACGTTATCACAATAACACATACATATTAAACATAATCCTGCCTGTTCAGAGCAATTAAAAGGCCAGGCTGAGGCTAGTGCAATTCAAAATATGAGGGGACCGGGAATTAAGTACAGTGCCATAACATGCTAACAACAATAGCAGGTTTGTGGCTGCTCTTTTCCAGGGCCTATTAGAGGGATTACCGGGGTAATAGATAGGAAGTATAAGTATAAACGCTGACATTTTCGAAACTTGACTATTTTCAAAAATTTGGCATTTTCTGACCCGCCGGGTGAGGAAAACGCTGAAATATTTGAGAAAAGGTGACATCTTCCAACCTGAAACCACCAGGTTTTCAAGCTCTTACGAAAGGAGGGTAGAGATGGGGCCTGTCTTATTTCCTTTGGAAGGGTGTTCCAGAGTTGGGGGCCACCACCAAGAAGGCTCTCTCATCCATACTTGTGATAGTGGGGTGGTTGGAGCGAAAGGAGGGCCTCCCAGAAGATCTAAGAGTTCGCGCCGGTTCATAGAAGAAGATGCGATTGTGGAGATAGGCGGGGCCCAAACTGTTTAGGGCTTTATAGGTCATGACCTGCACCTTGAATTTGGCTTGGCAACTTATCGGCAGCCAATGAAGGATGATAAAACATCAAAACATCCGGACATCCCCTGGGCAATGTCCTTGCAGACTGCCATTTCTCTCACACCATAAGGAACTTGCAGTTTCTCAAGTTGCTCCTGACATGAAAAAAAATCTAGAGATCTTAACCTAATTTCAATAGCTTCTTATGAGAAATGGGCTGAGACCCCCGTATATGAGATGTCTCTTCCCTTGCACCTTGGTAAGTAAAGGATAAAATGGGAGGGAGCCATAAGAGTGGCAGAACAAGAGTGAGGAGCACACAGCCCCTGAGAGATCTTCCTCCTTTCAAAGAAGATGGTCTTGGCATAAAAAAGATTCCTGAGTCCTGGTTTGGGGAATTCCCAGTTTAGAACACAACAACGCTGTGCAAGAACTGCTGCTAATCAAGACATGAATCTTAAGTAGGGCAACCCAAATTAAATGGGCACTTTCATCATTTTAAAGTACACCTCATCAAGATGTTGTGAAGATAAAAGACATGTGTTGATAGAGAGGCTACAAGGGAGGAGTGACGCAGGACGCCCCGGGGCATGGGATGAGTAATTCTCTAGTCAGTTCAGTATTTAATGATTGCAATAAACAAAGCCCCAGGCAATAAAATGAATGATGAGAATAACATAGAACAGGGAAGTTAACTAGAATGAAATGCAATATTTCAGACAACCCCCCCCCCCCCCCCCGCCGCTTTCTCCTCAAATAGCCTTTGGTTAAAAATAAGACAGTGTAAGATAAAAAGACTTTCCTCAATCTGTTTGCTTTGGGTAGAATAAACAAACAGACAAATGAGTTGTAAATGTAACCACTTTTTGCATATCCCATAAAAATGATTCATCATATTATCAGTGTTTTCCCCTCATTTTCACCAGTTGCCTAACATTTCCTGCCTTGACTTTTTACCTTCTTAAAACAATCCAAATCGAGTCAACGAAGGAGAGGAACAATTTGCACATATTTTTCATCTGATGACATGTGCTATAATCTACAAGACCACCTGCTGTTATAAATGCATTATTACTTTTCAGTGTCAAAATACTTTTTGTTCTTGATCCCTTTTTAAATTATAAGCTATCATGAGTTTCAGTCCAGGGAAAAAGGCAAAATTCTGTATAAATTAATCCATTGTATTTTTGTGACTGGCAAATTAAATTTTTTCAATTTCACATGACAAGAGAAATTGATTTTTCAATAATAAAAAACAAGTAAAATCAACTCAATGAGCACCACTTAATGAATCAGAATCACTAGTAAATAATATGTGTTTGAGGTGCATCTGTGTTGTGTTGGTGACAATGAGCATATGTTTCATCATATTCCATAACTACAGTTTACAAAATACTGGTAATTTGAATCTAGGCCCCCTAGTGGCGCAACAAGTTAAACCACTGAGCTGCTGAGCTTGCTGCTGAGCAACCGAAAGGTTGGCAGTTCAAATCTGTGGAGTGGGGTAAGCTCCCTCTCTTAGCCCCAGCTTCTGCCAACCTAGCAGTTCAAAAAATGCAAATGTGAATAGATCAATAGGTACCACTTCAGCAGGAAGGTAACGGCGCTCCATGCAGTCATGTTGGCCACATGACCTAAGAGGTGTCTACAAATGATGCCGGCTCTTTGGCTTAGAAATGGAGATGAGCACCACTCCCCAGAGTTGGACACGACTCGACTTAATGTTAGGTAAAGGTTTCCTTTACCTTTACTATGTTCCATCTGGGATAGGTCCAAGTATTGTCCTGCCCAAACATTTGGGCTGTATGATTGAAAGCGAGGACTTAAATTAGGAATTTGTGAAGATACTACTTAGGCCCTTCCTTTTCATTAAGGTCCCTTCTACACTGCCATATCAAATTCAGATTATCTGCTTTGAACTGGATATGGCGGTGTAGACTCATATAATCCAGTTCAAAGCAAATATTGTGGATTATCTGCTTTGATAATTTGGGTTATATGGCATTGTAGAAGGGGCCTGAGTCTCATGTATTGTAAATGACATCCTGTTTTTATTGGGTAGACTTTACTTGAAAAAACGTTTATTTGAGTTCATCTGACACCTTGATGATGGCACCAGCATTAACATGATAATGGTGCATTACTTTTTATCCTTTTTATTTTTTGATTTTAGGCACATCAGGTTGGGTTTGCACAGCCACAGGAATCATGGCTTATTGGGGACAAGCAGTGGATTATAATGAAGATGACTATCTGCGTTCTTTCTCAACAAGCCAATGACAAACCCATGGATTGTTACGGGATTTCTTTTATGGCTTTTGGAAGATGAGACAAACCAAAGTATTGGCTCCTGCTGAGACTGGGCATCACGATGAACAAACCACAAATGTTTCACAACCCAAAATTATTTAGACTTCCAACTTGTGACATTTAAGCAAATCCCAAAAGCATCTGGGAATAAAAAGTGTTGGAAACACTGCTTGTGTCTGGTTTGCGTAAGGCTTTTGTAGCCTTAAAGAAAACCTCAAATGGGTTAAGGAGCAGACTTGTGTTCCCACTTTACCACCAGCAATGCTGGATTAAACTTTAGGCTATGAAACCCATTACATATGCACCCAAGCGAATTAGTGATTCATCATTTTTGTAATTGTGTTTCCTGACTTACTTTATCACAAGATGAAGGTAATCCTCCCAGTTGGGCAAACGCTGATATTGCTAAAATCTGGAAGAAGTGTGAATGTGCCTCACTGTAGACATCAGAGGCAGAAAGATTTAGCATAAGAGATATCACTGAAGCAAAATCCAATGTATCGTATGCCATATGATTTTCTTTCAGTACTCCCAGTATGTTTTATTTACCATGGATACAGGGAAAAAATGATCACACCTCACAAATGTGTGAATCCATATCCATTCATCATTTTGGAATGTCAGCTTTAAAAACCTGGTGACATGTTTTCCCCATCACACGGTTTACCAGTTTGTCAATCCTTTTAGCAAGTGGATGGGAACCAGGTAAGAAGGGAGCCTTGAACAGGCAGGCTGTGAACTTGAAAAAAGCAACTGTGGGAATGATAGGAGAGGCACGGAGAGCGAGCGAGAGATGAGTGAGACATGAGAGGGAATATCTGAGAGGGCAGAGAGCACCAGCCGCCTGTGACAGCATTAGCAAATTTTAAGTCCTGAGAATAGAGCAAACAGGCATCCCTGGGATTCACAGTAAATGGCTAGGATTTCATCTTGATGCCTGTGAGATCTTCCTAGCAGTATCACTAAGAGCCAGAACAGTTTGATTCTCATGTCCCACTGGCCTTATTGAAACTTCTGCCAAAAGAAGGGAAAGGAGACAGCTCGGCAGAACAGCAATGGGAGTGGGGAGAAGAGAGGCTGGGAGGGAGCCCAGTGAAAGGTCGGCAGTGGGAGGCTTGGCTGGGGCTGGCGCCACTGGAGGGCGAGGGAGCGAATCACCCTTCTCTGGTGAGCTCAGCCGCCCACGGCACTTCCTGTGAGCACCAGGGAGGGAAGAAGAAAGCAAGAGAGAAAGAGGGGCAAGGATGAGGATGGCAGAGCCAAGCAGCCTGCCAAGGTCCTCCAGACCAAGGGGTGCCCTATGCACCCATGTATCGAATGTGTGGAACAGCACAGGCTTATGCCATGGATGCTGCTGGGATAAGACTCAAGCGAGGATTTAACAAGTTACATATGGGAAAGACAAGATGGATTGGATTGGATCTGAACTGCTCTGGATAACCATTTTAATTCTGGTGAGCGGGTTCTTAGGTGAAGGTAAAGGTTTTCCCCTGGCATTAAGTCCAGTCGTGTCCGACTCTGGGGGTTGGTGCTCATCTCCATTTCTAAGCTGAGGAGCCGGCATTGTCCATAGACACCTCCAAGGTCATGACTGCATGGGGCACCATTACCTTCCCACTGGAGCAGTACCTATTGATCTACTCACATTTGCATGTTTTCAAACTGCTAGGTTGGCGGAAACTGGGGTTAATAGCGGGAGCTCACGGCACTCCTTGGTTTCGAACCACCGACCTTTCGGTCAGCAAGTTCAGCAACTAAGCAGTTTAACCCACTGGGCCACCAGGGGTTCCTGCAGGATCTTAATGTATATTTATAATTATTTTAATTTTTGTGGATGTATTTATTATGTGTTTTGTATTATGTTTGGCATCAAATTGTTGCCTGTTTGGAAGCCGTTCTGAGTCCCTCCGCGGAGGTTGAGAAGGACAGGGTATAAATGTTTTAGATAAATAAATAAATAGGAAAGGCCTATCCGTTCTCCCAATGAGATGAACACAAAAGCAGCTGCCTTAGGGAAAACTGCTCATCCTCCTGAAAACCCAGACACTTCATGTATTCATTCAAATCACTGCATTTACATCTCAGCTTTCCTGCAGTACATGGCTCTCTTCTACCCTGTTTTATCCACACAACAAACCTGTGATATAGGTCAGGATGAGAGTAACTGGCAAAAGTAAATCAGTGGATACTATCACCTGGATCACCCAACTACAATCCATGTCTCTAACCATTACAGCACATTGCATGATGTAGACCAGGAATCCTCAAATGTGGCCCTACAGCTTGTTTGGGCCTCCAACTCCCAGAAGCCCTAACAAATTGTTCAATTGTCAGGAATTCTGGGAGCTGAAGGCCCAAACAGCTGGAGGGCTGCAGTTTGAGGATGCCTGATGTGGATCCTCTGGTCCCCTAGGAATGGGGTGGGGGCCTGCTTGCTGGTGCTGTACACTGCAAGGCCATTTCAAAGGCTGGCACATCTATCTGCCACTTGAGAAATGTTGACACACATTTCTCCAACGCATATTTCTCAAAGTCACCTTGTCTCACTCTGAAAGAGGAAGATAACATTGAGCAGTCTTGAATGAGCAGTCTTGAATGATCTATTAAGAATTACAGTAACAAGGCAAAATACATTCCACATGCATGACATACCAACACAGTTCAGGAAAGTGGCTGAAGACAGAAATAAAAAAAAGAAAAGAAAGGGCAGCAGGAAGAAACAGAAAGCCATTCAAGATCATATGGCAGTTGCACTTGAAAGCCAACTTTGGCCTGCTCTAGTGCAGCTGAGCAATTCTGGTCCAATTTTCTGATCTGTGACCCTTGGAGGGTGGGCGGGAGGGCACAAAGTTTCCAAAAAACAAACCAAAACCAGAAGTGACATGACTCTATCTCTTATTTTGAAACAGGGATATTTTTGATGTTAAACAATGGAGCAACTCACTTCAAATGGGAAGTTCTGCTCTACTCAGGATGGCCAGTTCATTTTTATGGCCTCAAATAAGAATGTTTCGGTGAAGATGAAAACCACAAAACGGGGACCACAAGGCCGAACTTTGCCCATTCCACCATATGGTAACAGCAGGATGCTGTTGGTGGCTGTTTTATGAAACCTAACAGAGATCACCACCACTGCCAGCTCTCTGACCAGAAGTTGAGTGTGGTCCTCTGCATCACAAGGGGCGGGTTTGCGATGTCAACTCAAAGTGAACACAGTTCTTCCTTCTGAAAAGGCTCAAAACTGTTTTTCTTCCTTATTCTTGATAGCATTTGCATGAACATCACAAAAAATACTTCTTTTTCAAAAAGCCGTGCCTTCCTCTTTCCTTCTTCTTATACACATTTTAAGAAACCGAAGACATAAAGCTCCAGAGAGATCCCATTTAGTGATGTCATGCGAAGGATCCCAGAATTCCTCCTAGCTATACTTTCATCTCAACTGCTATTAAACCATAATTTCTGCAGTTATGAGGCACCCTGTGAAGGGGGGAAATGTAGGATTTGCTTCTAGGGCACTCGCAGAAATACACAGAACAAGAATTATAGCATTCTGCTTCCCATTCATTAAACTTTTGTCAGTGTGTAAAAAAGAGGCATTCGGAAGCACACATTTTTCAATCACAAAGCCTGTTTTTAAAAAAAACAGAAATAATTGTTTGTATGAATATGGCCTTAGAAAAATTGGGGCGAAAGAACAGGATTATTACAAAGAGAAAAGAAGTTGAAGGAAACACAGGGAGACATTCCCAAAAGGAGTTAATGTAGACAGATTGTACCTTAAAGCACTTAAGCTTAAATGAAACATATATTTCAAATCTGTTATAGGTTTCCAAATTAAATCATCCTCAAACCATTTTGTGACTCTGGCAATAAAAGTAGGGACTGTCGTTTATTTGGAATTCATTAGTCCAAGGGCACAAACCATGTCAAGGAATACTGGATGTTGGGAATCAAGTTTTATCAAGTTAGACAGCAATTTGCAAAGCCAAAAATGGTGTCTGGAGTTACAGTATGTGGAACAAATAATCTTAACAGTACTCTTTCTTGAACTTTTTCATGCCACCCAAAGCATTGTATATGTTTACATATATACAATGTGGCAGTGAATTGAACTGTCTACACTTCTGAATGTTTTCCCCCCATGAAGGCAAGATCTGAAATTCTATTTCGGATTGTACAAAGAAATGCAGGGACGAGATATGTATAGCTCTGTCCCCTCCACTTTTAGAACATTTGAAGCCATTCTATGACAAACAATGCATTTTTCTGTAAAATCCGTGTCCCATAAACCCCCCCAAATATGTGTCTAGAGTCTCTTCCACACAGCTGAATAAAATTCCACATTTTCTGCTTTGAACTGGGATATATGGCAGTGTGGGCTCAGATAATCCAGTTCAAAGCAAATATTGTGAGATTTTCTGCCTTGATATTCTGGGTTATATGGCTGTGTGGAAGGGCCCTCAATCTTAGACTTTAAAATGTGAAGGCAATATTTGCTAGTTCCCCCCCCAAAAAAACCCAGGATAATTGGTGTGTGCATTTTAGTAACCAGAAAATAGAAATTCATTCCAGGTATCTTCCTAGATACCAAATTACACACTCTCCCATACTGCCAGGGTCTGTAAGTATCCCAGACTAATCTAATGTAGGAATACAGTGCTGGATTGTGCTCGATTGACCTTGAGCCAGACAACCACCCTCAGCCTGACTTACTTGCTACAGAGGATTATTGTGAAAATAATCCGGGGTAAGTAGATCTATGTACACTACTTTAAGCTCACTGCAAGAAAGATAGAAATGTATTAAGTAAATAAAACTATACCATAGTTCACCATTTTTCTTTAGGCAAAGCCAATTAGCCACCAATTAGCCCATGAGATCTTTGAAAATTTTCTCAAGTGCCCTTTATTTTTTCGTGTCAGGAGCAACTTGAGACATTGCAAGACGTTTCTGATGTGAGAGAACTGGCTGTCTGCAAGGACATTGCCCAGTGGGGTGCCCGGTTGTTTTACCATCCTGTGGAAGGTTTCTCTCATGTCCCCATATAGGGAGCTGGAGCTGATTGACGGGAGCTCAGCCCGTTCCCCAGATTCGAACCACTGACCTTTTGGTCAGCAGTTCTGTCAGCACAAGAGTTTAACCCATTGTGCCACCGGGGCAATTGGCCCATGTCCAACAAGGACATTTTTTTTTTTGCTAGCACACTCCAGTGGAGAAAGAAAAAAGAAATCTTTGGGACAAGGTGCCTTAGCACAATATACACAAGCACAATATACACTTAGCACAAGAAACAATGGCTGGACTACTGCAAAAAGTTAGATGCACTGTTAGATGCAGATCCAAACACAATTTTGCACAGTGGTAGAAGAGAGGTTTCTATTAGGGCTTCAGGTAAGATGCTGTTCCTGGAAGAGGCAACACAATCCTAGAATGGGGAAGGGTCTCTCCTTGTTCTTTGGCTTCCGGAGCTGCCCTTCACAACAGTTGAACCTGGCACCTGGAGACAAATGAGTTGAGTCGTCTGAGGAAAAATAACATAGCCCTTTCTCTATGTTGCAATTACAAAACAGGGATACACAACTCCTCTGGAATTTAAATCTCCTAAGGAACGCATGCCTTTTCCTTTATTCAGAACAGCTTTGCCCCACGTTCTGACATTTTGAGATTATGATTCACAAAAACAATAATGACCCCAAAGAAGCACTCTGTCTGTATGAATGTTGCATAAGAACATTAAGCAGAAATTCTGCTCTTTTAGTTTGTATTTCGCAATGACATCTATAGCATGCTCCTTATGCACACTTCTGGGTTCAACTCCTTGTCCATGTTTGCTTTAAGGGAATGCATACTCTGTTTGAAGTACTGCCAATGCACTTTAGGGGAATATATATTTGTATGTACTAAAAAAAATTAAGCATTTCCCCCAAATACTTTTGTAATTTTTCCTCTGTTTCAGCATATGCAGGTTGAGTGTCTCTTACCTGAACTGCTTGGGACCAGAAGTGTTGTGTATTTTGAATTTTTTAAAAATTTTGGAATACTTGTATCTACATGAGATATTTTAGAAATGGGACCTAAGTTTATTTATGTTTCCTTTACAACTTATATATGTTGCCTGAAGGTAATTTTATACACAACACTATTAATAATTTTGTGCATGAAGCAAAGTTTGCATATCTTGAACCATCAGAAAGTAAAGGTGTCACTATCTCAGCCACCTATGTGGAGAATTTTGGAGAATTTCAGAATTCTGATGATGTTCAAACTATGTAAGATATCAGGCTGAGCATCCTTTATACCTTTATGTTGTTGGCTGTATTTGTTTTATAGGATGCTCTCAACCGCAAGAGCTATCTCTTGTTTTATTGCATTTGCAGTCATATCGGATAAAGCAAACATCACACATTTTTCACAACATAATAGATCTCTCATATTCAGTGTATTTTTATTTTAAAAAGGAAAATTTTGATAGCATAATGGGTCTTTCATATTCAGATATTTCCAAGCGTACCTTTATTTAAAAAGAGAAAAATATTCTACACGATTGTCTCTGTTAGCAAAGCAAATTGGGAACATTTTTAAAGCGATTCATCCCCTCTTTAGACAAGGCACCAAAAATTCATTGCTCAGGATATGCCTCTGGATCCAACATTACCCCCACCCTATGCCCTCAAAAGCCCAGTTCAGCTGATTTTGCTTCTCCTTGCGACAGTCTCCAAAAACAGCATGAAAACGGAATTAGAAAGCCTAGGGCCCGAAAAGGTCTGTGTATTTGATTAACATGAAAAGTTGTGTCTAGGAAAAGAGAAATGAAGGACTCCATTTGTTATAAATATATACAAGGAGTTCCTGATACTTACCATAGCATTATTTATTCTATACGTGAGTTACACCTCAGTTCCCTTCAGCCAAAACTAAGATACATAAATCTTCATTCACACTAACAAATAAAAGGAACACGAAACAACTGAGAACAAATAATTAGTTTGAATTAAAAATAGAAAAGTCCATCTTATGGCTAGTCCAGTTTAAAAACATTTTACTATATTTTAAACGCTGAGTTCTTCAAACTCAAGACTGCATTTGAGATGAATTCGGAATGCTACCTTTTGGAGGCACAAGGCACTTTTTTTGGAAAGAGAGAAAAAAAAACGCTAAAATTAGTTGTGTCTGTGAGTGCCTTTGTTTTTACACAAAGCATTACGCGAAAGCCTTCAAGGGGAAAAAGGAATATGTTTCCCCCATTCCTTCCTCCCTAAAGTTCAAAGACCTATAATAGTTTTTCCATGTAAATAACGAGTCAGGTTTTAACAAAGAAAAAAACATATATATTCACAAATGCAATTAATTTTGGATGAAGTAATTTGATTTCCTTGTACAGTATATAATGCTTCTCTTCCTTGCTTTCCTCGTTTGCAAAATATGTAAATATTTAGTAATATGAATAAACAGGGTCTGGAGGTTTTTTTCCACTTTTGCCATATACCTGACATGCCAGCTTTAATAACATTGGATAGTTTATTTTAAATTGGAAGTTTATTTCTAAAGTTCTCGTCTAGTTAGAAAGACTCCCATCAGCAAAGTCAGTCCCAATCAGAGGAGAATAATTGAAAACAAAAAAAATCCTTCACTATTGAAATTAGAAGAGAAATTTTTTGTCAGAAAACTTTTTTTTTACAAAATGGTAAGACAAAGAAAAAAAACACACTTCAACAATACTCAAAACTCCAGTTAAAAGGCACTTTTACACAGACCCCAAAGCATTCAAAAGTTATTTACTGGAACTGAAATATAAACAATCATAAAACTAACTCAAGACCTACTTTAATGGGTGTCTGATCAGAACCATGGATGAGAACATGTAAGTTGTCAATTGAAGAATTGAGATGTTGGAAAGGACTGTGATTGTCTGCACACGGTCATATGTGTGCAAGTTTAGCTGAACTCAAGCAGGATTAACGTGGGCACAATATCCACACTAAAGGGGACATACGTCTATGTCGGAACAATTGCTCAGAATGCAATGGCAGTGCTGGAAGCTGGGCTAAACTTATGACAGTTGCATTTTCAGTAAACAGTACACATCTAATAACTTGATTCAACATTTCAAAAATCTCCCATACTAGATATATTTGCAAGGCAGAGTGGCATTAAAAAAAAAACCAATTCTTCCTCCGGATCCAACCTGATTTGTTCTTTCATTCTGTCACACCACTCTGCCTGAACTCTTTTGCAACCTCCCATGCTTTCCTTATCAGAGTCCCTTTTCAGTGAGCGCATCCAGCGTCGCAGGGGATGTTGCCCCTAATAATGTTGGAGAGCAGAGTGCTGAGTCACAAGCCTTGTGTGGAAATAGGACGGGGAAGTCTTTTGCTGATTAATGAATTATAATCACAGATATTCTTACACACACAAAGGACAGAAGAACATTGGGATGAATGAAACCAATGTGAATGAACTTTCTTTTTTTGTCTTTTCTCTCCCTGGGGGTGGAGGAACAGACAAAGAATCACCCCTCCCCTCAATGCCCTTGACTGGCTGTGAAGCAAACAATTGGCACTCACTCCCACATCAGCCTTTCATGACATCTGTCGCCTGGAGGGTTAGTCACCTGCCGGTGACTAAAGGCCACTCCACTTGTGAGAATGGGACAAGCATCTGACAACAGCCCACCAGCAGGCCATTGTGTTTTGTTTCCTGTGAGAGGGCACTGGGGAAAGTGGCTGTGCCCTAGGTACCTGGCGCATGGATGGGACGGCTTCGGAGGTGGAAGCCCTCCTCCACAGCCCAGGCCAGAAGGCTGGGCCGAGGAATTCTCAGACAGGAAAAAGTAAGAGACACTTAGGACGGGAAGCATGGGGAAAGGCAAAAGGAGTGGAGAAAGGGAATGGGTCAGTTTCTGCTTCCTTCTATCCCCACCCCTTTCCTTCCCACCCCCACTCTCATTTTCTCCCTCCACCTTCCCTTTCCAAATCTGGCATTTCAGCCTGAGACAGGGTGGTTTCGCACACTCACCTCGCCTTGTCTCTTTGTAGGGGAGAGGAGCCAATCTGCAGTACCTCCCCTTCCCCCGTGCCCCCCACACACCCTCCCACCCTCTGGGACTGGGCTTTGCTTTGTGGTTAAAGCTTTACACGTCAGAAGGAGGGGGGTTCGAAGAAGAGGAGAAGGTTGCACAAATATCCTTCACCAAATTAAAACACACACACACACACACAAAACCAAACCCACAACCAAACCCCTGTGAGTGGGATTGGCAAATGGGATTATTAATCCTGGCCCAGAATAAAGGAGGCAGCAGATTCCATGCAGACCCCTCGCCGAAAGGACGCACTCAGGCACACACCTACCTTCCAGGGCTGCAACCGACTGGGGCTTTAACCAGATGGAGTTCAGAGCAGGTAGGCACCCTTGGTACTCTTCACCAGCCACTTTCAGGACCCCAAGCGAGCCTCTGCCAAACTCAAATGGTTTCTCCAACATTTGCTGGAAGCCCCCCTTTAAAAAAGAAAATGCCACTAGCAACTCTTGGCAGCATCCAGAGATCTAGAGAGGGGGGTGGGGGGGGGGAGGAGGGGGTGGGGTATGGTGAGCTGGTATTTCCTCCTTTGGAAAGTGCTTTGAAAAAAAAAACAACCCCCCAAAAGTTTTCTTCCCCCCTTCTTTAGAGAAAACCCTACATCTAGCTCTTTTACCTTTCTCTTACCCCTCCCAGCCCTGAAGTTTGGAGATCTGAAGTGGGGGTATTTTGGGGTGGGTGGCAATATTGGGGGGGGGGGGGCAGAGAGAAAAATGAATGAGCCTTGCTCTTGTATACTATTGCATCAAATACATTCTTGAAAGCAACCTGGTTCTGTTTAACACTTGAATTTTTTTTAAAAGAAAGGCAGTCGCTTCGAGAGAGGGTGTATGCGCTTTTTCCTTTCCTTTTTTTATATTCTTACATTCCTGGACACCAATCAAAAGAGCAAATCACGGGAGGTGGAAGAGAGGGGAGAGAGAGAGAGAGAGCAAGAGAGAGCGTGGTGAAAACTTTGCGCACATAACAAAAAAAGAAAAGAAAAGAAAAAAAAGTACAGGCAGCTTTTCCCACCTAACACCCAGCAAACACAAACCAAAACAAATAGGCAAAAGGGAGAGATAGAAAAGAGAGAGAGAGAGAAGAACGGAACGGAACCTAGGGCAGAGCCAGCTGGGGAGAAAGGCAATTTTTCACTCCGCACCGGGGATCTGCAGCGAATATTCGGGGGGAAACCGTTTGCCTGCTAACCCACAACGTCGCCCCCAGCCCACACTCTGAGTCTACTATGCTATGTGTTGCTGGGGGGAGTCCAGGTAAGGGCTCGCATCTCGTTCACTTTGGAGGAAGGGGGGATGGGGCGGGGGTCCCGCCAAGCGCCTTGTCTTTTCCCCCTCTCTCTAAACCGCTGCTGATTCTAATTTGATTTGATTAAAACGTCTGTCTGGCTTTGGGGCTGATTTAAGACTTTCCCTCTGCGACCCCCCCCCCTTCCCCTCTTTTTCATGCATGTTTGTGATTATGGGGAGGGAGGGGGGTAATAGCCTCTGCTTAGCAAGGGAATGACATCCAAAACTGACAGAGGAAAATCATGGTCACCAGGATTCGAGACAAGGGCTTAGGAAGGGGTGTTTCCTCCACTTTCCACCACTTGAGTGAAGTGCTGTCCCAATACCAAGAGAAAGTCTGTTTAGTTATTAAAACAAGAAAAGGAGAGCTTGTTTGTTTGTTTTTAAACAAAGAACAGGAGAAGGAGAAGGCGTGGGATGCTGGGACGGGCGGGTGGGCTGGAGGGGGATCCTGAAACAAGTTTCTGGCCAAACTAAGAAAAGACCTTCTCTGGGGTAGATGGAAGTGGCGGAAGGGGGGAGCGTGGAACAAAACCCTAGGAACAGTTCCGAGCTTGCTTAAGTAATGGGAGGGTGTTTCTCTCTGTGTGTGTATTTGGTTAATCCTTGGAGTTTTAGCGTTTGCATCCTGCTTAGCAAAACTTTTCTTGCTGCTACTCCGAGAAGGCTGGAAGGGGGTTGCGATTACTTGGAGTGAGAATGCTTTCTCCTGCAGGGTGTAATTTTTATAAGCAATGGGGGTTTTGTGTTTTGCAGACAACACCCCAGGCTTTCTGGGAGAGGGATTGTGTTTAAAATAAAATAAAATATAATAATGTAAAAACAAGCCTTAAAAGGTCAAAAGTGGTTTGTTTCCTGGACTGACTCTTTTGACAATCAGGCTGTTTGGGAAGAGGGGAGCCTCTTGCTCCCACAGAGTCAACTCTTTAAAAAGAAAGAACAAACAAACAAAGGGATAAAGAAAAAACAACAACAAAATCTTTTGGTTCTTTCCCTTCACATTCTGGATGCTGAGCAAAGGAGACAGAGCAAAGAAAGTGGAAGAGGGAATATGCCGGAAAAACGTGAGGCCAGGGCGATTGATTCTCTTAATTCCTCTAGGACTAGACAGACATAGCCAGAACTTGCTCTTTCAGGTCTCAAGAGCCCGAATTCTCGCTGCTAGGTCTGATGGGGGAAAGATGCTCCCTTTTGGCCTGGGGCTTTGCACAGCCAGTCCGTCCTGCTCCTTGGCTGAAGCATTCAGAGAAAGTGAGGAAAGAAGGGAAGGAGGGTGAATAGGAACACACTTGATAAATGCAGACAGTTCTATCACCCTACAACTGCAACTGATAGTATAGGGCCAAGTGTTGTTAGGGGCTCTTCATCAGTACAGCCCTAATGATGATGATGATGATGATGATGATGATGATGATCATCATCATCATCATCATCATCATCATCATCATTATTTATATCCTGCCACCATCTCCCAAAAGGGACTCAGGGCAGTTTACAAAGCACTGCATTATAGTGCCATACAACACATAAATACACCATGAGAGAAGATGAAGATGGTCAGACCTCTAATCTTTAAACAACAATGTCTTGGAGACTGGGTAGATTTTGAGCAGCAAAAAAGAAATGCTACACAAAAGAAGCTGTGCAGAACTTTTTCTGCACAGTATCATAGAATGATTTGGCTACGATTGGTACACTGGGAAATGACATATCTTTTATAAAGAACATCATTTCTTTAGCTGTACATATACTGGAGCCTCCTTTACTCTGACTGGCACTGATGATCCCATTTGCCCGTCCCACTTGCTAGTGTTTGGTGGTCACTAGTGGATTATAGAGGCAAGTGCTCCATGCAAGGCAAGGAGCATAGAAGAAAGCGATAGTCGTAAAGTTTTCAACCTTGGCAACCAGTTCATTCTAGTTTTTCTAGCTTAATAATTTGCCCAGTTAATGCTAAAGAGCAAAACGGAATGCAAAAGAGATGTGAGAATCCTTCCTCCAAAGAGACGTGGACTGCCATGGCAAAATTCAATGTCTGGAGAAAAAAGCTTGGAAAAGTTAATTTTTGTACTTAGAATTCCCAGTTACATTTGTAGCCAACTCTAATGTAGATGAAGTTAAGATGTCGAGGCTAATATAATTGCAAGGATAACAGGTGCTTGAGGCTGGCAGAGTCCTGTTAAAAGGGTTTAAAAAGAGAGAGAGAGAAGGTAGGACTACTCCAGGAAGCCTTTTCAGTTATGCTATGGAGTCATATATACTGAGATACACCAAGGATAAAGGAACTTTGGTCTTCTGAGTTCCCACAGTCCCTTATTGCTGCCCTTACTGAGTAGAGTCAATGAGGTTTTGGGTCAAAACATCTGGAGAAGGTCCTCCAGGAAGGACGCTTGGCATGTGCCCTAATACTACATCCTCCTTGTGTTCAGACAAACCATTTATGTGCATCTGCATGCATGTGGATATGTTCATCTTTTCTTATAAATGCCCCTTGTGAAAAGGAGACAGGATGAGGAGTTTTTATGCTTGGTTTATTAGCCCACTACTTATTTAGCAAAAAAGCATGGAGTCCCTGATGGGATCCATTTTAAATGGACATTTTTCCTAATACATAGAAATGGAAAGGCCACATACTCTTGTTTTCACTTCTTCCAATTTCCCTGAACCATTGACCAGATAGATAGATAGATAGATAGATAGAAATATATGTGTATATGTGTGTGTTTCAGTACAAAGACATCCCTTTCAGTGAGTGGTAACCCAGTCAGGCAGCCCAAATGACAGAAGCTGGAAAGTAGGGAAAGATGGAGAATTGTTGGGTGGTAAAGCCATATGACCTGCCCTGTACGATCTAGGCCAGTGGTTTCCAACCTGTAGTCTGTGGATCACCAGTGGTCTGCAAGGACTAAAATATGGTCCACGGCCTCACCGTTACTACACCGTTAAAATGAGAGTGACTGGTCTTGCGAAACCCTCTTATACTGCTGAGGCTTATTAATTATGTGTTTTTTTTCCTGTGGGTGAGCAGAGAGTGACTTCTGGATGGCATATGTTCTGTATCAGAAATTAGAGCTGATGTGGTCTTTCCAATGCAATGTTCTGAAATCAGCACCCTAAATAATCAACCTGAGTCTAAAGTTGATCAAAAACTGATTGATTTCTAACCCTTTTGGTACTAATGTTGGAGAGTGGTCCCTGGTCAAAGTGGTCTCTGGTCAAAAAAAGGTTGGAAACCTCTGATCTAGGCTAAGCTACTGAAACTTCAGTTTGCTGGTGGATTCTGTTGCATTGTCACTGCAGAAGGTTCAATTGCCAGAATGATTTGCATAGAATACAAAGAATAGCAGGGGAGGATGCCATCCTGACCTTCGCTTCAGGTCAAAGAATATTTCAGTCCAGCAATTTAGGTCAAGTATGACCCTGAAGACAGAATCTGTACTGTATCAGGCCTTATGTCAAGAGTTGTATGTGCACTGTCATGGAGTTTATGTATGGTACACGAAAGAAGGAGAGAGAATATAAACCAAAATTGGAAGGGAACTAATTCGCACTACCTATCCTGGTAGTGTCTACATGGCAGCAATCTGCTTCAGTTTATTTTTGATCTAGGTTAGACCACATTGCTGTTTTTAGTCTGACTTTGAATTGATGGGGCAAGCCACATGCAAGTGTAAAACCAGAATATGAGTTTGCCTGTTGGGTCTCTCAAATGAAATCCAATACTATTTAGGGATGAATTAGGGGAAAAAAGAAAATCCTTCACGTGTATTTTTCCAGGAAATATTTATATTTATACTTATGTAAGAGGTCACATGCATATTCAAAGGTCTTGTCAAATAAGTCATTTGTAATGTGCTTATCTGTATTTGAAATATCGCCTTATCTCTGACTTATTTGTGTATCTCCCTCTGTATTAACTCTGCTTTTGCCTATCAACTTTTGGTGATCCCATGAATTTCATAGGTTTTTCTTAGGCAAGGAATTCTCAGAAATGGTTTTGCCAGTACCTTCTCTGAGCTATAGCCCACAGCACCTAGTATCCATTGACAGTCTCCCATCCAAGCACCAGGGCTTAACTTCTGATGCCTTTTGGTTCTTTATCTCTGCTTTATACAGTACCATCCTATAAAAGTGTATTCTGAAGTAACTTGACTTCAGTGGGACGTACTCTTAGGTCAGTGGTTCCCAACCTGTGGTCCATGGACCACCAGTGGTCCGCAAGAACGAAAATATTGTCCACGGCCTTACCATTACTACACCGTTGCTTCAAAACCATTCGGCAACAAGAGCAACTAATCTCGTGAAACCCTCTTATAGTGAGGAGGCAACTGGGATGTCGGGAGGGGAGAGGCTGACTATCCATGAAAGATTACTACTACTACCTCAGCTCTAGATTATTGAATATGGTTTTCTCTGGGTGAGCAGATGGTGACTACTGGGTGGCATATGTTCTGTATCAGAAACTAGAGCTGATGGGTCTATTCAATGCAATTTTCTGAATCAGCACCCCAAATAACCAAACTGAATCTAAAATTGACCAAAAACCGATTTGTAACCCTTTCGGTATTAATGTTGGAGAGTGGTCCCTGGTCAAAAAAGGTTGGAAACCACTGTCTTAGGTAAAGGCTGTCTTTAGCCTTCTTTTCATTATGGTGTGAAAAGGAGATGAGGGTATCTGGGTTTTTGTCCAATTGCCAAATTATACGAGGGAGTCTGCTGAATTCCCTAGACCTTGCTCACTCCTCAATGAATGTTGGAAATAGTCACAGCAAAGACCTCTGGGCTTTTGCAAAATGATAAAACTGAACGCTTGTGGTCTGACTTGCAGGAAGCACATCAACAGCACATAATCTATACCAAGATGCTTAGCTCCCAGACCTACTGGGACTGCCCCAAAGTCTTTGAATCTAGCCTTGATGGGGAACACACGCCCTTTGCCCTGTCCCACACTCCAGTTTGGAAAGAACTCTGTAGTGATGCATATGTAGAAATGGGGGTGGGGGAACTTCCCAGAAAAAACAACAAAAACATGCATTAACACAACCCCTGACATGCCTGCCTCTTGATGTGGGACCAAAGCTGGGACTGAGCCAAAGTGTAGACCACATGTACAAGGGAAAAAAACCAAAAACTAGGGGGGAGGGGCTGAGAAGAAAGAAATTGTGATCTTTTCAATCCCGAATTTAACGAGGATGAAAGTATTATGACCTAGTCTCAGCGAATGTCTTGTGTCTCAATACAGAGGAAAAAATGGGGCTGAGATGCACTTTCCGCTGTCCTTGAGAGACATTAATTCCCAATTAGGGTACATTGCAAGTAGCACGGTTTCAGGCCTTTTTTTCTTACACAAGAGGATAGGGTTAACGACAGCTTTTCAGTCTCAACAGGTAGACTGCCTGCTGTCCAGTTTCTAGCGTTCCCTCACATCTATGCATGTGTACATACTTTTCCATGTGCATGCCCTTTCTCTACAGATGCTCCTCATTAAGCTTGCTGCTGGTTTAGGTTTGTTGATCCTAAGCCTGCAGCCAGGAAATTAAAGAGGGGAAAGGAAAAGTTATAGGAATGGTTTGAAGATTCTATGTTACTGTGACAAGATAGCAATGCATTTGTATGGAATGAGTGTGGAACAAATGAGCCTCGAACAGGACAGTTTGAGAGAGACATAATTTTTAGGGGCACATACCAGTCACTATTTCCATCACTCCTAGTTCAGTCTTGCAGCACAGGAATGAGCTTGTTCTCTTTTCTTAGGGACTCCTCCGTTTTCCAAGCAGTGGTTTGAAAACTGGAAATTTAATTTGACCTCCTCATAATGGCCAGGCGTTAGAATTCGGTATCCGCAGAGCTATCTGCTGGGCTATTGCCTGTAAAATCTGAAAGAAAGAACTAACACTTAACGTATGGAATAACTCATTGTATCTCACAACTTTTGGAAACAAATTTCCTCTGCTTGCATATGAAACTCTGGGCAAAATGTTTACCACATGGTTTGAATTTATGCAGGGCTGCCAGGGGCCTGAGAGAATTGTTTCATGGACGAGGGTTGACATACAACTGGGAGTACCCTGGGAAGTGGAAAATGCCTTCTTCTCCTTCTCCCCACCAGGGCCTCCCCATTCCAGGCTGCCATGTGATTTCTCTGCAAGTCACAATTTGGATTGCACAGACCCCACGCAACATTTGGATCGCACCAACCCAGTCAGTTTTGCAGACAGACAGGTGATCAGCATGAGCATTTTAAAAAAAAGAGTTTCACACTCAGAGAAACAACTCCACACATTAAAGGCAATTGGATGTTATCTTATTCCCATGCAGGGACATGAGAGTAGCCTCCCACAGGATGGGAAAACATCTGAACGTCCCCTGAGTAATGTACTTGCAGACGGCCAATTCTCTCATACCAGAAGTGACTTGCCATTTTTCAAGTCGTAGGCCCATAGCCAGGATTTTGATTCCGGGGGGGGGGGGGGTGAGGATCTACCCTAGCAAACCTTTTGTATTGTTACCCCAATACCCCCATGCATATGGGATATATTGAACATGGTGATCAGATCATGATATGAATAAACATAACAGTTTAAATAATGTACCAATAAGGCCTTCTCGCGGACAGGGGCGGCTCAACCCATTACGCAAAGTAAGCATTTGCAGCATAGTTGATTTTGCCCAGGGGTGCTCTTGAGGCACTCTTGGGGGAAAATAGACCTTGACATATGCGAGTTGTAGTTACTGGGATGTATAGTTCATCTACAATCAAAGAGCATTCTGAACTCCACCAATGATGGAATTGAACCAAATATGGCACACAGAACTCCCATGACGAACAGAAAATATATATCAGTGATTGGTGGGGGGGGGGGGGAATATTGTTTGCTTACCATTGAAAATTACATAGGGCCACCTCTGCTCGCGGACCACCCTGAGAATTTCAGGGGGGGGGGGCTGAAGCCCCTCAAAGCAGGGAGCAATCTGTCCCCTTTAGACACCTTCCTCAGATATCTCAACTGCTTAGTTACCAGACTAAGTGCAGTCCAAGTATGCAGACAAACCATATAAACAAAAAAAACAAAAGAGGAACAGTTAGCGTATGATAATTGATAGATGATCTAAGTGCTTGTTTCCTCAGGAAATTATGAAAGGAGCATTTTTAAAAAAGAACTATGAAAACTAATGTATAGCCTACAAAGAAAATAGGAATAAACCAAGGTTAAGACAAAAAACAGATAATATGAAGATTTCAAAGACAGAAACCAACAGATCTGACAAACATAGTCAAGTTTGTTGGGATGATGGGTCTTGAATCAGAAAGCATCGATGGGAAAGATCACCCCCTCCCTCCTAGCCTTCAGAAAGGAAGTAAAAACCTGACTTTAGGATCAGGTTTTTGGAGAATAGTGCAGTACAATAACAGATTTGGAATATGTGCAAAGACTATGGAATGTCTTTGGACTATGATTATGGATGACGTGATTTATATTGAATGTAATGTTTTTAAACATTTTGAATGCTTAATATTGATTAATTTGATTTTAATTTTAATATGATTGGAATTGTATGTGTTTTAAGGCATTGGAAAATTGCCTATATATAAGCTGCTTTGAGTCCCCTTTGGGGTAGAGAAAGGCACGGTATAAATAGGGTAAATAAATAAATAAGTAAATAATAAAAATGTACTTCATAGGCAGTAAAAGCAAGACTGTAATTGGGTCAATGGATAAGACATTTAGGTGCATCTATACTGTAGAATTAATGCAGTTTAACACTACTTTAACTGATGTGGCTCAATGCTATGGCACCATGGGAGCTGTAGTTTTACAACATCTTTGGCTTTTTCTGCCAAAGGGTACTGGCGTTTCCCCAAATTACAACTCTCGGGATTCTATAATATTGGGCCATTGCAGTTTAAATGGTGTCAAATCAAACTGTGTTAATTCTACAGTGTAGATGCATCTTTAGTCACTAAGGATTTAGCTTGACATCTCCAGAAAAGGCAAGGCGAAAGCTATCATGATGGAGTGTTCTGTGGTTTACGGACTGTACGACCATGCAGTATTTTCTCCTGACATTTCGCCTGTTTCTGTAGCTGGCATCTTCAGAGAAAATGCTATTGGAAATGGCCATACAGTCTGGAAAACGCAAAATACCCCAGTGATCCTGGTCACGAAAGCCTTTGACAATGCATTGAGATGTTATGATATTTACCCTGACAATATTTAGTAAATGAAACTTAATTCTGCCTATACTGAATTTCAGGCTATTAAGAGATAGGTCATGTTGCTTGGATATAAAGCCAAAAGCAAATGACTTACTCAGGTGAGAAGGTATCTCAATAATGTAGCGCAGAAGCACCAAATCTGAGGTTCTAATAACCCTGATACAAAATGGAATGGAAAAAACTACAAAATGCTCAAGAATGATAAGGATGGAGCAACGGGAGAAAATAGATGTTCAAGGAATAAGAACCTGTGGTAGTGTCCAAGGGAACGGAGGGCAGAACATTGTTTCCAAGCTCAGTTCAGAAAGAAGGGCTGGAGGAGTCACATCACTGCTCTATGCCAAATTTTGAGCTGCAGTCTGTAAAAGCCATGAGCAGACAAGAAATGTGAGTCAAGTCCCGTTGATGATAGGCTACTTTAATAAGAGGGGATGACTCTATAAAGAAAAAAAGAGCTATGGTAAGTTCCTAAAATAAGCACAGAGGCCATGAAAACAGGCTGAGCCTCAAAAACTTCATTTTCTTAAGCAGGTATGAGGAAATTTTGGGCTTCTAGAAGTTGAATTAAATTTCTCATCATCCCCTACTACTGACTGTATGGATTAGGACTGAGAAAGGTTGCAGTCTAACAGTATCTACAATGTGTTATTGAAGGCTTTCATGGCCAGAATCACTGGGTTGCTGTGAGTTTTCTGGGCTGTATGGCCATTTTCCATTCGCATTCTCTCCTGACGTTTCACCTGCATCTATGGCAGGCATCCTCAGAGGTTGTGAGGTCTGTTGGAAACTAGGAAAGTGGGGTTTATATATCTGTGCAATGTCTAGGGTGGGAGAAATAACTTTTGTCTGTTCAAGGCAGGAAGCAGCCAAACCTTGAAACTTCAAGGCCATTAAATGCTAATCAAGATAGCCAATTGCAACATTCACACTTGCTTCAAGTAGTCAAGAGTCCTTTCCATAGATATATAAACCCTATCTTCCTAGTTCCCAACAGACCTCACAACCTCTGAAGATGCCTCTGAGGATGCCTGCCATAGATGCAGGAGAAACGTCAGGAGAGAATGCTTCAGGAACATGGCCATACAGTCCAGAAAACTCACAGCAACCCAGTATGTGGGATGCCACAATTTATCCAGATCTAGCTTTTTATCTACAGTTTCTGAATCTTATATGCAGAGTGCTTGCTATCATCACAGACTGGGCCTCAACACTTTTTCCAGCCTCCTCACAGCTAATCCACAACAACTGTTTTTCTCTCAATATGGCAGTTCCTGCCCAGGCTTCAGTGACTCCTCATCTAGCTTCTACCAATCCCAGTGGGAGTGCTGCAAGATGAAAGCATCTCAAGTGGATTTCCGTCCTGAGTTTGGTCAAATTACTTTGATGGATTGTAACCCCAGAATCCCCTAGTCAGCAAGACCAGGCTAGTTGAAGGATTCTGGGAGTACCTGCCAATGAAGTGAGTTTTCAAAGCTCTGGCTCCGTGCTATGACTGAATGTCCTACCTACTGTGCTAGTTCTGCGTCCTTCTGCCCACAAGGCTCTTGAGGACTTTCAGCGTTGTCTTACAAATCTTACAAATCTAAGGACTCTCAGGAATAGTACTCTCTGCCAACTACTGGGCAGAGTATTATTCATCTAGTTCCAAATACGAATGGCTCAAATTTAAACTTTCTAGCACATAGATTAAAAAAAATGACTCACAAACCACATGTTATTCTCTACTAGAGGAGCTTTGAACCTGAAGGGGATCTACCTGCCCTATCCGCCTACCAATGATTTGATTTTTTTTCCACCACGGAGGAATTTGCTTATATAAAAAAAGTTCAGAACATCAGGAATCAATCTGCCTTAAGCTTGTAGTGTAAGATGGGTAGCCATCTCACAGCATGATCACAGTTGTGTGCCTTCAAATAGTTTCTGACTTATAGAGATCCTAAGGAAGACATATTACAGAGGTTTTTTTGTCGGAGTGCATTCAGAGAGGATTTGCCTTTGCCTCCTTCTGAGGCTGAGAGAATGTGACCTGCCCAAGGCCACCCAGTGGGTTTTCATGGCCAAGAGAGGATTTGAACCCTGATCTCCCAGTGTCTTGATCTTAAACTCACAGCTGCCACACCATGGAGGCTCTCTCAAAACAGTGTACATCTGGAAAAAACAAAAGCAACACAGCAATTTTAGTGCCAATATATCCTATATCCCTCCAAGAAAATCATTCCAGGGGTTTTACCTTCTCTTTCTTTTGCTGGCTGTAACTTTCACAGCTGGATGCTTGAGTGTGGTTAAGTGCTCTTCATGCCTGGCCAAGATATGACTTTGTGGGTCCTGTTCTTACATGTCTCAATTACCAGATGGGCACTGGTAGTTAGGCTTAGTAATCCCCATTCTACGTAGTATTAATATTCTTTTTAGAATCCCATTGTCTGCTGCAATTTCTTCTCAATAGGACTTCCACCCCTCCCCCTTTGGAGCTTTAAAACGTTTGGGCTTTCCTATTGCTCTGCCTCCTAGCCTTGACACTCTCATATGCTCACGTCACCCTGCGGTTTCCAACTAAGCCGGTCAGATTTAGTTTCAGCAGAGCTCAGCTCAATGTTTATTTCAGCTCCACTTGCTCCTGTGTTTAACTGTAGGGAACACACCTAGCGAACTTCTCAGGAAGAAAGCCTCTATTGTCAACCGAACACAACCACCAGTATCTTGCCAGCTGCAATTTTGGGGTGACACCAGTCTATCTGACTACATGTTTACTCAAAGTAAACCTTACAGAATATCATGGAACTTACTCCCAAATAAGAGCTCATAGGAGGGATGGCTAACAAATATGTTACCGAAGTTCAAAAATGCCTTCAAATTCTCCAAAGCTTTCCAGTTCCCAGACTGTATAAAGTCTGAATAAAGTCTCTCACTCCCTGGAGGAAGTCCTGATTGTTCAGTGGTGCTGAACCCAGACTGGCACTGCCAGACAACCATCGTCCCCTCCTGTTCTATTAATCACGACACCCAATTAACACAACATGGGTCATGCCAGTTGCCTGTTGACTGGAGGAATGACAGCCAGGGCACCAGATCAATGTGGAAGCAAGAACAAAGAGAAGGAATCACTATCTCCTTTCCTCCCTCCCTTCTCCAATCACCTCATCAATCCAGTCAATGTCATGCCAGTTCAGTTGACAAACAACCAATCCAACCCACTGACAGCTGCGGAAAAGGCGAGACAGTGTGTCCCTGGGCTTCCTGAGCCTGGAGAACATAGGATGGCTGTGTAAACATTTCAGCCAGTTCCATCTTGAAATTGGCCTAACTGTTTCCATATGGCCAAAATAGCAGTTTGTTCTGGATTCTGTGGATTAATGCCGATCAAGGCCGTGTTAAGCAGCTTTGGCCTGTGTTAACCCGGATCAACTCCTTATGTTGTTTAGCCACCACAGGACTGATTCACCAGCCCTTCAGACTCAGGCTGGATCTTCACTGCCCTATATCCCTGGATCCAATCAGGGGATTATATGAGTCTACACTGCCATATGATCTGGGATAAGTAGATAATCTGGGATCAGATCTGGGGATATAGGGCAGTGTGGAAGGGGCCTAAGTGGACCATGTAGATGTGCCCTGAATAAAGTGACAAAAAGCAAGAATTTAGTCCATCCTGTAAATTCATAAAGAAAGGCTGAACTCTACTTTCTCTGCCTTTTGAATGCCTTGGCAGAAAAACAGTGGTAGCTACAGTCAGGGATAGCTGTCCCTTGGTTGGTGCTGGCACTTTCCCTTTTCTGAGGAACACCCCTCAACTTATCCATAGATTATATTAAAATCCATAATTTTAGCTCAAAAACCTGTTCTTGACTTATACATGGGGTCGACTTATACATGAGTATATGGTATGTCTCACTATAAAATCTGGCAGCAACTAACACCTCACCACATGCAGCAATCGAAATAAAGCATTTCTTTATAGTGTTTCAACACTTCCCTTCTTCTCTGCATGCCTGAGGTCTTTCCATTGATACTGTTGCTTTCCTGGACTTGAAATCTATCATATGTCACCCTGCAGGAAGCTTCTTGTTATATTAAGACCATAGGGCTAAGCTCATCCAGTTGATGCAAGGGTGAAATCTTATGCACATTTACCAAGCTCGAAGTCCCACTGATTACTGTGGGGCTGCCTCCTGAATAAATGTGCAGTCACCAAGTTATGAACAAGATAGATTCCGTATGTTTCTTCTTAAGCTGAATTTGTATGTAAGTTGGAGTAGGCACATTTTTAAAGTGTAATTCCAATGACAGATAGATAGATAGATAGATAGATAGATAGATAGATAGACAGACAGACTGCTTTGGATAGCATAGGGAAGGGTTAACACCCCTGTACTGTTTGTTTTGCTGTCTGTGCCCCTGTTCAGAAGATTTCACCTCACTTTCTGCCCCCATGATAATTGGATTTTGAAAAATGTAGCTTATTGTGGAAACAAGGATTGGTGATAAAGCTTCAGTGGAGGCACCTTTCCCCCCAGGATAACTCTTTCAGGAGTGAATTTCCCTTCCTAAGGGTAGATTTCTCTCACTTTCTGTTGTCTCACTGTTCTTAACCATGAGTCATTTGTAAGTCAGATGTTTGTAACTCAGGGACTACCTGTACCACCAAACTCAGCAGATCTTTTGAACTGAGCCAAAATGCACTAACTTGGCCTGCAAAGCCTATTTCCATTCCAGATCCCAGAGAATACACATACATTACCTCCCTGTGTGCTTTGTAAGATTCAGGCAGTGATGTTCTTATAATCTCAGGTATTTACTATCCCGAACTGAAATCCTTTTAGCCTAAATCTGGAATAAGGGGAGTGAAAGGTGCAGAGTTTGGCACTTTTAGTGTTGAGTTGGAACTGCCAAAACTCTTGGCTTGCACTCAAATCTGAAATTATTTTTGCATTGTGCAGTCTAGACATGATCTCCTCAACTGTTCTCCTGGGGCACTGTGCAGACTCGGTGGCCACATTCACAACTTTCGAGCCTAGGCACACACTCCACTTGTTTGCTTTTTATTAGGCTCCTGGTTGAAAAGCGTCTCATTTTATCATTTGGTCTGGTGCCACTTCTGCCTCTTGCAGTTAAGAAAGAAAGCTTTATGTAGTGTCCGCATTTTCTGTGGCACACTGGGAACAATATTAGGACTGTGCTTTTATAGCCTTAGTACATCCCAGTTCACTAAACAGCCCATCAAATTTTCTGCCAATGTCTTTTGCAAACAGCTCTGTAGGTAAGTGGAACACACAGCTAAGTGATTTCAGGAGGGAATTTGTGCATCTAAGATGTGTTGTGTGACATCTACTTGATTCCTTGTCCACCCAGGAACTGAGGTCTCCAATCCTATGTTTTTTATCAGCTGTATTTTCCTTCACCCCAACACCATGTGTTCATTTTTTTTCATGTCAGGAGCAACTTGAGAAACGGCAAGTCGCTTCTGGTGTGAGAGAATTGGTTGTCTGCAAGGACGTTGCCCAGGGGATGCCTGGATGTATGATGTTCTACCATCCTTGTGGGAGGCTTCTTTCATGTCCCTGCATGGGAAGCTGGAGCTGACAGAGAGATCTCCACCCTCTCTCTCCAGAATTGAACTGCTCACCTATTGGTCAGCAGTCCTGCTGGCACAAAGGTTTAACCCATTGTGTCACTGGGTCTCCTATGTGTCCTATGACCCCTTGCTATGATTCCACCTCCCCTTTACACTCATCAGTCCTTATTGCTGCCTTTAAGGCTGAATGGTCACGGACTATTCTCTGGTTGTCCATTTGGTACTTGTGTAATCTGTTCAGGTTTACAGGTGGCTTGAAAATGGATTTTGCAAGCCAAAACATACTTCCCTGGCAGTAACTCTCACTGAAGTCAACAGAGTTTACAGTAAACCTGATTAAGAGTAATTCCTAATATGACAAGGAATGGTTAAAAATTACTTTGCAAGACCCAGTAATTTAAAAAAAAAAAACTAAAGCAGCAGCAATAGCACATGTTTGGTTGTGTCTCCACTTGTAAACAGCTGGAAGTTCCTCCGTGGGCCATATAACCTACCAGGAATCTTCCCTCCATCTAGGAATCTCCTTCCGTGCCTCATTCAGTTTCACACTTTTTCTGTTCCCTGTCACTCCCTACTTCACCCTACACTCCTCTCTCCTGGTGCGATGCTGCTTACCTCAGAATGGAAAAATCCTTACAAAGCACAGCCACTGTCTGGCTAATTTCATTGTCCACTTTTTTGCACGGCCTTGACTCTGTCATTATTGATGCAAACAAGTCTGCTGGCTGCTCAGGGCTCCCCAGTGTCATCAACAGACTCCTCCATTTGCTCAGCCTGCATCGTGCTGAAGGGAACAAACAGATGTAAGGACAAGTAGGGTGCGTAACCAAGAAAGATGTCACTCTAGCCCACCCAGACCCTCTTTACTAAAGGCATAGGGGACCTGAGTTCAAATCTTAGGTCAGCCAACAATTCAATCAATAACTAAGGGGGGGGGGGACCAGTCTCAGTTCTGTAAAATGGGAGTAATAATGGACCATTTTTCCAGGAAGTTTAGAAAGTGAGACAGTCAGTAATTATAAAGGGGTATACCTCTCTAAAAATGGTCTTGACTTTCTGTTAAATTTCACATCCCAAATAAGATGTCACATTATTTACTGCAGGTTAATAAAGACACAATGTTCCACTAAGGCAGGCCTTTTCATGTGATAAAATCAGGACAGATTTAAGACTTTGGCTTAGTGTGAGTGAAACTTTTAAGTATTGAGCTATACTGTAATGATGTTAAAAGGGAACACTGATCTATGTTACTACCACTTGAAACTTTTCAAATGAGGCAGGAGGATGTTAACTTGTTGGCATCCTGAGATGGAGCCATTTATCATCTGGCTGAAGGGTTGAAAGGCTCACAGTTGTAGAAAGCCTAATGCTACAGTTCTGAGTTTTCTCTGCAACCGTAGAATATTAAAAACATATTTTATATCGAGCATAGAAAATAAAGACAATGCCTAGATATCAGTTGTTTTCTTGTGATATTACCATAACATTCATGTAATGTAAGGAAGCATAATTGAAAAGTTTTTTTAAATCAGCTCTCTTTCTCTCATCTCTCAAGACAATCAGGTAAAGCATGCACTGATTTATCCATCTACGGACTATGCACTAGCTCTGAAACCATTTATTAAGACCTAAGGATTTTCCTTCATATCACAATTACACACTTTTTCTCGTGTCAGGAGCAACTTGTGGAACTGCAAGTCGCTTCTGGAGTGACAGAATTGGTCATTTGCTAGGATGTTGCCCAGGGTATGCCCAGATGTTTTATCACTCTGTGAGAGGCTTCTCTCATGTCCCCGCATGAGAAGCTGGTGCTGACAGATGGGAACTCACCCCACTCCCTGAATTCGAATTGCTGACATTTTGGTCAGCAGTCCTGTTGGCACAAGGGTTTAACACATTACACACTGAAAATAGGGGATAGGAAGACTACCATTGACATTCCTCAACTACTTTGACTTTGCTCAGAAATATAGTCAAAGGATATGAACAATCCATATTATATGGTGTTTGAGAATGCACCCCAAGCATTAAAAATTCCTTCTCAAACTTACTTCTGCTACACTTGAAATCTTAATACAGCTCTGACGTGTCTTTGCCCCATGTATATAATTGATTCCCCTTTACACTTTACTCTGTTCTTTCCTCTTTTCCTTCAGCTTTCACTTATCCATTAATTCTTTTGCCTTCAACTCTATGTATTTGCTAACAATTTCCTCTTCCTTGTGCTCCAATACTTCAAACATATCTAAAACCAAAAAGGTGATCACTTTAAGATGATTTTTGTTTGTAACTTTCCCATCTATGGTTTCCAAACTTTTTTTACTGCACGCATTTGAAAATTTCTAGGGATCTTGGCAAACCCTAAAGTAACTTTTTTTAAAAGTATGTTAAGTCATATTTTAATAACTATAGTCTTGCTTTGGAACAAACGTACTTGTTTCTGTGTGCCATTCATCAGCTTTAGCCTTGGGTCAGGTTCAGCAAAATCACCTTTAACTTTAACTGGTACATTTTAGGGGGAAATGAGTTGACTGTCCAAGCAATATATCATGAAAATAATGGGCCCTTGGCTAGGGTCTTGTTCATTAATTAGTTCATGGTCAAAATGGTCTCAATCTCTGTTGTCAGAAAAAAATAAATTAAGTGCAGGGCCAAGTACAGATATTCTCCCCTTACTCTGCATCCATTTCATAGACCACCTGAAGTTTGAGACTGCCCCCTGCAAGCAATACAAAATTGAAAACATGGAAGGAATGTGTGGATGGGCAGACTAGCCTCCCCCACTCCTTTGCTGCCATGTTGACCAGGAAGGCCCTAAGAGAGCATGTGAATATATTCTGTTCAACATGGTCAGTTCGTGGTGGGAGCAGGAACAGACTGCATATGGCTCCTGATCATACTTTGGAAAAGGTGGTAATCTTGGTAAAAGGGGAGGCCGTAGGAAAAGAGGGAGACCACAATATAGATGGATTGATTAAATCAAAGAAGCCACGGCTCTGAGTTTGCAAAACCTGAGCAGGGCAGCTGATGTCAGGTTCTTGGAGGACTCCCATCGGAGTCACCACAAGCTGGCAAATAATAACAGGGTAAGATCGTCCGGAGAGGACCTGACTCCTTTGAAGTGCGATTGGTTGGAATGAGAGACATGGCCTTTGCAGTGGTGGCCCCTAGACTGTGGAACTCCCTCCCAGTGATATTAGATCAGCTCTTCCCTCTTGACCTTCAGAAAGAAGATGAAAATGTAGCTTTGGGACCAATCCTTTGGCAAATAACACAGTACAATAGATGGACTTGGATGTATGAGTAATGATTACCCGAATGGCCTTATTATGATTGTGGATGTGGTTTTACAGTTGTAATTGCACTGTTTTATATGTTTTAATAATTTTAATTTTGTCATTACCCTGATGTGCCTCTATACAAAAGTACTTGGCAAAGTATGTTCGTGTGTATGTGGCCTTCCTTCTCAGATTAATATAGAGTAGGAATTGACAAACTTGGGCCCTTTAGGTGTTTTGGACTGCAACTCCCACAATTCCTAACAGCCTCAGGCCTCTTCCTTTCCCCTCCCAGCTGCTTAAAGAAAGGGGCCTGAGGATGTTAGGAATTGTGAGAGTTGCAGTCCAAAATACCTGGAGGGCCCACGTTTGCCCATGCCTGATATAGAGTGAAGCCCTTCTTTCCTGTGGATTTAACAACAGGACAATTTAAATCAGAAAATTAATTGCATTTTGGGGTGGGGATCTATAGTTGCCCCTCCATAACTATGAATTCCACCATCCACTCTTTGAAACTATTCCAAAAAGTAAACTTTTAATATAAGGGTAATCATTTTACTACACCATCGGGCAAAAATATGATAGCTGGGACCAAATGCTGCTTGCGCAAAGCGGGTCAGAATTAGAGAAGCAAAGACATTACGTTTTTGAACGTGTTTGCATACGATATCCAGATCACCTTAAACACTATGCTCGGGTGTTTGTTGTTTCCCTCCCCCCCCCCCCCTTTGTGCCTCCCCCCTTTCTGGGAAACTATCTTGCCACGACTCTGTTGCACCTGTGTCTCTCACTTGCTGCACTGTCTTGGCATTGGGTCCCAGCTATCATATTTTTGCCCACCTAAGCATTCATGTTTTTGGTATAAAAAGGCATTCTAGAACCAAACCCAACAGATTGCGAAGGCCCAGTATATTGATAAATGGCCAAAGAAACTGCCTTAACTATTACTATGGGACAGGCCTAGGCCAACTTCGGCCCTGCAGGTGTTTGGGACTCCAACTCCCACAATTCCTAACAGCCTCAGGCCCCTTCCTTTTCCCCCTCAGCCGCTTAACGGCTGAGGGGGAAAAGGAAAGGGCCTGAGACTGTTGGGAATTGTGGGAGTTGGAATCCAAAACACTGAAAGGCCAAAGTTTGCCCCTGCCTGCTATAGGATCTTCCCTCAATAGCATTTGCAGGAAAAAATACACTTTTTACCAAGTGCATCTAAAACGGGACACTGCCCATTACTGAAATGTATGCCAAATAAAATGTAGCCTTTCAGGTACAAGTCTATTCCCTCACTGGCCCCATCTACACTGCCATATAACGCAGTTAACTGCGTCTAAGTGCATTCTATGAGGCTACACTGGGCATTTCCAACTGGCAGTGTAGATGGGGCCATGCTTGTCATGCTCTCATGCGAAACCACCACATTGGTTTGGACTTCGACCCATCTTCCTGCCTCAAGTGTGCGAGAAGGAAAGGCACGCCTCCCCTGGGGTCCAGTCCCCAAACCTTCTTCTTACTGGTTGCAAAACCCAGACAAAACCCTTCGGTCCGGTTCCCCTTCCCGCCTCGAAGACTGGCCTCCACCGGGCCCCTGGGCCCCAGGCCCTGCCTCTTTCGAGGCTCCAGAGGCGGGAAGCGCCCCCTTTCCCCTCCGCTCCTGCTCCTCCACGCCCTGGGGCCTCGGGCCAGATCTTGCGGGGCTCGGGCCGAAGGGAGGGGGCGCGGCCAGCAAGCCAAGCCACCCCACAAGGAGGGGCCGCCCCCCCCCCCAAAGCAGCGCCCTCCTTCCCCCGCCCCGCGCCGCCCCCCAGGCACCCTCCCAGCCCCCCTTTCAGTCTTGTCCTTTTCCTCAATGGGTTTTGCGGGACTTTCGACTTTTAAAATAGCAAATCTCCTCTCCTGGCGATTTGGTATGAAAGAAATGCTTATGAGTGAAGGGAACAATCAAACGGACTAATTTTCTTTTTCTTCCTCTTTTTCTCTCTTTTTCTTTCTTTCTCCCTCCCTTCTTTCCTTTCCTTTCTTCCTTTTCCTCCCTTCCCTCCCTTCTTTTCCTCCCTCCTTTTCCTTCTTTCATTCCTTCCAGCTTTCCTTTTCCTCCCTTCCATCGTTTCCTTCCTCCCTTCCTCCCTTCTTTGTTTCTTTGTTTCTCTTTTCTTTCCTTTCTTCCTTTTCCTCTCTTCCTTCCCTTTTTTTCCTCCCTTTCTTCCTTTCTCCTTCCCTCCTTTTCCTTCTTTCATTCCTTTTTGCTTTGTTTCTTTCCTTCCAGCCTTTCCTTCCTTCTCCTTCCTTCTTTTCTTTCTGTCTTTCCTTCCTTCCTTTTCCTCCCTCCCTCCTTTTCTTTCTTTCCTTTCTTTCTTTCTTTTCCTTCATTCCCTCCCTTTTTTTCCTGCCTTGCTCTCTCCCTCCTTTTGCTTCTTTCATTCCTTCCTGCTTTCCTTTTCGTTCCTTCCATCTTTTTCATTTCTTCTCCTTCACTCCCTACTTTTCTTTCTGTCTTTCCTTCCTTTTCCTCCCTTCCACCTCTTTCCTCCCCCACCTTTTCCTTCCTTCTTTTTCTTTCTCCCTCCTTTCCTTTCCTTTCTTCCTTTTCCTTCATTCCCTCCTTTCTTTTCCTTCCTCCCTGCCTCCTTTTGCTTCTTTCATTCCTTCCTGCATTCCTTTTCGTTCCTTCCATCCTTTCCCTTCCTTCTCCTTCACTCCCTCCCTTCTTATCTCTCTATCTTCCCTTCCTTTTCCTTCCTTCCACCTTTCCCTTCATTATTCCTTTTCTTTCTCCCTCCCTCCTTTCCTTTCTTTTCCTTCTTTCCCTCCCTCCTTTTCCTTCTTCCATGCCTTTCTGTCTACATTTTCCTTCCTTCCAAACGTTTTGTTCCTTCTCCTTCACTCCACCCTTCTCTCCTTCCTTCCTTCCTTCCTTCCTTCCTTCCTTCCTTCCTTCCTTCCTTCCTTCCTTCCTTCCTATTTTCCTTTCTTTCCTCCCTCTCCTTCCTTCTTTCCACCTTCCCTCCCATCCTCACTCCCTCTCTTTTTATAGGCACAGCAGGGGCTTTGGGGCTATGGGTTCCTAGGAGGGAAGTGGATTAGGGTGTCCCCCTTTCTCCCGCCCGCTGGTCAACCTAATCCACTCCCTTTCAGATTTCTATAACCAGGCATGAGTAAACTTCATCCCTCCAGGAGTTTTGGACTTCAACTCCCACAATTCCTAACAGCCCGTAAGCTGTTAGGAATTGTGGGAGCTGAAGTCCAAAACACCTGGAAGGATGAAGTTTAACCCCGCCTGCTACTTGAGAGTAAAACTTATTGAATTCAGTAGGATTTGCCTTGCAAATAAAACTGAACTCTTTAAATTTGCAAGTCCATTGACTAAATAATAATAATGGCCAGTGATCCGCCTCTCCTTACGGCTTGTGGTGGGGTATCACAGTTAAAACATAGATAAAACAAACCTATATAAAAAGACATAGAACAAAGTTTAAAACACATTAAAATCATGCAATCCAATCCAATATTAAAATTAATAGTTTAAAATTAGCTGAATGGGCTTGTTGGAAGAGTAGGCCCCACTGAACACAGTTGCTTCCAATATATTCCAAGTCAATGTATATATAAGGTTGTACCATACACGGCTTTTTGTATGTGCATTTCCAGCAGCTGTAAAATGAACTTTTTTTTTTTTAAAAAAAGCCTCCTTTCATTGTTTATATTTGCATTTTTTACATTTCAGTGTAGCTCTTTTCCTTCTAACCCAAGTTGACATTATGCAGAGCATTCCACTGCCTGTTTACTCAGAAGTAACCTGAGAGCTTTTGAGGATACAAAATCACACCATGCGAGGCAAAGACCCATAAGCCTTTCATTAAGAGGCCGTTGGGCTGTGGTCCTATGGTTATGCTTTTTGGAAATAGGTGCATCCAGCTCTGGAACTTTTCAGGAAGGTTGGCTCACAAAGGATGGGCTTAGTGACTCATATTTTCTGTTTAGGTATACTCCTTTGGTAAAATGGTTGGTCTTTTTGCTTCACTGTCATGGGGTTTAATTGTTTTTAGGAGCACCGAATTCTAGAAAAAGGTGCTGAATTTGCAAGCAAGGCAGATATATATTTTATAGGCAGGACATAGCACGCATTGGCAAAATATATACAAAGGAAATAAGGTTGGGAAATGAATGCCAGTTGTTCTCTCCTAATCTTTTCTTGATACCAGAAGCCCTTTTGTGTACTGTTTTGTTCTGTCCCTATCTGATGTAACAACAACAACAATAAATAAACTTTATATGTATCCCACCCTATCTCCCCAATAGGGACTCATGATGTTAACAACATATATACACCAGCAAACATTCAGTGCCAAGAAGGTGCAACCAACAAATAATAAGACTACCATAAATTTAATAATAACAACACATTAAACATCGACATCAGACAATAATGAAACGTTACAGCAAATTAGACAGCATACAACTCAAGATTACATTTTAACTGAGCTCATAAAACCAGACTTGGAAAAAATAAGATTAATAAAATTTTAAAACACTAACATTTAAAAAGATTTAAAACCCAAGTAGCAGCCATTGCCATGTTCCAAGCCATTTTGCTTATGCCGAATATGTAGTGAGAGATGTCTTCCTAGTCCAGTAGTTCCTGGTCCATGGACCACCAATGATCCACAAGAACTAAAATATAGTCCGCAACCTCACTGTTACTACACTATTGCAACAAGAGTGACTGATCTTGTGAAACCCTCTTAAAGTGCCGAGACTTATTAACTATGGTTTTCTGTGGGTGAGAAGATGGTGACTACTGGATGGCATATGTTGTGTATCAGAAACTAAAGCTGATGTGGTCTATCCAATGCAATTTCCTGAATCAGCATCCCAAAAAACCAAATTGAATCTAAAGTTGACCAGTAATTGATTTCTAACCCTTTTGGTACTAATGTTGGAGAGTGGTCCCTAGTCAAAGTGGTCCCTGGTCAAAAAAAGGTTGGGAACCATTGAGCTAGTCCTATGCTGCTTCTCTAATGTGTTTTCTCTTGTAAGAGCAAGATTTCCCTATTACAGTATCTACAGATTTCACCTATTCACTCTTCCAAAAATATCCTCCCTGAAGGTCTGTGGGCCTCTTAAGATCCTCCGATGCAATTCTGCGATATGCTTCCAGCCCAAGTACTATAATGAAAATATAGGCTTCACTATTATCTACGGTTTCAGCTACCCACAGGGGGTCTTGGAACATCTCCCCCATGCACTGTGCTTTGCCATGGGAGGCCATGTATCTTCTGTCATATCTAAACGTTGTTTTCTCAAGTGTCCCCATTTTAGAAGCCAACTGATAAAGAGAAGGTCTTTGTTATGATTTTCCCTTGGCATTAAATGTATGCATTCACTCCACCAAGCACAGAAACCTGGAGGGAGCCTTGTAACTCACCTAATCAAACATTGCATTGCTTATTTTATTTGGTTCAGGGTAAACATCCACCCATGCACCCTTTCCTCCTTTCTTCAAAGAGCCTGTTTCCAGAATTGTAGATATTTTTGTTGCTGTCCATGTGATCCACTTCAATGTCTCAGTTTCCTTCTTAAGGGGATGCTCCCATACCTGAATGCAAATACTTTCAAATTAACAGACAACAGTCCATGTTTTTATATTAAGCTTTGAGAATGTAAGAAGAGTCCTGTTGGGTAATATAATCTCAAGCATCTCTTTCCTAACAGCAGCCAACTAAAAGCTTAGAGGAAAATCAAAAGAGCAGTATGAAGGCACCCTCCCTGTTTTACCCCACTGTGCCCCCTCAACTGGCATTCATACATTGCAACAGAAGAAAGGAATTCTTGCAAGTTTCAGCTGAGCCACAGAGAGAGAAAATGTAGGAGGGATATAAATATAAAAAGAAATGCAAACACAAGGGATGTGAAATAATTTTGAAAATTTGCAAATGTATATTTGACTGAGGAAACTGGATCTGGGAAGACCAAAATGTATTGTTAATTGCTTTTCTGGCCCTCCTGAGCTCGATTTACATGTCTCTCCGTGTGTTAATGCAGAGGTAGAATCATAGATGGAACCAGAAAAGACCAGACATTTCCAGATTTTGGTCCTGTTCTTTCTTATTTTACTTTTTAAGTCCATACACATTTTATTTATCTCAGAATATTTTCTGCTAACTCATGGTATGACCAGAGACTTTTTATATCAGCTTCCTGAGTTGGTTTATTTTAATCCAGTATAACGTCGGAAAGAACAGGGTCAACAATCTGGCACCCTTAGGAATGATGGCTAAGCTTGAAGGATTTGACTAGAATTTGAAGGGAGAAATTCTCTCTCCAGATGTGGACTTGCAGCAAGTCAGGATGATGAACAATTGTTGGCTTGAGATTCATGATAGAAACCTCCAATTCTGGGAAGTGATGGGATTTCCTCTACCACCCCCCACTTACTTCCATTACGTACACTTACATGCACATACCATTACGCATCCAGAGAGATGTCAGTGGGATGGAAATGTGTTGGAATCAGACATGACCTTTCCTTATGTTGGGAACAGACACTTTCCTGGCGGTCTCTGACGTCAGGAGCCTCTGTGGTTCCTTGCCAGGCCAGAAAGGTCACTGCAGTGTTCTGGCCTGGTTCTCTCTCTTCCCCGCAAGGATTCCCCTCCAATGACCAACCTCTTTGCCTGAATCATCACCATCTATGTCTTTGGACATCCCTTTCCCTAGTCTTGCAACATCTCCCAACCCTGATTCTTTTTAGTAAGCTTTTCCCTTGCAGCTTGCAAACTGCTAGGGCGAGTAGTGTCAATGGCAAGTAGAGGTTACTTTTGCCAACGGGCTTCCCATCTTCTTGGCTGCTTCCCATGGGATATCATTCTCTCCTGAAACCAAGCCACCTCCTTCTTTTTTAGAATGAAGATTTGATGGGGCTGGGGGCAGTACTATCAGCCCCTCCCTGCATCAGGGTCTGTTTAGTCTGCGGCGGCATAGTAACCCTCCTCCTTTAGCACCACTGTAAACATCTGTCAGGGTCAATCTGTCCCAGGGTCTTGCCAGGCACAGCTTCTTTGTCACCATCCCCCATCTCTCTTGCTTCTCTCTCCCCCCCCCCCTCCCCGGCCTGCTCTTTTCTTATGCCCCATCTTGGACAAAAAGTTACAAGGACCCATTGACTCAGGAATTCAGTGAGCAAATAGGGCTTATGCCACCTCCCCTCTGTTCCTCTCCAGGTTGTCAAAGCAGACTTATATGTGCCCTCCAACCACTGGGAAATTGACATAAATATATTCTTGTTATGTGAGCCAGTGATTCATACTGTTGTAATGAGTAATCAAAGTTATTGAGTGAATGAAGTCTTAACCCCTCCCCTCTCAAGTTTTTTTTATATAATTCTGGCTGTAAAATATTTTGGCATAGGCAATACCTTTTCATTTTGCCTAATGCAAGCTCTGTGTAACTGAAAAGTTTGCATACTCCTGCAAGGATAGAAAAAAGTATCATCTTACCCACTTTGTAAGAACAAAATAAGCAATTTCCTACAACCCTCAAAGCAGATGTTTGCATTTGGGTATCCCAAATCCCAGGCACATTTTTCATAAATTTCCCTTCCAAATAATAAGTTTAAAAATTGATATTTATTAATACACTCATATATGATATTCTTAAAAAATAGAAGGCACCATTTGCAACCAAACAGGTGCTGCTGAATGCTCTTTTTGTTACATAAGAGTGAAAGAAGTAAGCCTACAACTTATTTGCAGTGGGACTTGCTAGAGAAAAGAGATTTGATCACATACAGTGCACACAATATGTGGCTTTTACTTCCCTCTCAGTGACTTAATTGCAACATGAGAGTTAACATGCCAAGTACCTGGATTCAGGAGGAAAGATTTTCAAGCAGAAGGCACAGGATTTTCAGACAGTCCAGGAACCCCCCCCCCCAACCACCACCACCACCACCACCACATTTATAGTTTTAGAAAGAATAAGGCCCCATTCTCTCCAAGACTGGTCTGTAAAGGCTTATATTATAATCTGAAGCATTTGTATCCTGCCTGTTCATGATAACTAAAATCGGAATGTAACTGGAGGCTGTAGGTTCTGTTGTAGAATTACCAACACAAAATTTAAAAAGGAGAGAAAGCCAATCTGTTGCTGCTAAAACACTGGAACTGTGAACTTTCTAGGAATCATAGGGCCCTTCCACACAGCCCTATATCCCAGGACATCAAGTCAAAAAATCCCACAATATCTGCTTTGAACTGGGTTATCTGAGTCCACACTCAGATAATGTGGGATTTTCTGCCTTGATATCCTGGGAAATGGGGTTGTGTGGAAGGGCTCTTGGACACTGACAGGACAAATGTCAGGAGAAATATGCTTCTGGAACATGGCCATACTGCCTGGAAAACCCGCTGCAACCCACTGACATGGATGATCGTTGGCTTATAGATGAAAAAAAAGGTGGTGGTGGGGGGATTCAGCAAAGTTATTTGCATCTGTAATCCAAGGGACAGGTTTGTAGGAATCATGGAGCATAAGTGGAACTATTTACAGGGAGCTAAGGATTAGAATAGCAGGATGAGGGTGGAATCACAGTATGGAGTCAGTACTATTTTTAAGGGGAGCCCTGAACTAGAATAGAAATTGGACAGCAAGTAGGGGTTGAAGCTCATTTTCAGAGCAAGGAGGTGTGTGTGTGTGTGTGTGTGTACACGCACGTGTGTGGGCAGGGGCTAGAGCTCAGTCCTAGAGGAAGGAGATGGCCCATTTCCCTCGCAGAAACATTAATAGTCAATGACTTCAAGCAGCCAAACATCCTTGTGGTGTCCAGTGAGGCAGCTGCTTACAGACCATATAAAGGATTGTTTCCCAACTTGCAACAGAGTAAGGGAAAGCTGTTCTGGACTGAGCTCGAGTCGCCCAGCAGGGTCAGGTCACACGATGCCTGCTGTGCCGGGGAACGGAGCCCAAGACAAGCAAGCACAGGCCTGGCAGACAGAGCAGAAGCTTGATGCAGCACCCCCAAGTATGGGATGCCAGGGAACCAATCAGACCGTTTATTTAATCTCCCTCTACATTTCTTGGAATACATGATGGAGCTAAATGGCCAGGGAACCAAGAAATATACCCCTAAAGCACTTTCAGAGCCTTTATCGTTCATCATCAAAAGCTAAGAACACAGAGCTGGTTTATGCAGCTCCTGCAGAGATAGCTTACTCTTTTGTGGATACAGAGTGAAAATCTCCTTGATAAGACTCCCAGCTTGGTGCATCAGAATTAACAATAATTTCCTTGCCAATTGGCTTTTCATATTTGTCTTGCATTCCATTTTCAGGAGTCTTAGCAGACAGAGCAAGGCTGTAATATGGAAATCGCTTGAAAGTTCTGTTTGCCTCGGACTGACCTGTTGCCGTATGCTTTCAAATCATTTTAGGCTTACGGTGACCCTGAGGTCATGGTGGGTTTTTTTTGGCAGAATTTGTTCAGAAGAGGCCTTATCTTCCTCCTAGGCTGAGAAAATGCAATTTCCCCAAGGTGACCCACTAGGTTTTCAGATGAGATTCAAATCCTGATCTTCTAGTGTCCACTGCTCAAACCACTATACCAAGCTGGCTCTTGGCTGACCTATATTCTCCCACAATATTAAATATCTCAAAGTGTTAGCCTCTTTAGGCTAAAGCAGTGGTTCCCAACCTGTGGGCTGCAGCCCACTGGTGAGCCGCAAGACCTAAAATAAGGTCCATAGCTCTAGATTATGGTTTTCCATGGGCGAGCAGATGGTGACTACTGGATGGCATATGTTGTGTATCAGAATCTAGAGCTGATGTAGTCTATCCAATGCAATTTTATGAATCAGCACGCCAGATAACCAAACCGAATCTAAAGTTGACCAAAAACTGTTTCATAACCCTGTTGGTAATAATGCTGGAGAGTGGTTCATGGTCAAAGTGGCCCCTGGTCAAAAAAAGGTTGGAAACCATTAGGCTAAAGGGACAAGATATTATGATTCACAGATATAACTTTACTGTCTTAAAGTTTATGCCTTTGGCTTTATGACATCATGTTTCTTCTACTTCTTATCCCATCTCCAATATCTGTGATTTGCATAGGCAACTTGTGCTGTTGTGATCAACTTGCAATGTCTAAACACTGTTTCCAGATCTAGTCACCTAATAGATTTTTCTACTTCACAACCCTAAATAAATAAATAAATAAATGGTATGATCCTACCTCCATCACCTTCCTATGTTTATAAAAAACCATATAATACTTTCTCATCTTTATGTGATGCTGCTTCTCACTCTCTCTTTAAATACTGGCTAAAAGATTCTGGGAACTGTAGTACACAATTGGACTTTTCCAAACTGTGGGTGAACCAAAGACATGTTCCACAAGAATCAGAAATATACAGTATGTAGGAGTCATACAATTTTTCAGACAAAAGCATGGATTATTTGTATTGCACAGAAATCTTAGCTGCGCAAAAGGCTAGAGAAAAAAAATTCGGGGAGGGTTGACAATTTCGGGGGGGGGGGTTGAAAATTTCTGGGGGGGGGGCGGTTGAAACCTGCCTCCTAGCTCATGCTGAAGCAAAGAGCACAGCAGGGGGCAGAGCAACCTTCCATAGCCTGCAGCTCCGCCCCTGTCAACCACCTCCACCAATTCTGGCTTCCTTAATGAGAGCATTCAACACACACACACCCAACTTGGTTGCTTCACTACATTGGCTATTGCTGCAAGTAATGACAGTGTGAATAAATTGTCAATATTTGCTTGAGATAGTGCTTACAGTTCTGGAGGGACTCTTAATTTTTTGCATCTCATAGACTTAGCAAGGGGATTTGGTTAACCAGTTAAAATTCATGAGTAAACCAGGTTTTTTTAAAAAAAATCTGAAACATTTCGGGGGGGGGGGGTTGAACCCCTAAAACCACCCCCTCGCTACAGGCCTGGCCACGACCTCTATGACTTGGGTAATAGGAATCTATACCTTCTATGATTTGGGTAATATCAGTCTATACCTCTGTGTCAATCATTTTATTCTCTGTTTACATGGTAGCCTTTGTGACTTAAATTTGTTGTCTTCAACTCAATATACTTGAGATCTTGCTCCTCTTTCCTTTTACCTAGAGAAGCACAAAACTTGAAAATTCTTGCACAAATAAGAGCTGATTGTTTAACAAAGCACTACTTTATTTTATATTTATTTATTTATTTATCTTGCTTTTCAGCTGAAAAGAGGTCTCATAGTGAGTTTGCCTGTTCAAATTTTATGACTGCTAAGCTAATCCGAGTAACATTTTGTGGAAAAAAGTAGGATAATATAAATACTTCATCACACTAGAGAATGAATCCTCTTTAAATCTGGTTGCTGCCTCCTGCAGAATTTGAGGTTTGTAGTTTAGGGAGGCTGTTAAAGGCTTCTCCCTAAACTACAAACCCCAAAATTCTGCAGGAGGCAGCGACCGGATTCAAAGTGGAGTCATTCCCTAGTGTGATGAGGCTAGACAAATACATGTAGATTCAGCTAATCAGAACACGGCAGTTTCTGCCCTCAAGCTTTCAACTCAAAACATGACACAAAAGGAAAAGGAACAGGGAGGGAGGAGGAAAAGTGCAAACTGAGGTGCCAGTACTTGGCTTCTCATAGTAGTTCTTATAATAACCAGCTAAAACAGAAATAATTTGTGGATAGAACAAGCCTAAAGGAAGTAGGACTCTCAGTAATGTTGCTGGAAGTGACCCTGTTTTCCATCTCTTGCCTGCAGTTTCTCTCTTGCGCACAATTTTACACACAGACGTCTTATGAGTCCACCCTTATTAACCTATCCGCCAATACTACACTGTAGGCATGCATGCAATTTATGAAACTATTTATTTATTGCGTCCCAGTCTTCAACATTTCCCAGGAGACTGGGAAACATTCAAAACACAATTTTTTAAAACTTGCAAATCAAAACATAGAGCAATCTACTCAAAGCAGTAAAGGGAGTTGTGAACAGCGTAGAAACATCAAACTTGGCCAAGACAAAAATGATCAAATGAAATTGAAAAGCCTGAGAAAATATGGTATTTGCCCAAGGCCAAAATAATACCACGTTGAATGCCAGGTAAGCCTCTCTGAGGACAGCATTCCTGAATTTGGCACTGTCACTTAAAGGACATATGAGGCATGTACTACAGGGAGCCAGAAATATGTAGTCAACTGAGTTGTGAAGTATGGGTACATCTACACTGTAAAATTAATGCAGTTTGATGCCCATTGAATGCCATGGATCAATGCAATGGAATCATGGGAGATATACTTTGGTGTATAAAATCCAAATTGAACTGGATTATATGGCAGTGTGGACTCAGATAACCCAGTTCAAAGCAGATATTGTGGATTATCTGCATTGATAATCTGGGTTACGTGGCTGTGTGGAAGGGCCCTGGAAGACTAGGATCAGAATCCCCACTTGGCCATCAAAGCACATTGGGAAAATGACTTATTGATGGGAAACTCACAAAAAGGTTTCTAATTAAGATCTTTGTCAACACAGACCAACAGAGAGAAGATCCTGCAGTTACACTAATCCCAAACTGTGGAAAACTTTAAAAATCAAAACTAGCCCTTTGAACTGAATCAGGAACTGTATTCCTCATCATTAGACTACAGCTGATGGGACTTGTGATTCAGTAACATTTAGAAGACTGCTGGAAAGTGGTGGAGGCTTCTTCTTTGGAAGCTTTTAAACAGAGGCTGGATGGCCCTCTGTCAGGGGTGCTTTGAATGCAATATTACTGCTTCTTGGCAGGGGGTTGGACTAGATGGCCCATGAGGTCTCTTCCAACTCTATGATTCTATTATTCTAAAGTGGGGTTTGAATTTAGACACAAGGCTTGTGGATATGATTTCTGACTTCAAAATGTCCTTTAATCTTTCCCCAGCTTCAAAGCGACAAGTTCTTTTGGGTTGCAATTCCAATTATCCCCAGTCTTCATGGTTGATAATCAAAAGTGATGGGAGTTGTTGTTCAGTAATATTTGGGGACTCAAATGGGGTAAGAACTTAAGAGCACTGATCGCTATGTTAAAAAAAGACATAGTTGGCCCTCTGTATCTATGTATTCTCTGTCCACAGATTCAATGGTCCGTGAAGGCAAACATAAGGCTGATGTTGCCCTTGATGAAAATGAGTTTGACACCTCTGGCTTAAAGTAAAATATTTCCTAACGTTCAGAATAGTAGGAGCAAATGGTGTAGTAGTTTGTGTGCTGAGCTAAGACCCCAGGAACCAAAGGTTCAAATCCCTCTTCTTAGAATAGCATTTTTCATTTGACTGTATTTTGTAGCCAATATTGATCCAGCCAAAGTTGTTCCTCTGCTTTATGGTTCAGTTCCCACTTACATTGTATGGCCACTATTTTTCTTTATTCCGCTAGTTATCAGTTTGCAGGCAATGTGAAATGTCCAAAGTGGGACTTCTTTCCCACCAACCTGCTCCAGGTTTCTACTTTTCCCAGTGAAGTTTAGACAAGGGGGGTGGGTGGGGGTCAGGCACCCCATTGCTTCCCAGATGTTGAAGGCAACACACCAACAAATCTGGAGTTTGTTCACAACTCCTTCATTGCTTCCAATCTCATGTGATGCACTGCAAGTTCCTGCTGCTTGATGGCCTCCTAACAAATGCATATCCCCTTGCGACCTGCCATCTGTGAGTGGCCAGCACTTAAAAGAGTGTTTCTCCTCGCAGGGAGATCCATCAGAAGCTGGCTTTATTTGAGGATTCATATTTTGTAGTCAGTTTGACTTCTTCAAACCCTTTTCAGTTTCTTGATTTGACTTGCAGAGCAAACCAGCAAACTGGTTTGTGCCTTCATTTTATTTTCATTTATTTTTTATTCTGTCTTTCTCCCAACATAGAGACTAACAATACATATGACCATGCAAACCAAAACAATGTAAATGCATTAAAATATGGATGTGGTAGACTCTCAGTTAAGTGCCTCCCCCCTTTTTTTATTGTGTCAGAAGCGACTTGAGAAACTGCAAGTCCTTTCTGGTGTGAGATAATTGGCTGTCTACAGAGAGGTTGCCCAGAGGACGCTCGAATGTGTTACCATCCTGTGGGAAGTTTCTCTCATGTTTCTCTACAGAGAGGTTGCCCAGAGGACGCTCGAATGTGTTACCATCCTGTGGGAAGTTTCTCTCATGTCCTCACATGGGAAGCTGTAGCTGACAGACAGGAGCTCACCCTGTTTCATGGATTCGCACCGCTGACTTTCAGGTCAGCAGTTCAGCCAGCACAAGGATTTAACCCATTATGCCACCACGGCACTTATGGGATTGGTAGATGCCAGGTAAATGATGATGATGACGATGATGATTATTATTAGTTAAAGTCTGCTTTCTCTCTTCTGAAGGAGACTCTCAATGGCTTATATTAAAAGTACAAACACATACAAACACATACATTAGAACAGAATTAAACATAACAGTATTAAAATCACAGTTAAAATCAATTAAAACATATTGAAAGCTACCAAACAGCCTGGTCCACAAATCTGTCCACAAATGAACTTTGTAGTTGTTTGAGAGTTACAACTGAAAATAGGCCTAACCAATACTATACCCCATCATATGTCATACTATAAACTCTAACTTGACTAGATATTAATATTAAAATGCATTGATTAAAATTTTTAATTAATGCATTTTTATATTAATATCTAGTCAATTTAGGGCTTATTGTATTGGAGCCCCTGGTAGCACAATGAGTTAAACCCTTGTGCTGGCAGGACTGAAGACTGACAGGTCGGAGGTTCAAATCTGGGAAGAACGTGGATGAGCTCCCTCTGTCAGTTCCAGCTCTCCATGCAGGGACATGAGAGAAGCCTCCAACATGGATGGGAAAACATCAAAACATTCAGATGTCCCCTGGGCAATGTCTCTGCAGATGGCCAATTCTCTCACTTGCAGTTCCTCAAATCACTCCTGACATGATTTTTTTTAAAAAAATCTGTAAATGTAGTATTATTTCTTTGATTTTTTTGCCAGTTGCTTGAGAGTTGGAGCCCCTGGTGGCGAAGTGGGTTAAACCGCTGAGCTGCTAAACTTGCTAACCGAAAGGTCGCAGGTTTGAATCCGGGGAGCAACATGAGCTCCTGCTGTCAGCCCCAGCTTCTGCCAACCTAGCAGTTCGAAAACATGCAAATGTGAGTAGATCAGTAGGTACCACGAGAAGGTAACGGCATTCCATGCAGTCATGCAGGCCACATGATCTTGGAGGTGTCTATGGACAACGCCGGCTCTTTGGCTTAGAAATGGATATGAGCACCAACCCCTAGAGTCGGACAGGACTGGACTTAATGTCAGGGGAAAATCTTTACCTTAACTGTTTGATTGAGTTCTGGTTAACTGCGAGACTGCTGTGTTTATTGTTATCCTGCCTTTCTCCTGATATAGGGACTAAAAATAAATATAACACAATGCACATCAAAAACCATATAAATGGATTAAAATAGTATAAAACTTTTTTAAAAAAAATACCATTAAACTCTTGGTTTCATTGAACATAAACATATTAAAAGAGACCAAAAAACCCAAACCCTACACAGCTGGCCCCCAAAGCCTATTGGGAAGCAATAGTGATAGGATCCGAAATGTGGATGTTGTTTTGAAAGGCGATGAGGAATGTGCTTGTGCTTGGCCTGGGTGTTAAAAGGAAGTCGGTGGGTGGGATGGTGCGCGCGGGGCGTGCTTGTGCGGGGGGGGGGGGGGGTCTCTCTGCTCGGCGGATCCTGCCCCCAGCGCCCCCCCCTCCCCTCCCCTCCCCTCTCCAGGCAGAGCTCTTAAAGGGACGTCGCGGCGCCTCCGCCGGCCAAGTGACCCAGGTGAAGGAACATGTGACACCTGCTTTAATGGGCTGCCGGCTTCCTCCGCTGAACCGGGGCCAGCTCCACTCCGGCCCCGGGCCAAGTCGGCAGGGAGGGGGTCGCCGGGAGGCAGGCGGGTCGAAGAAAGGGCGGAAGAGATGGGAAGGGGGCCAACGCGAACCCCCAACGCCTTCGCCGGCCGGACCTACTGCTCTTGCCATTAGGGGCTGCCCAGAGAAGTGGGGGACCCGACCCTCCTCCAGACCCCTCTCTATTACCCGCACTCGCCGAATCTACGGCTTTATGACGTCAGTAGTCCCCTAGCCAATCGACTCTGAAAGAGCCGTCGGATATTTGCATGGTGCCCTCTGACTGGCTGCGTAGCCCACAGCGGTGGGCAAAGTAGCCCCATAGGGATCCGGCACCATCTATTAAGCCAACCTGTGCCCTTCCACACAACCATATAACCCAGAATTTCAAGGCAGAAAATCCCACATTATCTGAGTGTGGACTCAGATAACCCAGTTCAAAGCAGATATTGTGGGATTTTCTGATTGTATGTAACAATGTATGCCCACTCTTGACTCCGACCTATGCATTTTAGATTAATACAGTGGTTCTCAACCTGTGGATCCCCAAATGTTTTGGCCTTCAACTCCCAGAAATCCTAACAGCTGGTAAACTGACTGGGATTTCTGGGGTCCTTCCATACAGTCCTATACCCCAGAATATCAAGGCAGAAAACCCCACATTATCTGAGTGTGGACTCAGATAACCCAGTTCAAAGCAGATATTGTGGGATTTTCTGTATATAAAAATGTATGCCCGCTCTTGACTCCGTCCTATGCATTTTAGCTAGTTCTCATCCTATGGGTCCCCAAATGTTATGGCCTTCAGCTCCTAGAAATCCTAACAGCTGATAAACCGGCTGGGATTTCTGGGGATCCTTCCACATAGTCCTATATCCCAGAATATCAAGGCAGAAAATCCCCAATATCTGCTTTGAACTGGGTTATCGAGTCCACACTCAGATAATGTGGGATTTTCTACCTTGATATTCTGGGATATGGGGCTGTGCGGAAGGGCCCTGGGAGTTGTAGGCCAAAACACCTGGGGACTCACAGGTTGAAAACCATTGTATTAAGTTAAAATGCATAGTTCGGAGTCAAGAGCAGGCATATATTGTTATATACAGGCAGTCCCCAAGTTACAAACATCTGGCTTACAAATGACTTGTAGTTAAGAATGGGGGTGAGGGGCCTTCCACAAAGCCATATAGATCTTCCGTTAAGATCTTCCGGAGAGGCCCTGCTCTGTGTCCCACTGCCTTCACAGTCGTGTTTGGTGGGAATGAGAGACAGGGCCTTTTCTGTGGTGGCTCCCTGGCTATGGAACACTCTCCCAAATGAAATTAGATCTGCCCCCTCCTTCCTGACCTTTAGGAGGCAAGTGAAGTCTTGGTTGTGGAACAAGGCATTTGCAGTGTGATGGCTGAGTCCAGTAATTGACTAAGGTATTGACTACAATGTGTGGACTGAGTTGGATGTTTTTATCCTGGTGAATGTTTTATTATGCTTTTTATCTCACATGCATTTTTAACTTATTGTTTATATATGATGTTTTAAAGGTTTGTTTGTGAGCACTGAATACTTGCTGTTAGCCGGTCTGAATCCCTCTACGGAGGTAGAGAAGATTGGGATACAAAAGTTTTAAATAAATAAATAAATAAATATACATTGAAGCATCAGAAAGCAAGGGAGTCACTATGTCAACCAACCAGGTGGACAATTTTGGATTTTGGACTATTTCAAAGTTTAAGATAAAAGATATGTAATGTGTATTATTACACAGGGTCCACAGATATTTAACCTTATATGTGCCATGAACAACCTTCAAAGCCATTTCAACTGTCAAAAGTGTTAAACCTTCAGAACAGTAAGGATAGGAGTTCTTAGGTAACCAGATGCCCATTTACTTGCCTCATCTTGGAAGTTGGGCAGGGTCAGGCCTGGTTAATATTTGAATGGGGGACCACCAAGGAATATCATGGGATGTCAGCAATATTTCAGAGGAAGGAAATGACAAACCACCTCTGAATATTATTTGCCTAAGAAAACCCTGCAAAAGTGCCCCTAGGCCAATGAGTCCAAGGTGCTGTAAACAGGACAGTGAGCACATGGTGTCCTGATTGCAGGCTTAGTGCCAAGGCCATAATCCCATTTTCAATGGTATTGTGCCAGGGCTGCTGGAACAGAATACAGTCAAGTGGGATGCTTCTATGGGAATTATTTTGCTAACATAGGGCCCTTCCACACAACAATATAATGCAGAATATCAAGGCAGAAAACCTCACAATATCTGCTTTGAACTGGGTTATCTGAGACCACACTGCCATATATTCTAGCTCAAAGCAGATAATGTGGGATTTTATTCAGTTGTGTGGAAGAGGCCATGCTCAAGGGTCTGGGTGTTTATTCATTCAGGTTAGTTTGGCTTATGACAGTGATTTTAAAAGCTTTTTGATGTGGCAGGCTGACAGGTGTCCCTTCCTCCATGTGGCACCATATTTCTGCCTGGGATGGTCCTCCCCCCCAGCTGGACCACACGTCCAAACCTCTGGCTTCTGTCACTGACCTTCCCCTTTCCCTTTGTGGAAAACTTGCCAAGGACCGTCAGCCAGTCCTCACAGAAAGGCACCAGTTCAAGGGCCACCAGTTTGATTAGCACTTGCTTAGTATACAGTTGGAGCCGTGGTGGTGCAATGGGTTAAACCCTTCTGCCAGCTGGACTGCTGACCTGAAGGTTGGCAGTTCGAATCCACGAGACAGGGTGAGCTCCTTTCTGTCAGCCCCAGCTTCCCATGCGAGGACATGAGAGAAGCCCCCCACCAGATGGTAACACATCCAGGCATCCCCTGGGCAATGTCTCTGCAGATGGTCAATTCTCTCACACCAGAAGCGACTTGTAGTTTTTCAAGTCACTTCTGACACAATAAAAAAGTATACAGTTGCCACTTTGAAGAAGAAGAAGTAGCAGTAGTTCTGTATCTGTCACAATAGCCTGACATATACATTAGGCAATTTCTAGAAAAGTAGCCATATCAACTTGTTGTAGCAACCTTGTAGTCTTGTGATAACTTAAAAACAAAGCCATATATTGTGGTGTATACTTAAGTGGATACAGTCTACTTCACCCAATTCATAATGAAAGTGATGGAAAATATTGTCTCTGTTAAATACCTGCATGTCAAAATAATAGTAAATTATTTTACGCAAGTTAAAAAAAGCTGTGTTCCTGTTTAGGATAAAAACATTATTTCTATGGGAAAACTTGTGAAATCAATTTTTCCAGCAATTGGTTGGTATGTGCCTTCAAGTGAATTCTGATTTTGATGACCTTAAGGCAAATCTGGATTTTCTTGGCAAGATTTATTCAGAGAACGTTTGCTTCTGAATAAGGCTGAGAGAGTGTGACTTCCCAAAAGCCATTCAGAGGTTTTCCCTGACCAAACGGGGAGATTTATTAAATGATAAACCCACCAGTTACATTTCACAACCCCTCAAAGTAATATTCCCAAGCTTTGGGCACTAAGTTCCATTTTTTAAATCAAGACTGAATACATTTAAAAAAAACCCAAGTGGGTTTTTATTTGGTCACTCAGAAACTCCATGTTAGATAGGGTTAGATGGGATGAATGAGTAGAAGCATTCAAGCCATGCAGCTGTATCAGTATAGCTTTACACCGAGGAGGGCAAGAGGACTCAAAAGCAGATTTCTGTGACCCTTATTTCAGAGCTACTTCTTCTGCAGTGATGTGGGGTGGTGGTGGTGGTGGTGAGAATATTAATTTCCATATATTGTGAACACGGGATTTTATCGTCACCCATTACCTAACACTAAGATTGAGCAAAAGCTGTGATCATCATGTTTTGAGAAAGTTGACCATGTTGTATTCCAGAACTTGTATCATAATATATTGAAGTCTAATCTCAGGCATGGATTTCAGTTGGTGCTCTATACTTCACTAGATTTCATGCAGAGGGAAAAATCAATGGTGGAAAGCAAGCCAAATAAGAATTACGGTTGCTTATTCATTTGGATCCATTGAACAATTGGACGTAGGCATCTTACACAATTTTTCAACTTAATGATGGTTCATTTGGCTACTGCAAAAATCACATTAATTTAGCACTGGGCAGGGTTGTGCATATGTTTATAGGTTTACGGTTGGTGTTCTATATGGGCTATGGCTCTCAACCCACTACTAGGATTTCTTCTTTAGCTCAGTGGCAGGGATCTAAATTTTAGAAGCAAGGGAGATTGAATTTGATCACGGCTGCTACCATGATAGGTTCCAGATGTTTGCTGTTTTATGAACATATACATTGAAGTCACGTTTCATACCAGTGCAGTTGAATGTCTTAGGAGGAGGACAGCTTGCTGCTCAAACCAGGACCCTTTCTCCTGGTTGCCTCTAGCAATGGATGAAATACTAGAGTTGTAGATTGGCTTCTTATATACTTCAGAATAGAAGAACTCTATATAATACGTAGGCTATTTTTGGTTGATTTGTTACTGGAAAGATACCATTAATTCAAAGTGCTGGCTTGAACCTATAAAGCCCTAAACCAGTGATTCTCAACCTGGGGTCCCCAGATGTTTTTGGCCTACAACTCCCAGAAATCCCAACCAGTTTACCAGCTGTTAGGATTTCTGGGAATTGAAGGCCAAAAACATCTGGGGACCCAAGTGTAAAGAAGCAGCGCTAATCTCACTAAAATGCCACCAAAAATTATGTGAGGAAGTATTAATCTTCTTTAATGCCACCAATATTCTGTGAGGAACCTTCTTTTAAATATCAATTAAGCTGCCACCAATATGTTTAGAGACGCTGGTTTATGTCTCTGTTTATCTTTAGTTGGGTTGTGAGGTGATTTTGGTAGTGTGGAATGCACCAAGCATAACAGCAATGGAGGAGGCAGGTTTGAAATAAAAAGAGAACAAGTTTTATTGTTAACAGAACGTAATTGTTGCAGTTTTGAGAGTTTGAACTTGGCACAAGACTTGATGTTACAAAATGGCTGGTTTGAGATACTTTCAGGCTTCTGAATGTTACAAATCTACAAACTCCTTCTTTATACTATTCCAGAGTTCCCTATTGTGAATGTCCACACTGTTTGCCCTATACTCGGAACAAACCACTGATCACCAGTCTTTCCTTACTGGTGATCCTTAAAACCCCCTCTGTTAGATTCTTTAACCTAAGTAATCTAACAAGGTAACACCTTCAGCTCTCTTGCTGAAGAAATATTCACAAATTCTAAGAACTGCTGAATTCTCACAGCTTCACAACAGAGCCCTAACTAACTGGCTCTGCTCTTCTCCGGGTCTCCTCCACCGGACTAAACTACTTTCCCCCAGAGTCCTTTCTTGACTCTGCTATTTCCCAGAGCCCTTAACTGGCTCTGCTCTTCTCCGGGTCTCCTCCACCGGACTGGAGCTTAACTGCCACACTCCAACCTTTTTCTCCTTAAGCTCCGCCCACCTCCTCTTCTGCCTTGTCTTGTCACCATGGCAACCTATCCCTCACAGCTAGGCCATGGCAATAAATGTAATACATAAATGCAGTTTCAACACAGTACATTAAACACTCTATAATAAACATTATAAATACAGTTTAAACACATTATAAATAACACTTTATAATGAACACATCTCTACACCTTCCTCCCCAGAAATATTATTTTTGTATATTTCTTAATCCTAGAATAGCAAAAATAATCTCACATATTATTTAACAATATATACATATACATCAATTCTGAAAGGGAAACGCATCATAGTTAGGTACATTTCAACTATACATATATACAAACCTTTAACCTATGGAATTCTAGTATCATCTATGGATGTGGTATCAAAGTCTCACATTTTTATACTTATATATATATTCGTAAATATCTATTGCCTATTGTAAAACATATATACCTACCACACTTTAATATTACACTACCTTACACATACATTAGATTTTAAAAGCTAAATCCTTTTCCATGGAATCAGTATTGATGAAACACCTTCCAATGAAACTAACAGGCTAACACTAAACCTATATCTATATAGCTTACCTGAATAAAACCACCCTTGTCCAAATGTGTTTCCATCCCATCAACATACACAATTGACTCTCTACCCAGTCTGGTCAATTCACAAGACATTTATCTATATACCATACCACAACTTTTTTCCATACATATGGTCCCACTTTGTTAATAGCCCACACAATAGTTAAACTCCCACATTTGATCATTGACATGTCTTAGTGTCCAATGTCCCATGGTTCAAACACAACCTCGGTTGTATTGGACCAACTGTCCACAGCAATGTCTCTTTATGATGATCTTTTAGCTTCTTTCTTCCACTTCTTCGTTTCTTCTTTTTAGGTTTCTTCTTTTGTCTGACCTTCCAATTATCAGGAACAGTTCTGTTTCCATCGATTTTCAGGGCTTGAACAATGGCTTGCTTCCGTGAAGCATCAGGTTGTAGTGAATAATCTGGAATTCCTCGAGCATCTTTTCTTGGCACTGAAGAGAACTCACTGTCCTTGGAAGAACGAACACGAATATTGTCCTTCTTCATGGCAAGCTCATCACTGCTATCTGGACAAACTTCCAAAGCTAGAAATTGCAGCTTTTTCTTTTTATCATCACCAATATAGTCTGTGTATATTAGTTTTCTTGTCAGTCTATCAGCTTGGCTTTTATTCTCTCTTTCCTCTCCGTTCAAGGATAAAGGAGATCTCTCTTCCGACACATGGCCAAATCTTCTTTTTCTGTTTACTTTCTCTTCAGATGTATGGATCTTTGTTTCACAGAAGACCCCTGGATATTCTGAACTCGCATCAGCTCCTACTGTCACATCCAGAGTTTGTTTTCCTTTAGCTTTCTCTTTTATTTTTATTTTATTGTCTTTGTCAAAAAGTTCGGCTGAGGTAATTTCTTTATGTGGAGCTGAAGGAAATACATCTTTTAAGGTCAAGGATTCCTCTTTCTCCTCAGAGTTTATCACTTGTCTTTCCAGACCTATTGTTTCTATACTCTCTTCACTGGCTCTCAAATAATCAGCCACTGGAATCGGCTCTGCTGCAGGGCTTGTTCCTCGTTTGCATGGTCTCTTCTGGCTGTACACTTCTGACTTTATATTTGGAACACCATCTTCAGCAATAAATCTATAGGGTTGTTCTTTTGCTCTTTGTTCCTGTTGAATTTCTTTGACTCCTCCTGTCTTCTTAATAAGCTCAGCAACCGTAGTGCTAGATTCTGGCTTCTCGTCCCCATCTTGTTGTATGGCAAAACACAGGGCTTTCTGTTCAGGGCTTTCATTGTTACATTCTTTCTCCCCATACGCCATCTTACAGAATTTAATCTCCTCAGCCAAATCATTTCCAATTAAACATTGATATGGTATGTCAGGACTGACTGCAAAATCCCACACACCCTTCCATCCTTTATATTCTATTGGCAAGGTCACCACGGGTGTCGGGATCGCGGGACCTAAACCTTTTAATCTTACTTCAGAGGTTGGTTGCTGAAATCTCTGAGGTATTATTTCGGGATGCGCTATGCATATTTCGGAACCTGTATCCCTGAGTGCTTTCCTGTCTTTGTGATCAATAGAAATGGTTTCTAAGTAGTCCTTAGATGGGCTGCCTGACAGGATAAACAGACATTGTTTCTCTTGAGGCTCTGAGCTTGAACTCTCCTTTGAAACAGTATCTGCTTCTGCCCTTGGTGTTTCTTTCATTTTATTCACAAAGAGGGTTGTTTTCTCTTTCCTTAACAAGGGACATTGATATTTTAAATGATTCCATTCTCCACATAGATAGCACCGTCGTTTTACCTCAGGAGCAGTTGGTCTTATTACACTCTGCCTCCTACAGGTGGTGTCTTCTAAGTCAGCACCCTTTTCTTGCTGTGGACGCTTTTGTTGTGAATAAAATGGCTGCCTGTTTGTTCTTTTGTCCCCTGGCAGATCTTCCCCTTTGAATCCTTCTTTCAAGGTTGTTATTTGATCTGCCATACCCGCTGCCTCTACAATCGTGGATGGCTTGCGATCTTGAATCACCCAACGAATTTCATAAGGAACTAATTGGAAAAATTGTTCCAATTTCAAAAGTTCCCTCAGCTGATGATAATCTTCTACCTCAGACGTCTTTATCCAACTATCAAACAGTTGAGACAATCTAGAGGCCACCTGAGCAAAACTTTGAGTTTTATCTTTCTTTAAGGATCTGAACTTAAATCTATAATATTCCGGAGTCAATCTAAACTCTTGTTGAATCTGTTTCTTAAACAGATCATAGTCTCTATAAGATTCTTCAGGCAACTGTCCATAAATCTGCAAAAGTTTCCCACTTATCTGTGGCCTAAGGTAAGTCATCCATTTTTCCTTAGCCACTCCAAAATCACGACAACATCTTTCAAAAGATATTAGGAATTTCTCTGGACAATCGTCCTTGGTATATTTTGGGAATTTCTTCATCAAATCTGGGGTATCCCCTCCAGATCTCCCTTCCTGAACATCACTGGATGTTTGAGACAAAGTCAATCTTTGTTTTTCTAGCTCAAACTCCATTCTCTTCAATTCTAACTCCCGTTCAAATTCTCTCACTCTTTGTCTTTCTTCAAACTCTCTTTGTTTAGCCTCTCTCTCCATCTCCAATTCTCTCTCTCTTTGTTTCTCCTCCATTTCTCTCTCTCTTTGTTTCTCCTCCATTTCCAATCGTCTCATCTCTAATCGTTTTTCCTCCATCTCCAGTTTGTATTTATAAGCCATTTCTGACATAGGCACTAACTCTGTCTCTGCCTCAGAGCCCGAACTTTCCTCTTGGTCTCCCTCTCTTCCTTCAGCCAACTTTCTCTGTCGCCTGGTAGCCATTTTTCAGCAACTTTTACCTCACAACTTATTTTAAAATTAAACTTAAGGCACTCGATCAGTTGTTACTCGAATCCCGTCGTCTGCCACCAAAAATGTAACGAAGCGTTAATCCCACCGCTTGTCAACCAAAAATGTAAAGAAGCAGCGCTAATCTCACTAAAATGCCACCAAAAATTATGTGAGGAAGTATTAATCTTCTTTAATGCCACCAATATTCTGTGAGGAACCTTCTTTTAAATATCAATTAAGCTGCCACCAATATGTTTAGAGACGCTGGTTTATGTCTCTGTTTATCTTTAGTTGGGTTGTGAGGTGATTTTGGTAGTGTGGAATGCACCAAGCATAACAGCAATGGAGGAGGCAGGTTTGAAATAAAAAGAGAACAAGTTTTATTGTTAACAGAACGTAATTGTTGCAGTTTTGAGAGTTTGAACTTGGCACAAGACTTGATGTTACAAAATGGCTGGTTTGAGATACTTTCAGGCTTCTGAATGTTACAAATCTACAAACTCCTTCTTTATACTATTCCAGAGTTCCCTATTGTGAATGTCCACACTGTTTGCCCTATACTCGGAACAAACCACTGATCACCAGTCTTTCCTTACTGGTGATCCTTAAAACCCCCTCTGTTAGATTCTTTAACCTAAGTAATCTAACAAGGTAACACCTTCAGCTCTCTTGCTGAAGAAATATTCACAAATTCTAAGAACTGCTGAATTCTCACAGCTTCACAACAGAGCCCTAACTAACTGGCTCTGCTCTTCTCCGGGTCTCCTCCACCGGACTAAACTACTTTCCCCCAGAGTCCTTTCTTGACTCTGCTATTTCCCAGAGCCCTTAACTGGCTCTGCTCTTCTCCGGGTCTCCTCCACCGGACTGGAGCTTAACTGCCACACTCCAACCTTTTTCTCCTTAAGCTCCGCCCACCTCCTCTTCTGCCTTGTCTTGTCACCATGGCAACCTATCCCTCACAGCTAGGCCATGGCAATAAATGTAATACATAAATGCAGTTTCAACACAGTACATTAAACACTCTATAATAAACATTATAAATACAGTTTAAACACATTATAAATAACACTTTATAATGAACACATCTCTACACCAAGGTTGAGAACCACTGTCCTGAACGGTTCTGGCCCAGCTTACCTGTCCAAACATATCTCCTTCTATGAACCACTTAGGAGACTAAGATCATCGGGGAGGCTCTGTTCTTGTCGCATCTGGTGGGAATGAGGGACAGGGCCTTCTCAATGGTGGTCTCTTGGCTGTGGAACTCCTTCCAAAGTGATATTAGAGCAGCTCCCTTGCTCCTGACTTTCAGATGGAAAGCAAAAACCTGGCTGTGGGGTCAAGCCTTTGGAGATTAACTACAGTGCAAAAATAACTACAAAGTATGTGCAATGATTTTTTGGAACGGTCCTGGATTATGAATGTGTATGGTGTGATTTGAATAGTGATTATAATGTTTATATGTTTTAATGTGCATTTAACTCTAATTTCTTAATTTTAAATTTTAACTTAAATGTATTTAATTGTTTGTTCTCTAAAGGTAGTTGCCATTTGTGAGCTCCCTTTGGGGTAGAGAAAGGCAGGATATAAATAGAGTCAATAATAATAATAATAAAGTCTGGAGAAGTATCTTTTCACCCAGCCCAATACTGTGTCAGATGAAAAAAGGAGTTATCCGCATTTCATTCCTCTTTGTCTACTGGCTTATTTCCATTCAATGTAGGGAGGAAAACAAAAGGGTTTTTTTTTTTTAGTATGGAATTTACCTAGACTTTTCTGGACAATGTAATGGTCCTTATGCACAGTGAAGGCAAATGCAGGATTGGGGTCAAGTGAAAACTTTGCCGAGGAGAGGCATACTAAACAAAATATGTAAAACAATATAAAAATCCCCCTTAAGATCTTTGTTTCATGGAATAGCAGAGGGTGGGCTGACTGGAGACTTGTGGGTGTAGTTGTTATTGTTTTACTAGAACACTGAGATCCATTTACCTGAGCCTCATACAAAAGACATTCACTTAAAATTTAAGACGTCTGAGCACAGGAGTTTCTTTTTGAGTGCCAGAAGAACTGATCTGATCTTGCAGAACTCCTTCCACATAAAAGTCCACTCCTCCTTACTTTAAACTTTATCCATTTTAGCAATATAAGCATATGTGTGGTTGTTTTATTGCTATTGTTAGACAATTGGGAACTTGAAATCCATGGTGATTTACTGCAAATGAGAGCTATGGTAAATCCAAATCTACTGCCTATTCACTTCTATACTACAGTGTAGTGAACTCTATTGCTTTTTGTCAAATCGACTGATTTAGGGGTGTGTTTTACAACAGTGCTATTCAAAGCAGTGGTGTCTGTACCAGTGCAAGTCCCTGAGCAATTTTGTTTCCCAGAAAGAATCATTTGTAGCCCATAGACCCAAATAGACCAACAGTTCCCTTAGTAAATACAACTAATAAATACAGCTAGCCCTTTACATCAGACAACCTGAAAGCAGTGCTGCACAACACATGGTATATGGACCGCTGGGCTCACTTCCCATTTACTGTCCTTCTTGCGAGCAATGCTTCTTGCCTGTAGCTCATTGCCTGCTTCCTCATCTTTGTAGCCAATAATAGAGGGATATTTGTGTGGCTGCCTGTTCCAACAGCAAAATATGCAAGTGAGGAATCTATATCACATGTTACTTGATCTTCCACTATCTCACTCCATCCTGGGTGTGCTTTTTCTTGTTCAAGTTCTGGTAGTGAAGTTATGCTCACCTGTGAGACTTAAGCGATCCTTTGTAGTCGCTGATAGGCTGAGAAAGGCGGTATATAGTAAATAATAAATAAATAAATTGTAGCTCGAGGATGATGGTCTTCCAGATGTGGTGTCTTGGCCCTAGGTCCGTAGGTAGCCGTGGAGCCCTATTCTTGATGGGTTTGTTTCCCTGAATTGACGACATTGGTTTCCAGGTGGAAAGCAGTCCTGATCAGGGTTGGCATGATGTGCTTTCCTCTTGGCACGTTTCTCCCTTTGTCAGAGGAGCATCACTTCAAAGCTGGTGGTCTTTGCTTGAGACCTGTGAGAGAGGGGTTCGAGAACCATGTCCAGGCCCGGAGAAATGAAAACTCCAGGAGGGACTGAAAGGAGTGGAGGCAGAAGAAGCCAGCCGTAGAGAGATTTGTATAGTGTATGAAGAGGCACAGACATCAGTAGAGAACAGAGGACTTGCAAGATGGAGATCCAGAGGTTTGTGATGAAGGAAAACAAAGAGAAAGGAAGCCAGTGATCACAAGGAAAAGGAAGAGGTGGTCCAAATATTTCACATTAACTGCAGAAGAACTTGTTTCTGTTGTTACAGCTTCTATTAAGTATATATTTTTAATCCATTCTATGTTTTAAACTATATTTTATAGTTATGATTTATAGTTATATTTCAAAATATAAAAATGGCTCTTGATGATTTGATTTGTGCAACCAGCGGCAGTCTTCATACTCACCAACATTCACATTCCTTGTAAGCTATTTGTAACCTTTTCTCTCTGGATTTCACAGATCCACATCAGTCAGGAATTCCTCTGCAATGGCAAAAATGGTTACAACAAACATGTTGGCTCTTACTAAGTTCTCCATCTAAATTTGTTTTCATTCTTAGCTCAGGGAAGAAAAATGTCAAATACAAGGGAGAACAAAATATAGCATCTCATGGGATGTGTGTGTGTGTGTAAGTACCTTAAAGTCGCTTTCTGACTTATAATGACCTAATCAACTTCATATGGTTTTCTTACGTAGGGACTGGGAATACTTAGAGGTGGTTTTGCTAATTGCTCACTCTGAAATGTAGCCTACAGTATCTGGTGTTAGTTGGTAGTCTCCTGTTCAAATACTAACCAGAGCGACAGACACTGCTTAGCTTCCCATATCAGACATGATGAGGGGCCTTCAGGATATTTAGGCCTGTGAACTGTAAATGTGATCAATAAAATGCATAACAGAACATGAACCAATGGGTTCCGACTCACGGAAGAGAGATTTCACCAAACATGGCAAAGAACTTACTATAAGAGTCATTTGACAGTGAAATAGAGGGCTTGTAGATTCTCCTTTAGGATTGGATGTACATTGGAACTCTTGCATTGTGTATTTCAGCATTGCAGGAGGCCAGACTAGATGTCCCTTGCATTTCTTACAACTGTATGGACTTCATCCCATGGGACAAGTAAAATGAAGTAAAAAGTTTATTTTCCCTTAAACCTTGCTACACTCCGTTTTGAAATTAAACTTAAGATTTTCCTACCCCCATCACACCTAATCCTTTGCCATCACATGGGATACATATGCCTCCTCCCACTGTCTCCTCTCCATCATTTGCCCTCAAAACCCTTCAGCTACAACAGAGTTAATTTATCAGTTTTAAGAAACCACTTATTCTGGGGTCGTTTGCCCTCAACACTCTTCCAATGAAGCTGAGTTAAGCCACCCTTTTAAAACACTTATTTCAGTGGGAGCCACATCACCCGAAGAAGCATTAGCCATTGTTTTTTTTTTTTTTACAAAGATATAAATTACCTCATTGGATCTAAAGATCATGGCAGCAGAAAGGATGCCCATCTCGGCTCCTCCTTCATTATGATGTCATCGTTTTTTTTACAAATGGGCAAGGGGAGATTCCCATCACACGCTAAATTGGATGCTTTCACATGTCTGTGTGCAGGGAGTTGAAAAATAAGTTGCTTGCCAATCAACGTAGGAATTGTGGGATAAACACACACTTTAGAAATGGCAAAATACCTGGAATCCACAGTTGAAGCTTGCATCATGTGGTGGGCTCTGTGGATTGCCGATTCTTAAGTGGCTAGAAACACTGATGTGATGAAGTCCTATAATTCTAAAACTGATCAACTAAAAAAATAAAGAGCACCCTGTATTTGTGATTTTTTAAAGACAGAAGTTTCTTAACAAGAACTTCAAAACTATTACAACTATTACCAATTATATTCTTGATGAATCCTGCAAGCTAATGATGGCTTTTATCCAGAAAAAAATCTCAATACAAGAATGTAAAAAATACACAGGATAACTTAAAAAATATTGTTAGGTTATGTTTCAGGGAACACTGAAAAGGATTATTAGGCAACATAGACACTAATGATGCTTATTGCAAAAGGGCTACGTGGCTCTTTGGAAACGGCTTTTAATTACAATACTACCAGATGTAATGAAACCATTCTTGCAGCCACCAAATTCATAAGTTTTGTGTGGGTTTTCCCCCACCAGCATTGTCAATTACCAGACCAGCATTTGCACAATTGTGGTTTGTGTGTTAGGTTGTGAAGCACCCCACCTTTCCTGTTTTCTTATTGACCCAGTGGCATCCAGCAGCAGTGGTTTTCCCTGCATATTTCAGGAAACACAAACTCCCTAGAACTTGTCCGCAAAAGGATGTGAGGCTTGTGAAAAGCCACATACCCAACTCCTTTGTCAATCTCATAAAAATGCCAGGCCTATCAAGCACACATCCATCCTTGCGAAATCTGTAGAACGTGAGTTACGATTCCTGTCTTCCGCATCTGTCCTTTGACGATGTAGAACAAGACAGGAAATCTGCGGTTGAGGTTCACGCTGATGTTGCCTTACATCTGGCACACAGTTATATGGTATTCTGGAGTAAGACTGACTACCCTTTATCACTAATCAATCCCACCTCTGCCGTCAAGATACATTCCGAAACTCAAGAAGACACAAAGGAAAACAGTGGTGAAGGGAAGGAGAAAAATTAAGCAGATTTAATTCTGTCTGGGGGCTTGAGATACAGACACGATTAATGGACTAATTTCATCTCATTTCCAACTGCTTTGTATTAACCTGCTTTTTTGCTGCAGTGCTGCATGAATACTGAGTCCTTTCTGCCTCCCACTCCCTATTTTAATGTGATTTTGCGATTTGTTTATTGAGAAGAGAGTCGGGTTAGCTAGCTAATGAATACAGGTAGCCGTGTATCATACTACATACGTTTGCCAAATGTATGACAACATCAGCATGGAGCCTGACCTTTCTACTTCCTGGCTTGTTAGAGCTTGGGAAACAAAAGGAGGAAAAAGTTTAGTATGCTTAAGACTCATATTAAATGTTCATTTGCTCAAAAACCTGTATTACCTCTGATTGGGATGGTTAAAGTTGAAGCTGATCACAGAACTAAATATTGGTGGTTGCCTAGGTAAAAGCAATCACAGACTTGTGCTCATGCAAATAGAGGTTAGCATGTCTTATTAGCATTGGTACTTCAGGTTTTAAAGAGGCAATTTTTCTAATCTGAAAACAATACACAAACTTTTAAAAATCTGGGGGGGGGGGGGAACCCTCACAGTACAGCATGTGGATAAATACATGTGATAATTCCACAAAAAACTTTTAGAGATATCAACAGTTTTTCAGTCACAAACAGTTTTAAAGTGATAAAAGGTCATAAATGTAAAAGTATGCAAAGTTGAGGGTTACATAAACATTATGCTAACTACATACCCTCTCGACTGTCCCAGTTTTGCAAGGATTACTCTACTTTTCAGCTGCTTTTAAAAAAATCTCTTTCCCCCCTTTTTCCTTTATCCTCTACTTAATTCCTCCAAACTGAGTTTAAAATGCAAAAGTAGTTTGCACTCAGTTCACTCACAGGACAGAGAAGTGAAGAGGAGTCGAAACTTCGTGCTCTTTCCTGTAAGTTCAGACCAAAGCAACTGCACTAACCTCTTCCAACATATGCCTTCTTTCTCACTCTTAATTTTTGTCATTTTGCCCACATTTTGATGTGGCTTCACCACTTGAACATACATATCCCAATTTTCACCTCTGAAACGTTGAAGGGTATGTAAATATAGATAATAAATATCAGTGAGAGGCCTTGGAATGTGCATGTGAATTATGAATAAATATACAATACTATATTATTATATTCACAACTATAGTTATAGTATAGTATATATAGTACAGTATAGAATAATAAAGAGCCCCAGTGGCGCAGCAGGTTAAACTGCTGAGCTGTTGATTTTGCTGACCAAAAGGTCAGCGGTTCGAATCCAGAGAACGGGGTGAGCTCAGACTGTTGGCCTCACCTTCTGCCAACCTAGCAGTTAGAAAACATGCAAATGTGAGTAGATCAATAGGCACCACTCCAGCAGGAAGGTAATGGCGCTTTAGAAATGGAGATGAGCACCACCCCCGAGAGTCAGAAACAACTAGACTTAATGTCAAGGGGAAACCTTTACCTTTACTATACTATTAAAACTGATCAGAAATAATATTTTAGATTTCTTTCTGATAATCAAAAAAGTTTTGTAACACCTTTAACGGGTTCATCTGAAATGCTGCAGAGGTGTGCAAATTTTCAAATTATTCAGAACACTTCACCAGGCTGGCTAGCTGGTATTAATAAACAGGCAATTTGATTTAAAGCAGAAAAGTTTTTTTAAAAAAAGCCCAGCTGTTGTGACTATGAAGTCTACTGCTAGAGCATGTCTCAAGATGGAAATTGCAGACCAGATAATGATGTGGAAACTGTCAATTATAGCCTTGAAAAAAGAGGTCTGTTCCAAAAATACTTATGGTAACCTATGGAAGAAAATGCAATGTATTTACAGCATACAGCAGAAATAGGCTTATTTGCCAAAGAGAAAGCAAGGGAAAATATTTGTATGTGCAGTGCTGTGCATGCATTCTACACACACACAGAAAGCAAGCTAGTGAAAAAGATTATGTATAGGAGTGCATAGTGCATATACTTCTAGGAAAAGAAAACTGCTGTCGTTGTATTGCTTCTAGCCTGCTCCTGAAGGAAAATTAGAAGTTGTTTGGTATGAATGGCCACCTAAAGCTAGAGCAGTGGTTTTCAACCTTCCTAATGCTGCAACCCCTTAAAACAGTTCCTCATGTTGTGGTGACCCCCAACCATTAAATTATTTTCATTGTTACTTTATAACTGTAATTTTGCCACTATTATGAATCGTAATGTAAATATCTGATATGCAGGATGCATTTTCATTCATTGGACCAAATTTGGCACAAATACCCGATATGCCCAAATTTGAATACTGGTGAGATTTGGGGGGGGGGGGGGTTGTGATTTTGTTATTTGGGAGTTGTAGTTGCTGGGATTTATAGTCACCTACAATAAAAGAACATTCTGAACTCCACCGATTATGCAATTGAACCATTCTTGGCACACAGAACTCCCGGGACCAACAGAAAATACTGGAAGGTCTGGTGGGCATTGACCTTGAGTTTTGGAGTTGTAGTTTACCTACATTCAGAGAAGAACTGTGGACTCAAACAATGATAGATCTGGACCAAACTTGGCACAAATACTCAATATGCCCAAATGTGAACATTGATGGAGTTTGGGGAAAAGAGACTTTGACATTTGGGAGTTGTAGTTACTGGGATTTATAGTTCATCTATAATCAAAGAGCATTCTGAACCCCACCAATTATAGAATTGGGTTAAACTTCTCAGAACTCCCTTGTCTTGAAGGGACTCGCTGGCATGAGCCTCCCTCCATCCTCTCACTCTCTCTCTCGTCCACACATGCGCACCATGCTGCCATGTGCCAAGCACACCTGTTCTCTTCTCCCTGCTTGGAGTCTCAGAAACAGTCCTTCCCTTGGCTGAAAGGCAAACTGAGAAGCTGGCCAATCACAGGGAGGAGGGATTTTAGTGATAGGATTCGCTGTCTGTTTCCAAAAAGGAAGAGAAGGACAGGCGGAAAGATCTTCAGCCTTCTCTGCCAAAGGGGTTTCTGAGAACATCAGAAATATATGTATTTGATGGTCTTTGGTGATTCCTCTGAAACCCACACGCAACCCCCCCCCCCCCGGGGTCCTGACTCCCAGGTTGAGAAATGCTGCTTTAAACAAAAAACGAAACATATTTGTATCGGATGCCATGTGGTCACTTCCAGAACACATATCTGTTCATGGATAAATGTGCATATTTATCCTTAGTATCCTTTCTGTATATGCTGGCGCTGTAGATTGTGCTGAGGACCAGAAGAACGATCTCCTGTTTTTCACAGGCCTTTTGCTTCCTTGTGTCCCTCCCATGTGGATCTTAAGGCACTCTGTAAAATCTTGGATCTACTTTTATGGAGTAAATGTACTTCCCCTCCTTTCATCTATCCAAAGCACTGAGCAGTTCTCTTCCAGTCAGATCCTGGTTCAAAATCCATTTGGCATGTACTCACTCACATAACAAAGCCGTATAGTGCAATTTCCCCAGAAGTGTGCCCTCTATTGTGTGCTGGACCAGTAACCCCAACTGCACAGCCAGCTTGGCCAAGAACGATGTAGACCAGCCATCTAAGGTGCACCAGGCTGGGAAAGACTGCTATGGGATACTTGATTTGGTCCTGCTGATCAAATGTGGACAAAACAACACATACCTTAAGATTTCTTCCCTAACCAGGTATTTTGAAAAATACAGATAGCTCTGTGATTTTTTTTAAAAAAAGAAAGCACAATCCTCCATTCTGTCAACAATTTTGAGAGGCATAAGTGTCCTCAACTAATACATGAAGAACACACAGAAAGTAATGGATACAATAAGATCTCTATATCTGAAGAACCGAAATACATGTTTTTATGCATGGTTTTACTTATTCTCTTAGGGCAGCCTATACAAGCTACATCCTTTTCTTAACACCTCTGCCTTTTACACAATTGAAAATAATAGCTTGCTGTTATCTGTAGTTTCATGTATCCACGCAAAGTCTGGGAACGCATCCCCCATAGATACAAGGGTCATACTGTATATATAAACCTAGATTAACAAAGCTAAGAAAAATGAGTCTTTAAAAGTAGCAAAGACAGAAAAAGCACATATTATTATTATTATTATTATTAGGGATGTGAACTGTGAAAGTCTCTAATCAAAACATCAGGAGTATTTCCTGGAACACTAAAGTAAATGTAGCTAAGCCCCAAGTAAGAGTATAGTTTTACTGTGAACATAAGACAGTAGTCTTATTTTGAGTGAGACCTTTGGTTCATACAGCTCAGTAATATTTATCCTGATTGGCAGCCAAAGTCTGCCGAAAGTGAACTATCAACAAGTTCTATTTCTATATCACCACTCTTTGCATATTTCTGTGGTGATAGCTGGGGGCATTTAAGGTTTCTAGATTTGAAAACCTTAAATATTCAAATGGAGGAAAATGTCTCTTTTTTCTGTGTTTGTGTGTATAAAGAGAACTAGCATAAATTTTGTTTGGACAATGGTCTATGGCAGTGGATCTCAACCTGTGGGTCCCCAGATGTTTTGGCCTTCAACTCCCAGAAATCCTAATAGCTGGGATGTGGCTGGGAGTTATAGGCCAAAACACCTGGGGACCCGCATAGTAGTAAATAATAAGACCAGTTTGACTATGTGTGATTGCCACAGATCACATGGTATAATGATCTCACTGGAACAAGCAGGTGTGATATACAATCATTTGTCTAGAAGTGCAGACTGCAGGTTACATTCTGAGGTTACATCCAGATGGCAGCTGTCAACACAACTGATTTAGTGCTGTGCCTACAATAAACCAGAAGTAAGGCAAAGCTATCACAATAAAAGGCAATGATATTGGTTGAGATCCCACATCCAAGGGATGCATAATATTGTCAAAGGCTTTCGTGGCCAGAATCATTGGGTTGCTGTCTGTATGGCCATGTTCTAGCAGCATTCTCTCCTAACATTTAACCTGCATCTGTAGCAGACATCTTCTGAGGTTCTGTTGGCAGTGCATCATAACTTTACATCCATTGAGGTTGTGCTACATCACCTCATTACAGAATTGTGATGTTACACAACCAATATGCATTGTGCATTGATGTAAAATGGGCAATGATGCATTGCCATGTCATAAAGTTCAGTGCACAATGGTGTGAAATGATGCCATTTATGTAACTTGACTTCTATAACCTTCAGCTAAATATGATTGTTATGTATTGTCCACATTTGCATAAGCAACTTACACATGCAAAAATCACCAACAGGATGCCAACTATTATGTGACTGAATATGCTAGTTTCCGGCTTCCTGTGGAATACCCACAGCAAACATAATGCTCAGTATTGTGTCCAGTATAGTCTAGAGGTACTTTGTGCTCTGATTCAGTTGATGTCCTCAATTGATGGTAAATGAGTCCAGAGGGCAAAATAGTTTGCATTTATTTAGCACAAAGGACTAAAGTGGAGTGAAGAAGGCAACATCTCACCCTTCCCATAGACCTGGACAAAAGCAAATAACTGCAACCCACCCTTCTACCTTGTCTGTTCTTCCTCATTAATATCTTTTGCCATCTTGATCACACTCTGATGTCGCTCAGCCACATGCATCTGGTTTTCATTTGTGAGATGTTGCGGGGTATCTAATATTAACTATGAATATGTGTATGTGAAATAAAAATAGAAATACACATGATTTTCTAAAATTTGGCTTATAAACAAAATCAAAAAAATTATTAGGCAGAGTTAACCTTACCACTAGGTAGAATGAACAGGAGATTCTGTTGGTGGGAAGAAGCTGTGACCTCGAATTGGGATGGGAACACTCAAAATTAGCAGTCTGGGTACCATTAATTTTATCTATCTGCAGGTATGAGAGGAGGAAGACAAATAATTCCCCCCCCCCCCGCCCTCTACACACCCATTCATTACCATTTGATTGTATTTAAATATGAAGACTCTTCTAGCACACACTTAGAAGTGTTCTCTATATGCTCAGTGCAGCTTATTCCCAAGTAATTGCACATAGGATGGACTGCAGGGAAACTTTATCATTTCTGAGAGGATGCAATGACAGTTACTGTGTTCATCTCTTTTAATGTGTGATCATTCCATACACTTCAAATAATTCCTGGACAGGCTCAATTACACTGGAGTCTGGTGCTCCTGATGTGCACAATCATTTAAGGTTTTTTCCCTTTAGTAACTCATCCTAGTGTAATCCTAGTGCTTCACCTGCTTCCAGTTCCAAGCTCCACGAGGAATGGCAACATGGTGCCACTTGAAGGACACTCTTCAGGGATAGCTGTGTTGGCCTTGCAGCAAAATACAACAAAACTCAAAATCCACAAAACAGTGATATGTTTATTGAACTAACTGAAATGCACAAAACAGATCCTGCAAACTTTCAAAGCTTCATTGGCTTCTTTATCAGGCAAAGGTGTTATAAATCATACAGGAAAAGTTAAGTAAAGATGTTAGAATCCCAGGCCTGCATTTTGCTTCAAATTTTATTTCTGTTGTCAGTTAAGATGGTGGGGGTGGTATCTCATTGCAGGCAGAGGACCTTCCCTCTTCTTGGCCAAGTGGAGACCATGCTGAAAAGAAGTAAAAGACAGACAATAACATTTCAACTCCATTAGCGTCAGAAAAGTAACTTCCTTCAAGATCTAATATCTTGTCCCTGTCCTGTGCAATGCAAACTGTCCCCTTCTAAAGCAGAGTCTCATCAAGTCTCTGTACAGTGACATCAGGAAAAACTTTTCTCCAAATTAAAAAAAAAAGTTATACCATTGTCACAGGTGGAAACCTGAAAGAGTTACATCACAGTTCATTTGCTTCCTCTTGTTAAAGTTTCCTTTCTTGTAGTACTTGTAATTATGTGGCCCAATAAAAGTACCACTGTTTTGCAGATATTGGATTTAGTTGTATTTTGAAGGACAGAGTTGTATGTGTCATGCAGACTGCTCTCTGCTCCTTAAGATAGAAATCTGAAGCATCTGTCTTGAACTGAGGACACAGTGGAACATACACTCCCATTACTGATCTTGAGTTAAGATTTCAACTGCCAGTCCAGGTGACTGTGAAACAAAGAACAGGAGCAGGGCTGGGTGGTGATACACTGCAGTCTGTTGCCATAGAAAGCAAAATGTTTTAGGCAAAACTTCTTACAAAAGCCATCTGGGCATTATGGTATAAAACCTACCAGCTCCTTCCAACTACAAAAGACAGTTGAACGGTGAATCAACACATAGTTAAATCTCATTGATTTAACTATGTGCCACAGACCTGAACCTAATATTATTGTTGCCTGCCATAGCAGTGCACTTAATTCCCAGGGCCCCTAGAATTTTTGGGCTTGCACAAATCTTGGCCCGGCCTTTTTAAATTTTTTAATTGCCTTGAACAGGCAGGATTCTTTTAATATATGTGTGTTATGGCGACAATTTTTATGCTTATATTTTGTTTTGTTAAACTTATGGTTATGTTGTTTTTTACTTTGTATGTTTTTGTGATGTTACCTGGGAACCACTTTGAGTCCCCTCAGGGAGATGGAGTGGTATATAAATAAAGATTATTATTATTATTATTATTATTATTATTATTATTATTATTATTGATTCAATAGTTCTGCTTTAATTGGTGCTATAAGTAGGTGCAAATTACCCGAGAGAGCTGTAGTGATAAGAAAGAGACTGAAAAGTTAGTGGGCCTTCCCATAGAGTACTGAGAGTTTACTGTCTCTACCCTCTCATAGAACTGCCCTCTTGTTCTCCCTGAAACTTCCCTGAGAAGAATATACCAGAATAGGTAGAACGGCTAGGCTTCCTTTCATTTAGAAGACACCCATCAGGATGAAAATGCATGTATGGTAGTCACTTGCTGGTTGGAAGCAAATACTGTACATACTCGAGTATAAGTCAACCCAAATATAAGCTGAAGCACTTAATTTTTACCACAAAAAACTGGGAAAACTTATTGACTCAAGTATAAGCTGAGGGTGGGAAATGCAGCAGCTACTGGTAAATTTCAAAATACAAATAGATACCAACAAATTTACATTAATTGAGGCATCAGTAGGTTAAACGTTTTTGAATATTTACATACAGAAAGATAAAACTGTTCAACTCTGATTAAATAATTATTATAACCTTCTTCAATGTGCTTACGTATCCTTCCAATAATCACCATAGTTTATTTTAACTAGACATTTTGTGGAAAATATTGTGTGTATATGAATAAGGAAAAGTGGGAAAGACTAGTGCCAAGAGAGGAGGAGAGGAAGAAGAGTTGGGTTTGCTGTGGTAAGGGTCCTGGCAGGAAGGCACGGGGCTGAAAGAAGCCCTTATTTCATCTCCACGCCTTCCTGCCAGGACCCTCACTCAAGTAAAAGCCGACGGGGGCTTTTTCAGCCTAAAAAGAGTTTAAAAACTAGGCTTATACTCGAGTATATACAGTATCCCTGAAACCACTATAGTTGACCCCCCCCCCCGCCCCCCAAATGTAATGGAAATTTCATACCCTCCTACATTTCACAGATGTAAACCAGGGCATGTGTAGCCAAACATCATCAGAGTGAGGTCAAAATGGTAAGGAAGGGCACACAGACTAGGAGAGGTTACAGCAGTTGGCTTTTGATGAGGCTACCAAAAAAAGAAAAACACTGCCCTGTCCTCTCCTTCTGCTGAGTTCAGTGCAAATTTATTTCCCTCTTTGAAATTTGTTTGCAACAACTGAAATAGTTTGAAGACAAAGGAGAGAAGTGGGAGGAGGAGAGAGAAACTGGGACTTTTGAAAAGCAACCAAAGAAGTGGGATGACAGGACCATTTGGGACTGTCCATGTCAAATTAGGACACTTGGAGGATATGAATCTGTAGAAATGTTGTCAAGTGCATAGGAGAGAGGATGGGTGGGCCCCATTTCTGGTGGGAGCAGCGGAAGAAGTGAAGCAGGGTGGAATCAGCCCAACTGGGCTGGGCTGGGGCGTGGTGCGCACAGGAAAATGCCGCGGGATAGTCTTTAATGAAGCGCGAGTGGCCAGGGCCGGGCTGCGTGCTTCATGGGTGAATCATCACAAGTGGGAGGCATTGACATGAGTAATGGGCCAGGCTTCCATGGCGGCTATGCAGGCATGACCAGGTTCCCAGACTTGGCCTGCAGAGATCAGAAAGGTGGGGAAATGGATATGCTGAAAGCCTTTTGGATTTCTACCAAATACATTTGGAACTGCAGGTTGAGTATCCCTTTCACACACTGTTATAGTGTTTAATGATAACCACTTTGAGCCTCCTTTGGTAGAGAAAAAGCAGGGTATAAATATATGATGATGATGATGATGATGATGATGATCCAGAATTCCAAAATACTCAAAAATTCAAAATTGTCCACATGGATTGCTGATGGTTGCTTTTCCAATTGTTCAATGTGCACACACTTTGTTTCATGCATAAAATGGCAATGTCTAAAGGCATATGTGAAACATGTGTTATTATGTATATTAACATATTTCAAAATTTGCAAAAATCTGAAATATGGGACAGCTCTGATCCAAAACATTTTGGATAAGGGACACTTAAAACCACCACCCCTCTCCCCCCTCTGTATATATCCTTTGATGTGCAGTTTCTGCACAACTCAGGGGCATATTGAGCCACTTTAATGCTCACCACATTCTCTTCTTTTGTAATTCAACAGCTCACTCTCAAAATGTCCTACAAAGTGTCTTACAATTTCAAAATTCAGGTCAAACGAATAAACATTTGTAATCGTTTTTAGTACTGTTATGTGCATTCAAGGCAACCCCAGCTAATGGGAACTCTAATCCAAGATTTATTTTGAGGAGGTTTGTCATTACTTTCCTCAAAGACTGAGAGAGTGATTTGTTCCAGGTAATAGAGATTCAAATCCTGGTCTCATGAAGGCCCTATTTCAGTACTCAAACCATGACATCAGACTGGCCGTAATAATAATAATAATAATAATAATAATAATAATAATAATATGTCTATCAAAAAGGGAAAGGGGATGAGGGCATTACTCCTCTTGGTTTTATAACAGTTACGCCAGTTTAAGTACTTTAGGGGAGGCATGGAACAAGGAGGCATCCAGTACTCAATTGCACAATAGTAACAGCAATATGTGAAACTATAGAATGTGCAGCATGGGACTGTGAGGGTAGAGGTATGAAGGCAAGAGAAAGTTTGATTGTTTCTGTGATAGTACAGACAAAAATATCTGTACCTATGAAGCTGCTATTTACATAAAGAGAGAAAGTGTGATCAGATAACGGGAAGCATAAATTCATAAGCAAATAGAAACCTGCGTGGTGAAACAGCAATTATAAGAAAAAATGTATGAATGAAACAGGGCAAATGACTCTTTGATCAAGTATTTCTGTAGTTGGTTCATCTTATTTTGCTGTAGCAGTTGCCAAAGGTAGGGCAGCATTGGAATACCCGGGAATACCTTTGAGCTCAGTGACTCATTTGTTCCTAGGGCTGTGAGACACCCAGTCCCTGGCTCATGGGTTATTTATTGTGGTTTTGAGGGATTTCCCTAGTTCTATCAATATGTCAAATGAAGGATGGGGCTGGGTTTTAGAAGCAGGTGGCTTTGAAGCACCTTTCCCTAAAGTTTCTCTCCTGGGATGGGGAGAGGTGACCTAGGCTTTGCTCCCCCTGTCACAGTGCTCCCTTTGCCCACAGCTCCTTACAAGTGTGCTCCCTGCAGGAGATTCGTGGGGGATCCTTGCCTTCCTGTGTGCCACGCTCTGGAACCTGCCTGTGGTGCTCGCACTGAACAACACGGACCAACTGGCCACCAGACACTCCATCCAGCAGATGTATGACCTCACTCGCTATCTGGAACACCAGCTGCACACGCTTGCGGCTTCTTATGTGAGTGTAGACGCCTTGAAAGAGTCGGAGAATACTGAGTTGAGTAACCTTGTGGAAAAAACTCCCTTCTTTTGCCCTTGTGCCCTGCTCTTTCCCTCTTCAACCTTTTCCCTTGTGCCCTCTCTTCCTCCTCTTCTTCCTACACCCCTTGTGTAAATTGTGCCTCAAAGTCTCTCTCTGCTTTGATGCCTGTGTAGTAAGGTGAGGCCTGATTTTGTTTCTCTTTGTACTCATCAAATCCCAGACATAGTCACGCACTTCTTGAATCCTGAAAGTTCAGTGGGAAGACGAGAGCATCAAAAGGTGACAGAACTTGACTCTGCTCGGGATTTAGAGAAGGCGTGTAGGAAGGAAGGCACTTCATGGCTTCAGCTGACTGTGACGCCCTCTGAGAACAACACTCACACCTTTACCTTATATCGGAAATTTCCTTATGAAGGGCTAAAGCACTGCTCTCCCTGCACAGCCCTCACTCGGCAGAGTATTTGACATGCTCCCCCCTCCCTGCCTTCAGGCACCGGTGGAGTCTCCCTGTTTACAATCTGTTGTGCATCTTCTCCTGGGGTGAGGCGAGGCCTCGTCTGTCAGAACTCGCCAGGGAAACGCCCCGGCTGTGCAAAGAGCGGAGATTGGGGCAGCCCCTCTTCCATCCGCACGGTATCCCTGCTCCCTGGCCTACCTGGCATTTCAAGCCCTACCCCTTGGCAAGGTTTGCTGGCACCCAGCACCCAAAAGCAATTGCAAGAAGGGAAATCGGGGATTTGAAAATTAGGAAGACACAGGCTGTTGCAGAAACTTCTTTTGAAAAATTTGCATGGGGAAGCATGGTCTGGAAAATCAAGCATTAATCCATCATGCAGAAACCAGTAGTGCCATCTTACGAATGTATGGACATAACAATGATATACTTTCTTTTTTTAATCTAATGTAATTTATTTCCTACCTCCAGCACTGTGAAAAAGTTAGAAGAGGTTCAGATAAGAGCTCCCAACAATAAAAACAAAAAGTTCAAATAGAATTACACTATGAAGAGAGTTAAAAGGAACAGAAATAAGAACACTGCGACAAGCAGTACATAGACCACATGGTAAAAACTTCTGTTCTAGACCATGATAATAAATATTGACTGATAGGAGACTAAATTCATAATCAACATTTAATCAAATCTCTCAGGAGCCATGTTGTGATCATATTCACCATGTGCTAGTTCTTCAGGAGAAAGTGTGTGTGTGCAGACCATCATGTCTGTTGATTTGTGGCAACCTCATGAATTTCACAGTGTTTTCTTAGGTAAGGAATACAGAGGATGTTTTCCCAGTTTTTTCCTCTGATATAGACTACATACCTGGTATTCATTTGCAGCCTCCCATCCAAGTACTAAACAAGACTGACCCTGCTTAACTTCCATCCAAGATAAGATACATCTGGTGCCTTTTGGAAATTTAGGCCCTTAGGAACCTATAAACTGGTTATACAGTGGTTCGTACCAAACAGCAAGGAAATCACAGAACAGAACACAACTTTGTTTTGGCAATCCAGCAATAAACAAACAAACAAACAAACAAATATGTAATGTTCATTTGTGGGATTAACAGAACTCAAAAGCCACCGGACGAATTGACACCAAATTTGGACACAATACACCGATCAGGCCAACAAGTGGCAATCACTCATAAAAACACTGAAAAACATAGCAGAAGAGACTTAAAAAGCAAAAAAAATAAAATAAAAAATACATTACAACGCATGTGCAAAACCACATATATACGCAAACACACACACACACAAAGAACATATATACAGATTGGGCCACAGCAATGCGTGGCAAGGGGCGGCTAGTATATATATATATATATATATATATATATAGAGAGAGAGAGAGAGAGAGAGAGAGAGAGAGAGGAGTCATAACTGTTCCCAAAGGGAGGGAGAAGGGAGAAAGGGGGGATTGGATAGGTATAGGTAATAGATATATAGAACTGCTAGAATGTAATCAATAGAATATGTCATATGAGGAGGGAATAAAATAATAATAATGTGATATAATTTATTGGGCTTTAAATGTTTTAATGAATTGTGTTTTAAATGGTATTTAGCTTATACTTAGTTTAAGTTCTGTTGTTTATAAGGTATATTTAGTCTATTTTATTTCATGGTTCGTTGTGACTGTTGTTTATTTGCTCCTGGCATCAAATGTTTGCCATTTTTGTTATACTTCAGAGGCCGCCCTGAGTCCCTCTGGGGAGAGAGGGCAGGGTATAAATAAAGTTAATTATTATTATTTTGTTGTGTAAATGCAATTTTGACAATGTTACAAATTACTTACATCTAATAAAAAAGGACAATTCTGCAGTTTTTGCAGAGGCAGGGAGATCTGAAATCCTATCTGCTTAATAAAAGAAGTTAACCTGAATTTTGCCAAAAAATTGTCCCTTTTTAGAAGGAGTAGATTATTAGTGCTGGAAATAGTGCAGCAAGCATAGATAATCTTGAACAGTTGGGGGTCTCCGTTCCAATTCCGCAATCCCTCCATGATGTGCATCGGACCTTCCTTATGACGTCAGAAATGTTGAGAAGATTAATTACAAGATGTTGCTTGTTTTTGTTTTGTTTGTTTTTTGTTTTTTGTTTTTTTACAAAAAGTGGATTTGGAGTTTGAACAAAGAATAGAATCACATTTGCTGGAGGCTCAAAAATGCCATTCTTTCCTTCTGCCCTAAAAAATCTATTTGGGGAACAGTGATGGGAACTTCAGTAATAGCCTTGACATCCATCCCTTCAGTAAAAAAAGTAGTGCAACAAGTAACAATTATTTTTGGTGGTCCAAGTTTGTAGCGTTGGGAGGACTTTATAGGTTGCTATTGGCAGTATTTGAATTGGGCCTCCTTTACTTATGCCATCTTTGCCTTAAACTTTATGAAGCATATTCTTTCTGCACAGCAGCACTTTAGATTTTTGTTATTTTATTCTAATCCCTTTGCTTTCTACCTTCCCGGATGGTTGTCTCTTAACCTACCACTTTCCCCTAAGCAGGTCAGTATTTGCTAATGCCTTATGATTGGCAACTAAGCAGTTCAGCAGGAGGGAAAATACACACACAAGTGTATGCACGCACACTGTCACATAGCCACAGGGGCTCTGTATCTCACAAGGAAGGAAACCGGTTGATTCTGCTGCCTTAGTCTTTGCTTCTCGAGGGATGTTGTGAACTTTCTGCCAAGGGATTTCGGCTGGAGCAAAGCTGCTCCCATATGTGGCAATGTGAGCATTGGCGATTAAAAGGGTATTGAGGCAGCCAGGAAAAAAGAAAGAAAATCTACCATCGTCATACAGCTAAAGGACTGTAGTCTAACATCTGTACAGGTTTCTTTAGGGGATTGAAGTTTAAGCACATTGAATCCCTGCAGTATATCAGTATGCACTACAGTAATTTCTGCCTAAAAACCCCTTCCTTGTTCTTTTGAGAATCTGACAAGGATGACTATTTGGAAGACCGGTTTTATGACCCGGGTGGTGTGAATTCTCCCATATGTAAGCATTCAGTCCAGGACTGAACATAATGTGCAACATCCCAAGAATTCTCAACTTAATCCTCACTTTCATGTATTTTCCTTTTTTCTTAAAGGCACATTTATAAACCCATGCATTTATAGCCCAATGCTCAGGCGAAGAGAAGGCTGTAAGAGATTTTCTTAATACTTGCATCTGAGAGATGCACTAATTTTGCAACTATCTAACTGTTTCTCTATCCATCCGCCTACTTAACCATCTACCTATCTCAGTGGTTCTCAACCTGTGGGTCCCCAGATGTTTTGGCCTTCAACTTCCAGAAATCCTAATAGCTGGTAAACTGGCTGGGATACCTGTGAGTTGTAGCCCAAAACACCTAGGGACTCACAGGTTGAGAACCACTGACCTATCTTTTAACACAAGGTTGCTTGTGTGTGTGTGTGTGTGTGTCAGGAGTGACTTGAGAAACTGCAAGACACTTCTGATGTGAGAGAATTGGCTGTCTGCAAAGACATTGCCCAGGGGACGCCAGGATGATTGATGTTTTACCATCCTGTGGGAGGCTTCTCTCATGTCCCCGCATGAGAAGCTTGAGCTCGACAGACGGGAGCTTACCCCACTCTCCAGATTTGAACCACCAACCTGTCGGTCAACCAGTCCTGCCAGCACAAGGATTTCACCCATTGCGCCACCGGGGGCTCAGATACAAGGAAATATGCTCATATTGATATAGTGAGCAAAACTCCTATGAAGGGCTTGGAAAGGTTACTTTATCGTCAACAAATTCCATAGGAATCATACTTCAGAAAAGATGGCTTCTCTAAATTCTGCTCCCATATTAAGAATGTAACATTAAGATTTTAAATAAATACTAAAAAATCAATGTTACTGACCAAAAACATTACAAAGAAGAAGCAAGAGATACTGAAAGAGAGATCAGGTTTTCAAATAGTAACTAAAAATAAATATTTGGGTAAATTTAGAAAAATTAAAATTTATTGCTCCTGGGAAGGATATCTATTGTAAAAATGAATATACTTCCAAAAATGCTGTATTTATTTCAAAACTTACCAATAATCAGAACCTTAAAGATTTTTAAAGATGGAACAAAAGTCTGATTAAATTCATTTGGCTAGGAAAAAAGCGAGAATTAAATCCACAAATTTGACAGATGAGAAGAAGAGAGGTGGATTCGGCATGCCAGATTTAGAATTATATCATGAGGCTGCTGGATAAAGGATTGGATGACATTGAATAGAGAAAAAATATTGACCCTTCAAGGACATGATCTAAGGATAGGCTGGCATGGTTATATCAGGTATGGGAAAATCTAAATAGAAAAAAAATGGAAACCATTTAATAAGGGTGGCGTTAATCAAAATTTGGGACAAATACAAAAAGAGATTCTATGCTAACACACCCCTCTGGGTATCACCATTAGAAGCAGGTCAGAGAAAACTATTAGGTTGGAAAGAATAGAATACTCATGGAGATGCTTTGACGAAGAAAAATAATACTTTCGAGATGAAACAACAAGAAGAAATTAATTAAATCTCCTGGTTTCAACACAGGCAGTTAAAGGAATATTACAGTAAAGATAGATTGAACGGATTCACGTCTGAAGAGACCTTTTCTGATAAAATAATGAAATCAGAAAAGAAGTCACTCATGAAAATGTACAAGAAGCTATTAGAATGATCAGCCGAGAGTGAACAGGTTAAAGAATGTATGGTAAAATGGGCTGTCAACATAGGGCGATCAATCAGAATGGATGAGTGGGAATACATTTGGAATAATAAACCAAAAGAGACATACATATGACTTTGAAGAAAATTGGCTCAAAATGATGCACCGGTGGTACATCACCCCATACCAATTAGGAAAATATTATACAAATTTACATGTGAACACCAAAAAGGAACTTTTTACCACATGTGGTGATTGTGTAATAAAGCAAAAAAACCAAACAAAAAATAAACCAAAAACAAAACTGGAAAATAATTCATGAAGATATACAGAAGATTTTAGATATCGAGTTACAAATGAAACAAGAGTATTTTTTGCTAGGACTCATAGATGTGAAGATGGAAAGTAATAGTATACACCAAGCTATGGTGTCAAAAAAAAATACCCCAAAAAAGAGCAATGGTTAAATAAAATTATGGATGTAATGAATATGGATGAATTGACCCAGCTGCTAACAAGACATCAGGGACGACCAATGAAAAAGACGGACTGGCAACTTTTTAGGATGTATGTGCACACACAGAAGAGAGCTTTAATTATATACCCACCCAAACAACTGGAAGAGAATGCAAATAAAGCATTAACAGATAAAGAGGAATAGATAAATCTAAAGACTTTGGAATAATTTAGTTGAACCCAGCAAGGATAAAGATTGAAAGTACATTTTCTTTCTTTTTCTTTTTTTCTCTCATTTGGATCTTGTCTCTTTTCCCTTCTTTTTTCTTTCATATTCTACTTTTTATCCTATCTATATGAAAATTCAACAAAAATTACTATAAAAAGAATGTAACATTAAGACAAAAATGTTTGCCTCCTACCTTGCTGTCCACAGCTATCCTTATTTCTTCTTGGCTCTCTTCTCTCACACTCCTGATTCCTTGTTTGCACCTAAACCTTGCTCTCTCAGTCAGTATCTGCCTGGTGGCCCACATTTAGTATTCAGTACTGATACTGACAGAGGTTTTAAGTTAAACAAGCTCTTCTTTAAGACTCCTTTCCCTTTTGCCCAGAGGGAGCTTTTTTATGGCTATAATAAACTATGTTTGAAGCCCCAGAATTCTGAAAGCAAAAGAAAAGAACCTTAATAATCATTTTGAAATCTTTGTGATTTCACAGTGAGAATGGAGATTTATTAGTTGATGATTCTTGGGCAACAGCAATAGGCTACAGCTTTGAGACAGATGGGACTGGCCTGTCTTTTAGGCAAAGTGAGGCAGCAGAAGCAGAACATGGTGAAAGGGGAGCAAATTTTCATTACTATTTTGTTATCTTAATGCCACAGATAGGAAGAAAGATTTGTGGGATTTTTTGGCATTAGATGCCCAAATGACTGTTCTTAGGGCCCTTCCACTCAGCCCTATATCCCAGAATATCAAGGCAGAAAATCCCACGTATATGGCAGTGTGGACTCAGGTAACCCAGTTCAAAGCAGATATTGTGGGATTTTCTGCCTTGATATTCTGGAATATAGAGCTGTGTGGAAAGGCCCTTAGATACGCACATGGAGGTGAGGGAGAAACACCATTTGTTGCTCTACTTTGGTCCGACAAAGAAAGAGAAATCAAGAATTTTTGAAAAGGGCCCTGAATTGCCTGAACTGTACAAAGCCTCTATGCTGCAAGGGGAAAGTGGGCAAAAGACACCTTTGGCTGATGCAGGTTAATTGCTGAAAAAACCCACCGTCCAGTGCATTCTCCAATATCTGCCTGCCTTGCACCACCTTCATTTCCCTTGCTTCTGCTGCCCTTCAAAGTCCATCCCCTTCAGTATTAGAGATGTGAACGCTTCCTTCAGTCTCATCCTCCTTCCACAGCTGGTCTCATGGTGTTGGCCACTGCCCCAGCCTGCCTCACGAGTTGGTTTCTGCTGGTGAGCATTTGTTGTTAATGGGAGAACCGTCTCTACTTGTCCCCAGGCGACACAGAGGAAATTAATTTGTCTCCTGAGCTTGTCAGATTGTTCACATGCCTGAAGGCTCTGACACACCTCCCTTCCGCTCTTTGCTTCACCCCACCCGCTCACCCCACTGCCTGGGCAATCCTGCTGTCCCGCAGGGCATCAGTGCTGGCAGGGGGTGGGGAATCCCAAGAACGTAGCTCTGCAGGGCAGGCGGGTGTTAATAAAGTAGGTGTATAAACACACGTGTGTGTGTTCCGGGAGAAGCAGGGATCTCTTAGCCGACACATGACAGCACGAGCAGTAGTACGAGGGATGTCACTAGATAACAAAAAGATCCTAACGTATTAGTGGATCTGTGGACACCTATGAATGCACATTGACAGGCCCACACTTGTCTATGCGTGGGCTTGCCAGCAAGTGGGTGCATGTATGTACCCCTGCACGCATATGAAGCTTATACGCTGGGTGCAGCTATTTCTGCTAATCAAATATGTAATGATGCACTCATGCCTTATAGTATGCTACGTATCTCTAATATATGAACATATTATTTTGCTCTCAAGCCATCATATACGTGAGTGAGTGAATGAAAGGAGAATGGGAGGAGAATGAGCTTGTAGAGAGAAAGGGATATGCAGAAAGGGATAAATGGGAATGGCAACCCCTCTACAAGTGAAAGTGACACTCTCTTGTCTTTGCTTTCCAGCTCAACTACTTAGGGCCGCCTTTCAATGAACCAGACTTTGACCCTCCCCGGACAATTGGGGCAAAAGCCGTGCCAAGTGCTACTGTGGACATCCAGGAGTGGCACAGCCTGAATGATAATGCACGGCTAGCGGCCAATTACCAGGCATACAGCCACCTGCTGTGCCACCTTAGGACCATGGATGGAGCAGATGCAGCTGCCGTGCCAACTTTGCATCACAGCCTAGCCCACTTCCGTGCCAGCCTGCAAGGGCTGCTGGGCTCTATTGGTGGCATCATGGCAGCCCTGGGATACTCACTCCCCACTCCAGAGCCACCACCTATTACGCCCAAGCCTGTTCCTCCTAACTTCCTACGTAAGATGGATGACTTCTGGCTACTTAAAGAGCTGCAGACATGGCTGTGGCGCTCGGCCAAGGACTTCAACAGGCTGCGCAAGAGGGTGCCACCTTCTGCTGTTATGCTGCATCTCGAAAGCAGGCGCTTCTGACCCTTGTCCTCTGCCACTCTTTCTTCACCTCATCCACTGTTGTCATAACTGTCACTCAAGGGCTAGAGGTTCTCAAAGCCTCCAAATCCATACAGTGTCCTCCTTACCCATCACATATACATACACTCTCAAGGCCCTTCCACACTGCCATATAACCCAGAATATCAAGGCAGATAATCTACAGTATCTTCTTTGATCTAGGTTAACTGAGTCCACATTGCCATATAATCCAGTTCAAAACAGATAATGTGACATTGTATACAGCTGTGTCGAAGGGGCCTCAACTGTTTTCAAAATTGTACTAGCCCCCCCCCCCCTTTCATGGTGCTGCACTGCTCTCTGTTGGGAAGTTGTGCCTTAGGTGAGCAAACCCATTCCACTAACCCCTTTTCCTTTTGTTCTTTGTTCCTTCCTCCTGCTGAGTGTCCTATATTTCCTCATACTCTTCCCAGAGGGGGCCATTAATTCCTTCAGAAGTAGAGGAAGAACTGTATTCCCTCCTCCCGCCTCAGTGATGAGCAATAAAGCCCTGGCTGCAGGGCAGCTAACATCTGGCAGCCTCCACCTCTGACACTCCGCCCTCCATAAATTGCTTTGTCTCTCCCAATCTTGCTCTCTCTTTAAAGGCAATGCCAATTAGGGACTTTGAAGGGGCTTTACCGATCAGGCAGTTTTTGTGGGAACGCCAGCTTGTTCACAAGGATGCCTAGGCTGGCCTTCTAGCGAGGCCATAAACTCTAGGGGCAATCTTAACCAGGAAGGCTGCTCAACAGGCGGTGGTAACATGAGGCACAAAACTTAAGGGGACATGATTAAATGCAGGCAGTGGTGGTGATTTTCGTCAGATTCCCCCTCCCTTACAGCTGCCCCCCTCATTCCCACAATTCTAATCACAATCCCAGTGGCCAAGTAAAAAGCCTCCCTCCATTCCAGCTGTTTATTCATGCCATGTTCATTGAATCCAAGAGCTACAACATGATGTGGTATTGGGGCCATCATCGAAGCCAGCCCCAGCAGGGATAACCGCCTGCCTGTACCTCTCCCTGCAATGCCATGGCAGGTGGGCCTGGTGAGGCTGCGCAGTTTACACTGTCACCGGCAGGGGAAGAAAGGGAGGAATTTCCCCATGCGACCCCAATCCTTACTCTCTATCCCCCACCATTCGCTCTGCCCCTTCCTCCCCCTCTCCCTCCTCCCTACTGTCAGGTTGTTTTATTCTCAGTTTGTCTGTATTAATATTTATTTATTTTCAGATGTTATTTATTAGATTGTATTTATTGCAGAATTTCTATTCTTGTATTAACGAATAAAAGGCTTTCTCCAGAAGTTGCATTGGCTTTATTTTAATTCCTTCATGGCATAATTCTGGGAAGTTCTAGGTAACCAAACTCTGTGTGTGTATGTGTTTCCCCTTTGTTATCAAAAGCTCATCTCCTGATGTACTACTGATGATGGAGCCTATGCATATATCTGATGATGCTCAGATCCTGCATCATCAGACATAAGCATACACTCAACCATCACAGGCAGATGATGACAGCCCTCACCTCTTAGTGCTATGAGACTTCTGCTAGTTTTGAAACAAATGTTTGAAACAAATGTCATTAACAAAGACCCTCCTCACAAATGTACAGCAGAGTGACTTAGCAGCAGCAGCGTGACCTAGGACCAGTAGCCCAAAGTGATAAAAAGAACAAAAACACACAGACCAATGTTATCTCTTTCATAGGAGGCTTCTCTTTGTAGCAGAATAATATGGTTGCACTATTTACAAGCACAAGGTTTCCATGACACAAATAAAGTTCAAAAGAGTCCCTCCTCGGGGCTTGAGAAGAACAGGATAGAAATGTTTGAATTTATTTATTTATTTATTTACAACATTTCTACCCTGGAGGACTCAGAGCAGCTAACACTGGTAGCAATTTGATGCCACAATATCACGATATAAACAACAATATAAAACCAGAAATACACAATAGATTAAAAACAATAACATTACTTATACAGTCATATGGCCATTTTCATTATCATAACAATCATATGGTCCAGTTCAATGTCCAAAGTGCTGTTGTGCCTGCTAACCAAAAGCCTGGTTCCAAAACCATGATTTCAGTTTTTTCCTAAAGGAAAGGAGGGAGGACAGCAATCTAATCTCACTGGGGAATGAATTCCACAAGTGGGGGGTACCACCGAAAAGGCCCTGTCCCTCGTCCCCACCAGACCCATTTGCGAGGCCGGTGGAACTGAGAGTAGGGCCTCCCCAGCGGAGCTTAAACTATGAGGCGGAACCTTCACACTGGAGCTTCACACACAAGGCTATCTCATATTGAGGCCTACCTCACACTCTGAAGCCTTTCTTGCACAGTGAGGCCTACTATCACTGAGACCTATTTTCCCCACTGAGGCGTTCTCTCACACAGGCTTCTCTCACACTGAAGCATTACTAAGCAACAGGCGCACCTGCTGATATTGAATTACAGCTTTTGCTGAGTCATTGCCTCCACTGAATCCTTTCAGTGCTTGACTCACATTTTTGTACTTAAAAATAGTGTACCTAGTTAATTTTTAATATTTCTGACAACATGAGATGAAAGGAAAAAGGGCAAGAAGGGAGGACAATAGAATGTATTAAAGACCAATACTTATTACAATTCATTGTATTAAAAACTTATCTTGGTGAACAGCCATCTTGTATTACTAAAATTTGAAAATAAATAAATAAATAGCTCCCTCCAAGAGATTGCAAACCAGAGGCATGCAGCTACCCGTGTTCTCTTAGAATGTCTCTGCACAGTAAATTTGATATCATCTTAATTGCTGTAGCTCCATTTCATGGGATTCTGGGATTTGTCAATTGCTGAGATACACAGATTTTCACCTACAAGAGCTTCGTACCCCACCGTCTGAGTTAAAGCAGTAGAGCTCTCTAGCACAGAGATTTCAATACCTCACCTAACAACAAATCTCAGGATCTTATGGGGATGGGGCGAGAGTGGTGCAAAACTGCTGTAGCAATGTAGGACAAATATGTCAGGAGTTCCTAATCTTGAAGACTTGTAAAAACAGCCAGTAAAAAGAGTAAGTGTCTTGGATATGTGGGTGGTTGTTTATTTAGCTGAAGGGAATGCACATTTTATTGAAGGCAGGAGTGGGTAAGCAGATGAGCTTAATGGGCAGAGGATGGAGGTAGAAAGAAACTGTGATGTACAGCAAAGTATCAAAAAGCAAAGGTGTCACTACTACCTTAGCCACCCACATGGATGATTCTGGAGTATTTCAGAATTTTGTATAACTCTTGCTCAACCTGAATATAATAATTCTTTGCTCCCATTCCCCAGCTCATGCCAACTTCAGTCTTGGATTTCTGTTCATACTTTAAGGAGTCAACCAGTGGTTGAAGTTGTTTAAAAGCAAAGGAAATGTGTCTAAATCAATGGAAAAAATTATTCTGATTCCCCTTCCCCAGTGATCATTTAAAACAAGAGTCTGGGGAATTTTTTTTCCGAGCCAGGAGCAACTTGAGAAACTGCAATTTGCTTCTCTTGTGAGAGAATTGGCCATCTGCAAGGATGTTGCCCAGGGGACGCATCCTATTTTTCCATCCTGTGGGAGACTTCTCTCATGTCCCTGCATAGGGGGATGGAGCTAACAGGCAGAGCTCACCCTGCTCCCTGGATTCGAACCACCGACCTTTTGGTCAGCAGTCCAGCCAGCACAAGGGTTTAACCCATCACGCCACTGAGGGCTCCACAGTGTGATGAGATATAATCCTTCTTTCATCTCTCAACACTAGTGATGCTTGCTCACCTGGAACTAATAGGAATCAAATCCTATGGATGTTATATCTGAGAACACAAGTGTAACTGGCTAAAATGGAACAGGAATACAAGTCCATATCAATTTATGTGTAAGTCCCATTAGGGGCAATAAGACTTCTTTGTAGGTGATATGAGTCACCTTCGGGCTGAAAAGGGCGGGATAAAAGTGTGGAAAATAAATAAATAAATAAATAAATAAATAAATAAATAAATAAGGCTGGCAGGCTCAGAATATTTAAAGCATTTTAGTAAGCCTGGTCCAAAATACTTTGCTGCTTGGAGCAGAATGGAAAATGGTACTCCTCATTCACGTCAAAGCACACAGTACTAAAAGCCAGCCAAGTTATTTTGGCACATGAGATAGAAAATTGCACTACAACAGCAAATTAAGCAACCAAGAATTTGTTGCCTTTTCATGGCTCCGCAAACCTATAGAGGTGGCTATTTCTTTTTATTGGTGAGGCTGTCACTGCATTCAGATGTACAATCAATTCTGGAGCTATGTGAATACATTTTTGCTCTGTTTCTTCCCTCTCTACATACACACTGATCCAGTCCAAGCACTTCTATCCCCAAGATGTATTTCAATTCAGAGGAACAACAACCTAAAACAAACAGCGACCAGTCATAAAGCAAGGAGAAAGAGAGCAGAAGCCTGAATGTTCTTTGCATAGCCCAGCCTCAAACGCCCACATGCCCATGATTAGAGAGCAGGAAATGATATCATCAAGCAAAGTCATATCCTCTTGACCAGACAAGTCAAAGGTAGAGAAATGTACACTTTCCATTGGCTAGAAGCAGTGGTTCTCAACCTGTGGACGTGTCCCATTGGTGGCCCACAAGACCTAAAAGAAAGTAAGTGGCTCTAGATTATTAAATATGCTTTTCTGTGGGCAACCAGATGGCAACTACTGGATGGCATATGTTCTGTATCAGAAACTAGAGCTGATGTGGTCTATCCAATGCAAGTTTCTGAATCAGCACCCCAAATAACCAAACTGAATCTAAAGTTGACCAAAAACCGATTCGTAACCCTTTTGGTACTAATGTTGGAGAGTGGTCCCTGATCAAAGTAGTCTCTGGTCAAATAAAGCTTGGGAACCACTGGCTAGGAGTTTAGGCTGGCTTAAGTAGTCAAGAAAGTAGCATACATCTTGTGTTCTAGCATTGGCCATTTCCCTCCTATACAAGATAGGTTGGCACCCACATGCAAGTGCACCCTGGTTTTTGCTTTTTGCTTTCCTGTAAACTGAAATAAACCTTATCCTTGGTCCAAGAAACATCTGGTCATTTTTGCCTATTCTTGAAACTCCTGAAGCTGTTCCTCCTTGCTGGGGGTGGCAATACATTGATTGTGACCAATTTTTATGATAATCTGTATTCCCAGGTATGTTGCAGAAGGGAACCAAAAGAAAGGTAACATGGTGAAGAGGAACAAACCCTGTACTGCTTCGTTTTCTGATTCAAAACAGTTTTATTTTAATTAGGAACATCTCTTGATGAGGCTTGGCTACTCTCAACTCAGGCCAAACCTGAGGTGCCTTTTACCTTCAGCCCATTTCAACTGAATTATGACATACGATGATCCTCTCTCTTTCTCTCATTGTTGTTTCCTTTCTCACAATTCCTATGGGGGGTCTAAGGTAACTGTGTCGAGCACCCCTAATACCCTGCAGCTGGTTCAGTAAGCTATAATTCCCCAAGTAGCAAAGCCATGGGGACAATGGCAACCAGTTCTTCCTGAGACAGGCTGCAAAACAAAGCAATGCAAAGCCAGAGGCCTCAAGAGGAGAAATCGCTCAGCAGCTGTCTTTAAGACCATCACCATCATCATAATCATCATATGCAGGAGAACTAATATCCTGAGGAGGGAAGAGACTGCGCATGTTCTAGTTTCCAGCTTCATCCCTCTTGCTCTAATTATTAGATTTCATTTTGAGTCCAGAGCCAGGAATACAGTTTAAGAGTCTTTGTTCCAAGCACCTCCTCCCCACATCCAGGCTGAAACTAGCAGACCTCCCATACCTCACCTCTTAAAACGTGTCTTATGCGAGACAGCAAGAAGCCAGTTTTTGTCCCTAGAGATGGATATCTGGCGGGTCTTTGTGTCCAGGTTGGCTGCTTTCACCCTTTCCAGCTGTAGTGAGATCACTAAAGCGTTAAACAAGGAGAGAACAGAGACTGACCTTCTGGCTACTCTCTTATCTACCTCCTACACACACACGCACACACACACACACACACACACACACACACACACACACACACAGTGTTCATAATTTCCGACAGCCAATGAAACTGGGTTGTGACCTCCTGTATGTAACTCACCCCCCAGACACTTCTCCTTGCACCTCCCTACTCTAAGTTGCTCTTGCAACAAGGACCCTGCACCAGCCCCTCTTCCAAGTTTCCTGCAACCTCTTTTTTCTCCCTGGAGTCTTGGGAGGAAGTCTTCCTTGTCATCTGCTTCTTGGGGCAGGATACTATTTTTTCAATGGTTTATAGGCCTTTAGAGAGTTCAGATCCCTGCTGAGGCAGCCTTTCTCATGCAGCTCTCTTTTTTTCACATTATTTTCCTACCTGTATCTGGTCCTAGATGCCTCTACTTCCCCCAAAGGTCAATCCTCCAGAAATACAAAGAAACACTTTGAGCTAGCAAAAGAAAAGGAAACAGCATGGTGACACCATTTCTTCCGGTCTCTTCTTTACACATAGACTACATGCAGACATTAGCACTTTCCTCTTCCATGACATATCAGCAGGGTAATGGCCATTTATCATGGTTTGATTGCATAGCTGTAGCACTAAACCAAAAGAATATGAAGTTTGTAGAAGCAAGTACCTCCGTTTTCTCTCAGGTGAGTCTGTCATCCAGCCCAAGCTGTTCATAAAAACGTATTTCTCTAGCTTGCAGGAGAGGTACAGTGCCTTGCCTGAACAGAATCAGATTGGAGATCGTCAAAGACTTCATGGCTGGAATCACTGGGTTGTTATATGACTATGTTCTAGAAGCATTCTCTCCTGATGTTTCACCTGCATCTACGGCAGGCATCCTCAGAGGTTATCAGACCTCACAACCTCTGAGGACGCCTGCCATAGATGAAGCTAAAATGTCAGGAGAGAATGCTTCTGGAACATGGCCATAGAGCCTGAAAAACCTACAACAACCCAGATTGGAGATCATTTAATACAGTCTTCCCCATCCACAATGCATATCAGATGTGTTTGACAGTAACTTCTATTATCACACAACAGCCAGGAGATGTAGCCCAATACATATGAAGGACAAAAAACAACCTCGGAACATGGAAGTTCTGTTTTGTTGTCAATTTAATTTAAATACTATAATATGAAAAGGAGATTAGACAATCCCATAGGACTGTCAATCAATATATGTAAGGAATTTGTGTGTGTGTGTGTGTGTGTGTTTTGCTGTTTAAATAGGAAGAGCAAATGGTGTCTACCCTACCCCCTTGTCTCAGTAGTGAGGTATAGTACACAAGGGTGGTTACATTAATTTGAATTTAAGGCAGAGACTGCCTCTTCAGTATAACAGACAAGAATTTGTAGAATCATGGAACTGGAAGAGAACACAAGGGCCATTCAGTCCAACCTCCTGCCATGCAGAAATACACAATCAAACATAGCCATTATCAGGTATGGTTACTTTGTAGGAGCCTACACACACATTTTAAAACAAAGTGTATGAAGGGTTTAATACCACTTACTAGCTGCTAGTATAGCATAAGACAAGCTGTCATGTTTTAAATATGAAATAAAAATTATAATGCCTGTAGCACACATACCTACTATACCTCGACTACTTATATTTATTTATGGCGATAGCTGGTGAATCTGGAATCAGTGAACCCATCAGAAGTGTAGCTACTTCTGCAAATACTCCTTTGTGGTCTGGAAGGAAGATATGCAAGAATCCTGATGTACACAAGCCCTTGTTCTTTATATATAAATATTCTCATTACTTATGATTCAGGCATCTGAATAATTATGTCGACAATTTCCTTCCTGTCCCCTAAATAGATTGACTAGCACATCTTGTAGGGGACCAAAACTATCCAGGAGGCCAGTAGTTCTCAACCTGTGGGTCTCCAGATGTTTTGGCTTTCAACTCCCAGAAATCCTAGCAGTTGGCAAACTGGCTGGGATTTCTGGGAACTGTAGGCCAAAACACCGGGGGACCCATACATTGAGAACCATTGCAGTAGGTCATCAATCTATATAGAGCTAAAATTAATTTGGTAACCTAAACACAACTGAAATTGATTTGCAAATCAAAACTTGAATTTGCCTATTTGACTACCAAAAAACCCAAAATCGTTGTAAAATAGATGATATTTTCCTTCTTCAAAGCTATTTTTGAAGAAAAACTTCCAATGTTTCATGAAAAGAAAAAGACCCACCATCTGAAAAGTCAAGTTTTGCAGCTTAAAAAAAATAGATATGAATACCTCTTGCAGCCTGAGACTGGGCTGAAAACTACAGCATCCATCTCTTTATTTGTTTAATGTGCTGCAGCTTGTAAAGATTGAAGGTAATTTGTGAAGATCTGAAAAAAATGATATGGTTTAAACAAATAGTTAGGCAAAAATAAAAAACAATGAAATGTCAGTTTATAGGTACAGTAGAGTCTCACTTATCCAACCTTTGCTCATTCATCGTTCTGTATTATCCAACGCAGTCTGCCTCTTGCCCGGATCCACAGCTGATTCAATACATTGCAATGTTTTGATGCTAAATTCATAAATACAGTAACTTGCCATGTATTGAACTGCCTTTTTGTCGATATGTTGTAAAACATGGTGTTTTGGTGCATAATTTGTAAAATCATAACATAATTTGATGTTTAATAGGCTTTTTCTTTATTCCTCCTTATCCAACATTTTTGCTTATCCAACATTCTGCTGGCCCATTTATGTTGGATAAGCAAGATTCTACTGTAGTTAAAATAATTCACAATTCAAATATAGTTTTAAAAAGAAGATAAAATAAGATGAATAGATTAAAACCATGACTCTATTAAAAGACCTTTTCATCGCATAAATTATGCGACAAAACCCTGTGCAAATAAAAGGATGTTTTCCTATGTGTAAAAAGAAAGTCTTCAAGTTGTTTCTGACTCATGGTGCCACCAAGGTGACTATCACAGGTTTTTCTTGACTATTTTTGTTCAGAGAGATGAACAAATGTTCTGATGTTAAGAGAGTGTGACTCACCAAGTACATCCAGCGAGTTTCTATGGCTGAGCCAGAATTTGAACCCTGCTCGCCAGTCATAGCCCTATATTGAAGCCACTTTGCCAAGGAAAGGGTGCCAAATGTACCTCCTGTTAGAGCAGGCATGGGCAAACTTTGGCCTTCCAGGTGTTTTGGACTTCAATTCCCACAATTCCTAACAGCCTCAGGCCCCTTCCTTTTCCCGCTCAGCTGCTTAAGAGGCTGAGCAGGAAAAGGAACGGGCCTGAGGCTGTTAGGAATTGTGGGAGTTGAAGTCCAAAACACCTGGAAGGCCAAAGTTTGCCCATATCTGTATCAAAGGGAGTTCATAATCTTGGAGTAGCCACTGAAAAGACTCTCTCCCCCATCAATTGTGCCTATAATAATGGTGGGACCGAAAGAAAGTTCTTAAAATTCTGGCACAGGAAGAGATAGTCTGAAACTACTGTGGCCTTCTGTATCCACAGATTTGGCATCCATGGATCCCATCATCCACAGCTTGAAAATATTCAAAATAAACGGCCCCAGACTCAAACCATTTTATTTAAAGGGCACCTTTTTACTATACTATAGTACATAATGAGACTTGAGCATGTACAGATGTTGGTATCTGTGTGGTGTCCTGGAACCCAACTGCAGTAGATAACAAGGGCTCACTGTATAGATTCCAGTTGAACAAGACCAGTTTCAAGAAATCACTCATGTTTCACATTTATGTTTATATTCACTTCACCACCAGAGTCCAATTCGCTATGTTCAGTTAGAAACAAAGGAGGGCTTGCCAAAAAATGTGAAGAGGTCATTCATTTGTTCATTTATTCATTCATGTAATAAAATGGAAACCTTGCCCAAAAGTGTAATAACAGTTCTAGTAGGGCTTATATAAATCCAAACGAAAACAAAAAGGATGTAAAATATTACAAGACTAAATAGGCAGGAAGACACGAATAATGGTTAGAACACTTCCATCATGATTAAATATCCAACACCTGGGTGAAGAAATTAAAGATTTTTATCTGGTGCCAGAAAAACAAACAAATGCATTCCCAGATAAGGATCTCTGGGTGAAGTATTACATATATGGGATGAAACAAGCAATAAAGCCTCCTCTTTATTTGTTCTTTTAGTACCAAATGGACAACTTTTTGGAAAGTGTTGTTTAAAACTCCAGAGATTTCTATTGAATGTCCCTGAGGAAGGTCTTGCCTCATATAGGCCAAAGTGCATTGTGTTGCTGTAAGTTTTTCAGGCTGTATGGCCATGTTCCAGAAGCATTCTCTCCTGATGTTTCGCCTGCATCTATGACAGGCATCCTCAGAGGATGCCTCTGAGGATGCTCTGAGGATGCCTGCCACAGATGCAGGTGAAACGTCGGGAGATAATGCTTCTGGGACATGACCATACAGCCCGAAAAACTTATAGCAACCCAGTTATTCTAGCCATGAAAACCTTCGATAACACATCAAAATGCAATGTGTTTTTAAAAGGAATACCCATTTGATCATTGATTAGCAAGTGGACTTTGTGTCCTTTTAGTTTCCTCCACACAACCCACTTTAGACAGTAAGAGAACCCAAAGGCTGCTGCACAGAAGACCTGCGAATATAGACAGTTTCAGTATGTGGTAATACAAAATGCTTCAATCTAAGTTCAACCTAAAATTTTGTTAGAGTGAGTTGCAGTGTTTTTACCTTAACCAAACAGGTAATGGAGTGTTGTGTTGTTTCCGGGTTGTTTGGGCATGTTCTAGCAGCATTTTCTCCTGATGTTTCGCCTGCATGTGTGGTTGGCATCTTCAGAGGATCCAGTAATTTTCCACAATGGAGGAGAGAAACAAAAGGGCATTATTTCATTTCAGAGTATCTGGTGCCAAGCATATTTACTATTGTACAAATGTGATGTTCAAATCCAGCTTCCCAATGCTGCGATTCACCAAATATAATAGCAGTTTGTTGGCATCATTACTATGAAAGCAAGGATGCTGGCATTTGATCAGCTACAGTTGGAAAGATGTGTTCCAACATGAAGTACTAACTGGATCCATAGCAATAACTGGGATCAAAGAACGTGTAAACAAGATACTACAGCTAATAAAAAGATTAGAAGATTAGAAAGTCTTGCTGAATAATATCCACATGCCAGTGAAGAAGGAGGCTGGGGGACATCATTAGGAAATGTGGTTTGTAATTCTCTCTGAAATCAATGGATTGGATGCCTCTTTGTATGAGTCAAGCACTAGGGATGTGGATAGATGGTTTACAAGGCAGGTCAAGCTCCCCAGCACAGTTCCATAAAATGACACCCATGACTGGAGCTGAGCCTCGTGGACTGCATTAGTCACTGTATACCATGAGGATAAAAGGAAGGCCGGGGAAAAGTTGAGGGTGAACGAAGGGTGAGTGGGGTGGGTACATTGATCCTTGACCTACTTGCTCAGATCTCCTTTCTCTCAGGCCCTTATTTACTCCTTGTGGGGTGGTGGAAACCATAGAGGTTGATGATTCAGGGCCTGGCGGATCCCTTATTCTCAGGGATAAGTCTGGGTCAGGGGCCGCCTTTGTCTCATGGAGTCTCTTATCCTGGAAAGTAACTGACTCAGTCCTGTTTCTCAGCAGGAGACAATGACCAGGGTGGATATTTTCAGAGCATGGGAAAAACATGAAGGTGGCTAGGAAACAGACTTGAGTTAACCACTGCTGTTCCTCCATTGTCACCTCTTGTCTTCAGTCTTGCTAGGAAGACTCTTTTTTTCATGTCAGGAGCGACTTAAGAAACTGCAAGTCTCTTCAGGTGTGAGAGAATTGGCTGTCTGCAAAGACATTGCCCAGGGGATGCCCGGGTGTTTTGATGTTTTACCATCCTTGTAGGAGGCATCTTTCATGGCCCCGCATGGGGAGCTGGAGCTATCAGAGGGAGCTCAGCCACATCCTCCCTGGATTTGAACCTGTGAATCCAGAAAGACTGCAACATGACAACAGCTTTGTAAATATACTCTCCACTGCAACTTTAACTGCTCACATATATTGTAGCAGAACATGTCCCTGTACTTAATTTTCCAATACACATTTTATAAGTTTTAAAACTGTCAAGAAAGAAGATGGACTCTGGAGAATACATTGTTAATGGAACTAAGCCAGTGTGGGCGATTTCCAGCGTTGATGACCATCGACCCCCCATGAGACCTTGAGGGATTGAATCTTCCTGCTGTGACTTTCTTTGCTCCCACTCCAACATTTCAAAATGTTGTAATTGGCACAAGTGGTCCATACATCATTAAAGGCTATAGGAGACATTATTTTCCCCCTTGGGTGGAGTCTAAATATCCTAAAGGCACCGGATCCTGGCTGATGTTTCAACAAGCATTTGAGAATAACTAGTCCCAAATTATACATGCCCAGTCCCTAGTTTGCCAGATAGTACTCTGTTTTCTGCACTTCACCCAATACCCCAGCCCTATGGTACACTGTTTCGCAATATCCCATGCCCAGCCCTTTTATAGCATGGTTATGCCCATTTTCGCATTTCTGGTAATTGTTTTTTTGTCGAGTGTTGTTTAGATGGAGTTTTCAATGCTGCCATTTTATACTCTTATCTTTTATTTAATTGTGTTTATCTGGACTATTATGTTTTGCTATTTTATTTGTGTTTTTGTTTTAATGGACTATTTTGCTTTTTGTCTTGTGGATATTCTGTCCCATATGTAAGCTGCCCCAAGTTCCTTCGGGGAGATGGTGGCAGGAAATAAGAATAATTATTATCATTATATTATGATCTTGGAAGCTCTTGGGGGGATCGCCAACCAATACCAGCCAGTGAATCAATATTTCAGAGATAGAAATTGGCAAAAACAATTCTGAGTATTCCTTGCCTAAGGAAGCTTATGAAATTTGTAGCATCGCCAGAAATTGCTAGGTGACATGAAGCCTTCTTCTTGAGTTTTTATTGCCAAAAAAGTATCTCCTAGGCTGGGGGGAGGGACTCAACATTGCCCCCATTTGCTCAAGGGGCATGAGGAACATTTCCTCCACACACACAAAAAAAAATAACAAAGTTGAAGGCCTCAAAATTAGGGGGCAAAAGTGATCCTACTAGCTGCATTTTCCTTATTGCGATTGAAATGTGTGATGAAATGTAAATTCTCATGCAGTGCTATTCAAAGTGGTGTTCCATGTACCTGTGCCAGTCATGGGCAATCATTTCCAGTCCACAGAGTATTGCCAGAAAAACAAGAGCCAGAGCCACAAATATAGTGCCAGTCCCTCACTCATTTTCAAAACAAAAACCTCAAGCAATCCTCCACCTCAAATTCCTTAAGAAGCATTAGGTTAAGGATTTTTTCCTAGTCTCAGTTGGGTCTTGACTTGAAAATGAAGGTGTAACTAGACACCTGTCCTAAACCACTGAAATTCGAATTATGAATGAGGGATGAGACAGGGAATAGAGTTTAGACTGGCTTACCCTTTTTTAGCAAAATGCTACAGCCTCTCTTAGCTTGTTCATTCTTTCTCACTAATACCCTTTGCTGTCCTAACTACACTCTGATATTGCTTGCCTGCACATGTCCACAAGTCTTCTCGGATAGATAGGGCGGGATATAAATAAAGTTTATTATTATTATTATTATTATTATTACTATTTGTCCCAGTTTTTATCTGTGAAATCTGAGAGCATGGACAGTATAGAGTTTCATGTTCATTCAGAATCAGGCAGCCTTGCTTTTCCATTTTCCCAATTTGAAAACATGACAATTCTGTGTATTATAGAGACAAAGCCCTCTGCTTTGTTTCTATAATGCACTCTGCCTGAAATCCTCTCCCTATAGAGAAAGGAGAAAAGGTGGAGAACTAACTTACCAAGAGCCATGCTCACTAACTGACCAGTGTTTTGTGGTCTTCTCAGCTTTCCCAATCATAAAAGATAATGTGGCTGCGAACCCAGTTCGAGACTTAGCCACCGTCTCCAAGAGCATGCTCTACAAGCCTGGAGTTTATCCCTTATGAGTCTTCTCTGGTCAGTGACCAGAATGGATAAAAAAGAACTAGAGGAGAGGGGTGATTTTCACATCCATCATGTCAAACTGGATGGAACGTTTTAAGCTGCCCCTCTCAGCATACCACAGTGAAAATCCCCCTTCCCTGTGGGGAGTGGGGAGACTATGAGATGTTTTGCTTCTCATCTAAGCTCCATTGATCAGTTGGGAACGGAGACAGTAAAACATATGGAGCATGTGTACTGTGTGTGAATACATCTTTGGGAATGTGTGTGAAAATGTGTGTGGAAGGGGCAAATGTTGCTTATCTACCTTCACTTTGAACACTGTCTCTATCTGCTGCTAGTATGTGGTCTCCAATGGCCTGGACTAAAATCATTCTCCAGTCATCCTGGCAAAAGAAGGATGGCAAAAATAGGCAGCAAAACACAGAACATACCCAACCAGTCCTACAGCCAGAAGAGAAGCAATGCCCCTAGGTGGTTCTCCCAGTGTTACTGCCACCCATTTGGAGGCATGGGGTATCAGATACTGTGCAGAGGGTCCTAAAATGCTATTCTATCCTAATGTGATCTCCCGTAGAACTTATTTTGTGAGACTCAGTGCTAGGAAAGTATGAAATTGCAGTCTCACGCCTTTCTTGTAAACATGTTAGTCCCTACATCTTCATTGCTAGATCTTCAAATTTTTATGAACAGTGTGATATAATCCTTACCTGAATTTCCAAGTTTCCAAGTTTCCTCCATGTTTGTTGTTGAACACTAATGAAAGGGTTAACCTTAAGCATTTGCAGTCCTTTTTCATGGACCAAATAAAATGCAAAGCCTTAAAAAGAACAGCATCACTGCATTTCATGGGGATAAAGGCGGCACCTGGTGGCTAGAGACAGTAGTTTAGAAAATCCAGAGAAAATGCACACACTGAAATTTTGACATTGACAAAAATCCCTAACACTTTCTTTCCACATTGACAGCAGGTTCCTGGGCATATAGAAGACTCAGTCCTTCAAAAATATGGCAAATTTGTTGAAGTTTATTTTCGTTGTTTTTGCATTGATACACATTCTTCCTGTGAGCAAATCCGTTACCTCCTTCTTCCGTACTTATATTGTAATAGCATCCACTAGAATTTTTTAAAAAAATTCTGCTATGGCATAGGTAGTTGTTGATGTAAGGAATTTTAAAAATCCAGTACTCATGAGGTAATTTTTGGATCTCAAATTCCACTGAGAGAGAACTGTCCACACCTTAAATTTATGTATTTATTTATTTCATACATTTGTACCTCGCCCTTCTCCCCATAAAGGGGGAATCAGGGCGGCCTCACATAAGCATCATATGATGCTATCAACACATACACCATAAGAATTACAATTAAAATAATAAAAATCATTTTACAGCATTATACAAATTCATTAATACATTCATTCAACAATAAAATAATGTGCCATTTAAAACCAAGATCAAGCATAGAGAAGTGGAGAGAAGACACTTCTCTGCCTTCATCTGATGAAGTTGCTGGTCTGCATTTCCTCCCTATCCCAAGAGAAACGGCCTTGAAACAAACAAATGGATGGATGAATAAAACTCATTTTATTCTCTAAATTTAAATTTTATTTGCAGGAAGTTTTTGTGGTATCATAGATATCTTCTTCCTCGCAGGACACCATTTTGCAGCACTAAAAATTAATAATAATAATAATAATAATAATAATAATAATAATAATAATTGCATTTCTTATCTGGTGATGACATTAGGTTACTGATCAGTTTGGTAAAAGTCCAGAGGAACATAGATTTTTTTCAGTTGTGGTGTCATTAAGTGGATTGTGGAAGAGCCCCAGCCTGAGTCAGTTGTGAGCTATCACTTGCCGGTAAGCTGAGATGGTTTATGGGCAAGCCAAGGCCACCACCCTAGGAACAACCGTGGAAGGGGTGATGACAGAACCCAAAAGCCACTGGGGTGGCCACTAAGATTCTAGGTGGCAGGATGACAAAAGAGTCCTACTTCCACTCTGGAAGAGCTGAAATCTCCCGCCCTCCTTTTCACCTGCTCCTCACTGGCTGGCCATTGATGGGGGAGCGAAGGCAGGGATGTGGCTGCCCCAAGGAATTTGGTCTGAAGGCTGCACCTTCCACTCTTTTTATCCTTTGGAGAGGCAGGGGTAGCCTCTCCAAAGGCACATTCCTGTAGCACAAAAACTATTCCACACCATTACTGCTCCAAGTGATGCTCCATTGACCACTGCTGGTCCACAAGCAATTAGCTACCCACCAAGGCTATGTTCCTATTCACTCCATTAGTTTTGAAATGTAATTGTGTTGCTTGTAGCTTACTAATCCCAAGCTCTGCTTAGTTGGTTTTACATGAAAAGAACTGGAAATCACTTGATAAAATCCGTAAGAGAGAAGGGAGTCACACCTCAAGGTTTGTTTGTTTTTTTAAATGCGTTTATTAGTAAAATAGCTTGCCAAATTTCAGCCCATGGTTTCTCTGCCTCTTTCATGAGGATACAGACACACATAATTACCTACGTTATATCATATATTGTAACATTATTCTAGTACTTGCTCATTGCTCATAACCTTTATGAAGCCACTAAGCAACTTGAAGCTGTACAATAACAGCAATGGCACAAAAAGTCAAGACTACACATATTTCAGAACAAGACATTCGAATATCATTTATTGGCAAAATGAAAACAGGCGAATAAAGACTGGACTTTTCATTTTAGAAGCAAATGTTAGGAAAGTAGATAACATTCAAGGCCATGTCTCCATGTCTAGGCTGAACAAAAAGGGATTGTTTGGAAAATCTGTAGGATTTTATAAGACTCTGAGATATTAAATTTCTTCAAGTCTGAAGGGACTACTGTTTTTAATTTTAAATTCCAATTTCTTTCCTTTCTTGGCAGAATCTTATCGCCAGTAGATTTCACTTTTTCTATTGTCCAAGGCCTTGTATCTCGCCGAGGAAGCACATATTTTGCTGTCCTTGCACTGCAGATGTATCCCCCTATACATTTTTAAAGAGAGTTACTTGTTTTATATAAACCTACTGATATTTACATTGTAGGACATAACTAACAAAGCTGCTTATTCAAGTGGTTGAGTGGTATAAAACACCTATTTTTCTATTCACAAAATTCTTTCTAATTGAAAAAATGTTTTATCCTTGGTTACTCCCAACAGGCTGCAGGCTGATTCAACCAATGGGAACTGTGCATGCTAAGAAGTATTTGAATGCTTCAATGCAATTATAGTTGATTTATTCTCTAGTCCTTTGGACCCCATCACACTAGAGTAGTGTTTCTCAACCTAGGGGTTAGGACCCCTGGGAGGGTTACGAGGCGGTGTTAGAGGAGTCACCAAAGACCATCAGAAAACACAATATTTTCTGTTGGTCATGGGAGTTCTGTGTAGGAAGTTTGGCCCAATTCTATCATTGGTGGGGTTCAGAATGCTCTTTGATTGTAGGTGAACGATAAATCCCAGCACCTACAACTCCCAAATGTCAAGGTGTATTTTCCCCCAAACCTCACCAGTGTTCACATTTGGGCATACTGAGTGTTCATTCCAAGTTTGGTCCAGATGCATAATTGATTCAGTCCAGAGTGCTCTCTGGATGTAAGTGAACCACAACTCCAAAAACTCAAGGCCAGTGGGCACCAAACACTTACAGTACTTTCTGTTGGTCATGGGAGTTCTTTGTGCCAAATTTGGTTCAATTCCATCCTTGGTAGAGTTCAGAATGCTCTTTGATTGTAGGTGATTGATAAATCCCAGCAACTACAACTCCCAAATGAAAAAAATCAATACCACCCACAATCCCACAAGTATTCAAATTGGGGTGCATTGGGTATTTGTGCCAAATTTGGTCCAGTGAATGAAAATATATCCTGCATATCAGATATTTACATTACGATTCATAACACTAGCAAAATTCCAGTGTACCTTCCCACTACTGCTGCTTCCCATTAGCTGTTAGGCACATATAGTTTGACTGACATTGGAGACCCATCATAAGAATCACCTATTCTTATGTGATCCTGTCACCAAAGAAAAGCAGTGCCATGACAACAAATCAATATTTATACTATAATTTGAGGGCAGTTTTTCTCCTGTTTGCAGTGACATGCTGTTCAGATATTTATCTATATCTATTTATTTACCATATTTATACCCCACCCTTCTCAACCCCAAAGGGAACTCAAGCCAACTATTCAATGTCTAAAAACAACATACAATTAAAACAAACATTTAAATCAAAATTAAAACCACATTAAAACATCACATCAACTGTGGATGGCCTCAGATTACACCATCCACAATCGCAATTCGAAGCCATTCCAGTAGTCATTGCACATATTCTGTATCCATCTATTGCACTACAATTATTTTCAGAAGGCTTGGTCTCAAAGCCAGGAGGGAGTGGGGTGATCTAATATCACTGGGGAGGGAGTTTCACAGGTGAGGGGACACCACTGAGAAGGCCCTGTCTCTCATCCTCACCAATCACATGTGTGAAGAAGGTGGGACCGAGAGCAGGGCCTCCCCAGAAGATCTATATGTACATGTGTCTATTAAACTTTATAGATTTCAACACTTTACTTTCTCATCCCTCCACTTACTACTATGTTGTGAAATAGTCACAACTCACCACCTACAACGCAGGAATGTGGCATTCCTCCTTTATCATTTAGTGAAGCAGAAAAGGTACAGTATCTAAAAGTAACACTTATTCTGCAAAAGAAGCTAAGTAACCTTCTATGAATTTACAACCATAATATAATACAATTGTGTTATTGTTAGTAATTTAATTAAGAGATTTTAAGAAATGTCTAATAAATCATCAAGAAAAAGGAGGGTGGTGAGAAGATCAAGCAGAGAGCCTTTGAAAACATATCCACATGATTATTCTTTAGGAATATCTGTATCCTTGATGAATACTCAAAAATAGTTATTTCTGAGACCATAGATCCCAGATATTATCATTCTTGAATTTGACCAAAACAAGTCTTTAAATCTTTTCACTCCAGCCTAACATCTCTTTGTTTCTTCTCTCAAATAATTGCAAAAATTGTTGCCCCAAATTTCTGGAAAAATGACTCCTGCTAATTCTTGGGATTGGGGACTGGTGTCAAAATAAGCATGTAATATGTTCCAGCATGAACATGGAACCCCTGGTTCTGTAGTGATCGTATGGAGGGTTCATTTTCAGCCAGAACCCCAGCATATAGAGGAAAGCCAAGAGCATGCATCTTTCTTCCCAAATTCTGTAGGATGTGTCCAATCCATCCCTGTCCCCGATACTGAGGGAAGGTGTAGCCATGTGTTAAGCAACCATAGGGATCACTGAGGGACCAAGCCGCCAACTGGTCTTCCTTATCTAGGAGGCAAGCGGTAGGGAAGTTGCAGATCAAGCTTTCCACATAGCTCAGGCTCAGATCATTGCCCCCAAAGTCCCAAGCATCATTGAGTGTGGATGCATGGGATGGGTTGAGGGTGCCAAAGTGGAGGAGGTCATTTTTGAACCTGAAATACAAAGGCAAGGGAGTAAAAATGGGTGAGCAAGTAGGAATAAACTTTCAGGAGAAAGCCCTGAGCTTGAACAAGCTGAAAGTCTTCTACTTTCTCTTAACGAATGGAAAAATGAGTGGAGAAATAAACTGTTATGTTTATTGCACAACTTGGGGACAGGAGTATTTTGTACAATGGACAGAATGTCAACTTTTATTCTATTGGTTTGGTGCAGATCCATTTTTCAAGAGGTTCCTTTTTTTCAAGTGGGAAAAAGCCAGGCTTTGACTGTAATAATTACCTGTAAAGATATTTATAAGGAAAGAGGTGGACTCACCAATGCAAATCAGGTTTGAGGGTGCATTAATCTTGTCAAATCAATGCAGTTTGACACCACTTTAACAGCCATGGCTCAATGGTGTGGAATCATGAGAGTCAAAGTTGTACAAAGTCTTTAGGTTTCTCTGCAAAAGAGTGCTTGTGGTTCACCAAACTACATATCTCATGATTCCTCAGCATTGGGTCATGTACATTAAAGTGATGTCAAACTACATTAATGTGACAGTGCAAATGCACCCCTATACAGATCACCTCCATATGGGTGTTACCTAGAACTATTATTATTACCCTTCTGTTGCCAAATAACAGTAATCCGTAATTTATATCCCACCTGTTGGGGTGGGATATAAATAAAGATATTATTATAATTATTTTAAAAGATGATTTCCATACACAAGACTCCTACTCACAATTTAAACTAATGTACAGAAAGGAGGAAAAGACAGCAGAAACAATGGAAAACCACAGGAAAGGTAGAAACCGAAGTCAACAATCTCTGCATCATCTGTAACCCAACATGAATGAGGCAGTGCAATTGCACAGTAAAAGCTTTTCCTGGAAGCATCCTAACTATCCACATTGTTAAAATATTGTACTGATCATCCAGCTGTGTTGTATGCAAACAAATGGGTCTAATATCTGACACAAGTGAGACCTTCTTAGCACGTATTATTTGTTCTTCTTTTGGATGCCGTTATGATTTCAATCAATAATATTTGATAATATTTTGCTGAGTTTTTAAAAAAAGAAGCAGAGAGGCAATGCTAAACACCACAGTCCAAACATCTTGGAACAAGCTATGATGATCAGTAGAAGTATTCCAAAGTATTCAGGAAGAGCAATCCTGTTTCCTACACAGTGATAGCACTGGGTGGAGAAATGTCTACTATACTAACCTCTTTTGTCCAGACATTCTCTCGCTGTGTGTACTTCACCTCCTGCCAGAGTTTCAAAGCATTACATTTAGCACTACAGCTGCTTCAGTTTCCCAGGAACCATGGCCAAGCTGGCCAGAGAATTCTGAATGTCTGAATTTTGATTCCAACTCAGCATATATTTGTGTTGGCATGTTTGCCCTTTATCCAAATGACTATTTAGCAAATTGATGTTCCTCCTGTGGCCAAGCCCATTTTCTCCATTTGCAGAAAAGTGATGGTATCCTGACATTGGAACTGAACCAGCAGTTAGCAGTATGATCATAAAAGTTATAAATATGGCAAGCGTTACCAGCCTGGGTGCATTCACCTGCAAGAGGAGGCATAGCAGGATGATATTCATTTGCAGGTGCTTTACAATGTGATGACCAGTTCCATTAAGCCTGGTAAAGGAGGTATGATATGAATCCCCACAGTTTGTTATTAGGAAAATCCTTATTAATTTTACCACATGTGCAGTGGACCAAAGCCTAGAAAAGTGACATTATTCTTACTAGCATATCTGCAATATTTCAGGCCCATAGGGTCAGACCTTGCAATAGGTACATGGATTCAGGAGAAGCAGGATTCTTTTGCTCACATTTCGGATAAAAGTCTGTTTGAGGCTGAAATTCACAAAGAGTGTTTCTGCTGTGTGTTTGGACTATCTACAACTGTAATGTTACTACAAATATCATATAAGTTAGTTACAGAATTATCAGATGTCTCTTATTCAACTAAAGAGCTCTGCACAGTCCCTCCGAGCAGCCAGGTGATGGCAGGCTGGAGGGATCAAACACACTCACCGGCTGTCAGAGAGAGTAGATGGGTTTGGGTGCATCAGTGGCAAGTAACTGTATGTCTTCAGATGGACACCTCTGGTCTTTGCTATATCTTTGGTGATTTCATATATCCCATCTTGGATACCTGTGTGAACAAGAGGCAACCTTTTAACTACTGCATTTGTATAGCCATTGTAAGCATAATTCTAAAATAAAACTAGTGATCTAACCGAGAGTGGCATTTTTTTAATATAATGGACCCTTGGTATCTCCTGGGATTGGTTTCTAGGACCTTCTCTGGATATCAAAAATCTATGAACACTAATGTCATGTTATATACAAATACAATGTTTAAATAAAGTGGTGTCTCCTACATAAAATGATAAGATTAATATTTGAAGTTGTGGATGATTGAATCTGTGAATGTAGATGGCCAACTTTAATCTCTCAAAGTGCAGAAAATTCTTGCTTTTCAAGGTACAGATATAAAGAATATACAGTTCAATAGACAATGCACATCTGGGGGAAAGCATTCGGTATATCACTGGGGTGCATGCTAAGGCTGACCACACTCCACCCAAAACATTATGCGGGTCTGTGTAGAATTCTTCAAAAGAAAAAATAATTTTGAGATATTAATATTTCAATGGCACTGATGCCAACTGCTACTAACCTGTTACCTTCTTTCCTGGTCTGCAAGATTTTTCTAGGAACTCACTGACTGGCTCTGACAGTACATAAATGGATTTGAATGGATCAGTGACAGGTATCAACATGGCTCTAGATACATATTATTTGTAATATGTTCCAGGACTTTAGAATTCCTGTCTTGGGTTATTGTATGAACAACTGCTGACAAAGTTGATCTGGTGTACCCTGTTCTAAAATTGTGAGGGTCAAGTAGGCAAGTGAACATCTTATGGGGTGGGAAATGTGCTGTCAGTCTCCAGTTTGTATCGGCATCTCTATCACAAGGATGATCCAGCCCATGAGTTTATTGTTCACTTGCAGGGACCCACCTTGCAGCTGAAAAGCTCTTCCCCAGTCAATGATGTCCTCATTTTCCAAGAGAGCTCGACAGGTGTCCATGTCTGAATAAAAAGTAGCATGCAAATTGGAATAAAAATCCAATTTGTCTTTCACCACCTGCAGAGGATAGTATAAAGCTACATCAGGAAATTATAGCTACTGCCAAGATGCAAGAAGTGGGGCTGGGATCCTTAAGAGAAAGATGAATCAGATTAGTGTTGAAGAGCAATGAAAATATACAGTCAATGAAGCCAACCAGAAAAACCGAATTCCTTTGGTAAGTGCCAGTGTCAGGGAAGGAGATGACCATTGTAATCATTTTGTAGATTTGATAAAGCATCTCAAAGCTAGTGATGAGTGAATTGATTATGCATAAAGTAGTGGGCATCCCGAGAGGAAAATTTCCACATATATTGAAACCAACATGGTTATAGAGGAAAAGAGAGGATACATATAGGGAAACTCTCATTGAAGTGGAAGGACACATGATACAGAGATTCAGACACACAAGTTGAGACTTGCTGGGTGTTACTGGTTAATCCCATGATGAAGGTCCACCTCAAGAAGCTTATTTTGAGATCCACTGAAGGCTGTAATTAGCCTGAAGAAGTTGCTTTTAACAATTCAAAGAAGGACATTGTTTTAATATTTTAGATTGGTTTGCATTATTGTTTCAGCTAGTCTTCCATTCAGCTTGGAGCTGGCTATATGGGAAGAATCATCCTATCCAATACTTAGATTTTATGACTTACCCCTTTACGTGGGCGTGTAAGCACAGTTTTAAACTCAGGCCAAGAGTCCACCACCACTTCATGCTGAGCAGGGTTTCCACGGTTGATGTGCATCACAGCCCCATAAACCTATTAAAGAAATATGGGGTTAGGCTGACGCAGAGCAAAAGCTGAGCACAACTCTTCCAGGATAATATTAAATGTAGTGAATTTTATTCCTAAAATTAACCCTAAATCTATTCCTTATTCATAATAAAGCATATCTCAGAAGCTGATTATTAAAATTAGTAGTCACTTCCACATTATCATACCATAAGTATCTGTGAAATCCAAACTTCAAGTCATGCCCTTCTAGATCCTTGTTAGCTGTCTAGGAAAAGCTGGTCATGAAACCTGGACAGGAGGATGACTGCATCTTACCGGAAGTGCCTGAGGTAGGCTCCTTTGCAGAAGACCCTCCAGAAACTGCAACTTTGAGGCACAGGTCAGGATCAGCATAGCTGGCTACTAGATGGAGGTGTGGTTGGGAAGCACCTGGAGAAAAAGGAGAGAGATGAACAGACAGACATCAGTCTTCCAAACAGGTATTGTAAACACACACATATTCTTAAATGAAATAAGTCTGGAATGACTTGCCATGTGAAGTGAAACTGCATGTTTTGTATGCTCTTCGGCAACCAATAAGTCAATAGCTTTTTTAGTCCTTGTTTATAAAATCTTTCCACTAGATATGAGCGATCCCTGTGCATTTGCAAAATCCAATTGATCAGTGTAGCTGTAAATGATCCATTTATTTATGGAATACTAGGGAAGTGGGCTTTCTCCGGACTGAGAAAGGCGGCATAGAAATGCAGTAAATAATAGATACATGTAGGGGGGAAGAACACCTACACAAAATTCTAGTGTGTTTAAAAGCAAATATTCCATCTGCTCAAATTTTCTCATACTTAAGAGGAAAAGCCAGATAAATGCAAAGCATGGTTTATTCCTTGCATATAGTCTTATAGGACTTTATCACACAGGTAACAAACCAGCAAAGAAGCAGGACTGTCACCTTTAGTGGGAGTTCCTATTGCACTATGACATGTGCCACCATTGCCAGTCTGCCACTTCACAACAAACTCTTTCCCAGCTACTGACCGGAAAGCTAGTCATAGCCCCAGATTGCAATGCGATTCTTTCACTTCTGTAGCAACACAGAAAATAGTCAGGGATCAGGATTGTCCTCCTCTCCCATTCTTCCCCCCAAAGCAAATAATATTTTAAAAGGTTTTTTTTATAAAAAAATAAACTTTGCTGGAGTTTTAAGTTTCTTCCAACAGAGTTGTGAAAATATGGGAGGGCAGAGTTATGCTGCTAAATCAGAAGTGCCGCTTGCAGGGCCTCAGATCACTGATGCATCGCAGTTGCACAACTCTCAAAGAGGTGTGATAACAAGGGCAATCATACTAGTAAATTGCTGTTATCCCCAATAATGTGAATGGCACGGGACAGTAGCATCATGTGAAAAGATCTTTAATTTGTTATCCATAATTTCTATTCTACGACACTGTAACAATTCATCTTGGAATCTGAATTAGCCTATTAACTAGCAGGACAGTCTACATACTTTCTGAATCCCAGTTTAGTGGAAGAACCATTCCTTCTACCTCATCAAAGCTCTACTGCAAAAAGTAATACATTTCCAATATGGAGCTTCTCCTCTTTTCACCAAGATGACTCTGATAAAGATCATGACGTGTGTAATAAACATTTAATGTGCATTTCCATTTTCCTAATGGTGCATTATCATTTTTGAAACTGTACACTTTTTTCTAATTGCATATTTCATGTCAAATTGAACATTAAAAATAAATACCCCCAAACCAGCATTCCAGGTTTCAAGGAAATATTACTCATGTTTCATCCTCAGTGACAGTTACTACTTACCTAGAAAAGAAGAAGAAAAGAAAATCTTAGCACAGAGCTGCAGGAGTACCTAACGTCAGCCTTGGTGGGAATCTTTAATGTGACTTTTTGCCAATCAGAAAAGCAATTTTTTTATTCCCGAGAGAAGTTCAATTAACAGAATTGTACTTTGCCATCCAAGTGGGAAAGGAAGATTGGCTGAAAGACAGTTTTGTTTTGAAATGACCTGCTTATGTAAGTTCAGAGTACATCTCAGGAAAGTGTATAATATTAACTGCACCAGGCTAATCCTTTGCATCAGTATTATTTTATTGGAGGGGTTGCATGGTGGCATGTGACAGTAACGTGTGAAAACAACACCCGGCACTACAACCCACCAGTGTATTTTCCTAATGTACTTACTCTATTGCTTAGACAATACTGGAAATTTGATGGCACAAATGCAAAAGAGTGCGGTAACTTTACACAAGGAGGCAGCTGAAAGTCCATTGACATTTTTTAAAACCAAAGGATATGGATGAACTAAGAATGATTACCTCTTACACTATTCATCCTTAATGTATTGTAGCCAGGATTTTAATTCGGGGGGAGCTGAGTTTGATTTGGGGGGGGGGGGTGAATCTGAGTGAAAGAGGGTCTACCCTAGCAAACCTTTTGTATCGTTGCCCCAATACCTCCATGCATATGGGATATTTTGAGCATGGTGATCAGATCATGATATGAATAAACATAACAGTTTAAATAATGTACCAGTAAGGCCTTCTCGCGGACCACCATGAGAATTTCGGGGGGGGGGGGGCTGAAGCCCCTCAAGCCCCTCCCCTGGCTACATGCTTGGTCGAAGGCTTTCGTGGCTGGAATCACTAGGTTCCTGTGGGTTTCTTCGGGCTATAGGGCCATGTTCTAGAGGCATTTCTCCTGACGTTTCGCCTGCATCTACGGCAAGCATCCTCAGAGGTAGTGAGGTCTGTTGGAATTAGGACATTGGGTTTATATATCTGTGGAATGGCTGGGGTGGGGCCAAGAGCTCTTCTCTGCTGGAGCTAGGTGTAAATATTTCAACTGACCACCTTCATTAGCTCAGCCAGGCCTTCAAATGCTAATGAAGGTGGTCAGTTGAAACATTCACACCTAGCTCCAGCAGAGAAGAGCTCTTGGCCCCACCCCATCCATTCCACAGATATATAAACCCAATGTCCTAATTCCAACAGACCTCACTACCTCTGAGGATGCTTGCCATAGATGCAGGCGAAACGTCAGGAGAAATGCCTCTAGAACATGGCCCTATAGCCCGAAAAAACCCACAAGAACCTATTCAACCTTAATTTCTGTTGAGAACTAAAATTATTTGCTGCTTTTAGCATTTCCAGGTGAACATCACAATAACTCTGGACTTCAGTATTATTAAGTATTAGTTCTTTTAAATATGTCTATATATTATGTAATATTGCCCCCCCCCCTCATAATTCTTAGACTTCGGACCTCATCACACTGAGGTCAATAAGCTAGACAGCAGCGGGGAAATTCACCATGCAGTGTGGCAAATCTGGCAGGCAGGAGGGGGAAAGCCTTGTCCCATGCCCCACATCGCCTGTTGTGCCTTTTATCCTGGGGGGGGGGTGAGCATCCCCCCATTATTCTGAATTAGAACACTGGAAGCCTCCCATGTTCTCTGGGAAGCATGCTAGCATGCTACTAGTATGCTTCCTCTAAGGAGCCCAGCAGGAAGAAGCCTTATGTTGTGTGATGGCATCCAGCGGGCTCGGTTGAGGAAGCTTCCCTGACGCATTCTGGAACATTTCCCAAGGACCGTGTGATGAAGTGGTTAGAAGACAGTTTCTTCAAGTAGAAGGTGCTGGGGCAGGTAGATTGAGCAGCATCAGAAGCAGACACCTCCCAGCTTTCTATGTCAGAGGAGGACAATTCATGCTCCAGGCACATTGTCCTGAACTCCAAATCTAGGATGTCACCCAGAAGTGTAGTGGGAAAAGGTATATCAGCATTAACTGTGGAAATAGATTCACTTGTCAATCAGGTTAGCTTCTGTAGATTGAAAGAAGGTGGGGGAGCATCTTCACCTCTACCAGCAAAGGAATAAGCCTGACTGTGAAAAAAGAATGGAAATCAGTTGCTACTCTCAACCATTGCTGGGCTATTGAAGCAATGGGAATGTATTCCACGGATTCAATGCAATTATCCAACAAAATATTCAGTTCCTGTTTACTTTAGCTCAGTCATCTCAAGTATGATAGTCTCTATCTACCTCGCCATATGACCGCCAAAAAAGGTGGATGTCACCTTCACTTTGCCACAGGGCGTGGGAAAGCCACTAGGCCTGGGTAACAACGGAAAAATTTGTTTCTAAAATCGATTTGTAATTGGGGGGTTTTTTTGTTTCGATATTTAAAATAATTACAAAATTTTCCCTTAAAAAAGTTCGGTATTTACGAAATTTCGTTAATATTAACGAATCAATTCGTTAAAATGGCGGACGCGGTTGCGCGACGTGAAAATAATAGTTTTAAATAATAGTTTTAACCTCGGAGAAGGAAAGAGGGGGGAAAGAGAGAGAGAGGAGGGGTGAAACAAACTACTTTCTGCCTTCGTGAATGTAAGGGACAGTCAAAGCACTACTGAAAGATGGCCATCCATTCTTAATAATAATAATAATAATAATAATAATAATAATAATAAATATAATTAATATAATAGTTTTAACCTGGAGAAGGAAAGGGGGGGAAGGAGAGAGAGAGGAGGGTGGGTGAGTGAGATCTCTATTCTGGTTTGACAATGCTTCTTCTCAATAATAATAATAATAATAATAATAATAATAACAAACCACTTTCTGCCTTCGTGAATGTAAGGGACAGTCAAAGCAGTACTGAAAGATGGCCATCCATTCTTAATAATAATAATAATAATAATAATAATAATAATAATAATAAATATATTAAATATAATCGTTTTAACCTGGAGAAGGAAAGAGGTTAGGCAGGCAACAGGCAGTTCTCTGAGTGCTGCGCTGCTGTGTCTCTTTGCCCAATGCACGCAGGCCAGAGTGAGGAACGAGGTGAGGTGACGACAGGAGGAGAGGAGAATTTGATTCACTTAAGCAGAGGCCAGGGACCCGGAAGTGGGGTAAATGCCGACCGCTTGCAACCAGGGAGAGGGGAGGGAAACAACTATAAAACTTGCACCAGACACATACGGAAATAATAACGAAACAATAACAAAACAATTACGAAATAGCTTTAAAAATTCGTTTCATTTTTTAGTTGCTCCTGGATGGTTTGTTATCGCTTCGTTTACCCAAAAAATAACGAATTATTAACGAATTACGAAATTAACGAACGAAACCGCCCAGCCCTAAAAGCCACCACCCCATGCTCCGCATTGCCCAGATCCTCTGGCTTTTGATCCCATGGTGGAAAGTGTGGTGTTCATGTGAAGCTTCCCTCCATTAAATTCAGTGGTTGTCACGGTGGCAGCAGGGCACCAGTTCTGGCCCACTTCACCCACAGAGCCAGCACAATGTTGTATGATGGGAGCTGGCCGGCTGAATGGTTGACCAGGGTTAGATAGGCGTATATCACCAATTTTACCCCCGTGTGATGAGGTTGTTAATGTCCAATTGTTGTTTATAATGTCTATTTTCCCTGATTTATGTATACTTCTTACATTCCAAATTCCTATAATATGTTTTACGCGACTTCATTTTTTTTCCTTTTACCTCTGAAAATGGCAACCCTTCTGTTCACATATTCTCATGCTCTTTCTGGTTTCATTTTAGATTGTTTCATCAATGGGGTTTCAAAGCAAAAGGCTTCAAGAGTGGCTTACCATTGTTTTCTTTAACAGCTTCAAATATTTCTTTCACCTTTGACAATGGCAACAGCTGGGCATCATTTGAGTTTGAGTCCAATTTCCTCAGTAACCACAGTGCTAATTATATCTTTGCTCTTCCCCAATAGCTGGAGCTTTCTATCCTGAAAATCACAATTTCTGATTATGTCTTTGGTTTCATTTTAGGTTGTTCCGTCACTATGGTTTCAAGATAGAAGGCTTACAATTGCCTACTGTGTATCACTGCCATTTTCCATTTCTGACAGATCCTTCTCCAGTGTACCTTCTCATTGCTGCAGCTTCCCAATAGCTATTTGGTTCATTTATGACCTCATCACATTAGTCATTTTCATCATGATAGAATACTTTGGCCCCAGTGGAGCCATAGAGCCTAATGCTGGCCATCAGATGACACAGGCTCACTTCTGGCCAGGCTTCATTGCGGGAGGAAGCCACACAACAACACTTCCCCACATGTGATTGGGAAGTGTTGTTGCTGCTGGCGAGTTGGGGGTGCAGAGCACTGGGATTAGCCCACTACCTTTCCAATTCACCACAAAGGCGGGTGGATTGCTGTACAAGACCTCATCAATGTGATGAGGTCCCTAGGCTGGCTTCTCAGCAAAAGCCTGTCTGACATGGGAGATCCTCCTAACAGCACTGCTACAATCAGCATTGCCTATTCCCTTGCAGAAGCATCTTATCCTGTCACCAAAGAAAGGTAGTTAACATGGTGAGATATCCACATTTATACTATAATTTGGGGGCAGCCTTTCTGTTCCTTTTTAGTGATATTTATCGACATGGATAGATATCTATTCAATGTCACAGATTTGTGACACTGTACTTTCTTATCCATCCTCTGACCATTATGGTTTAAAACAGTCACCACTTAAATCTGCAAAAAAATCTATTGGCAGACAGTCTTATGAGAAATTAATTAAGATATTTCTGTTATTTATGAGCTGCTTTTTAGACCAGATTCTCAACAATATACGAACAACCAAAACATTGCAAAGGGTATGCAGATTGCAACTATGGTTCCTGACTGAGGAGATGTTTTAGGGATGCCCATACCATACAATAAATTGAATTTGTTATTGGTTGTTGATTGGTGTGTTTTATATATTGATATAATGTTGTTTTAGTTTGTTTTATACTGGTGCTTGCATTTTAATGTGTTACTTTTTTTACTGTGTTGATCCGTCTTGGTCCCATGTAAGCTGCCCCAACTCCCTTCGGGGAGATGGATGCGGGGTACAAAAATAAAGTTATTGCTGTTGTTGTTGTTATACAATTTTAAATAGAGAAGATAATAAATCCATCTCCTTTCAATAGAACTTACACAGTTACTTTTAAAAATCTATAAGTTACATTTCAAACAACAAACTATAACAAGCCTCAGTTACAGTCATAATATTTTAAAATGCAACTCTTCAATTTTGGCTTTGCCAGCCAATATCGATCAACAAACATTGTTTCCCCAAAGAAAACTCATCCCAGGCTGATGAGTTCCTGCAGGCAGAAACTTATCAGAAAACCAGCTCCAGAATTCCTCCAATAAAAAGATTTATTCAGTTTCCTGCCATACTGTTCACCAATCACAAACTGTACACCTTGCAAACACAAATGTATTTTTGAACAAATGAGATTGTGGATTGTAATTTGTACCAATCACAGCGAATGACTAGGGTATTCTGTGGTTTCTGGCCTGTATGGCTGTGTTCTAGGAGCAATTTCTCCTGACGTTTCATCTGCACATGTGGCTGGCATCTTCAAGATGCTAGTCACAAATGCTGCTAGAACACGGCTATATAGTACGGAAGCCACACAACACCCCAGTGATTCCGACCATGAAAGCCTTCAACAGTACAGCAAATGATTATTCTCTCCAATGTCTTTCAAACATTTATAAAATGTCCATGCATTTTCTGGTCTGTAGGTTATGTTGGATTTGGGATGTTTTCCCTTGGCATCCTTTCTACGTCAAAAGAGAAATTAGGTACCGCTAAAAAGCAGGGGAGGTGTTTTACAACGCCATAAAGAAAGAAGATCAGAAAATGCTGGGTGACCAAAAGGAAGAAGGAAGTCCTGACGACTCTTCATCATAGAGGATAGAGCAACAGCACCCCCTGGACTTGAGCCCAACCTTCCATGGCACCAAAAACAGCTGAAACAACCACCTCCTGTTCTGTCTGCCTGTGTATTGTCTATAAAAGCATATGTACTGTGATCCACCCTTAGTCCCCTTCGGGGTGAGAAGGGTGGAATATAAATAAAGTGTTGTTGTTGTTGTTGTTGTTGTTGTTATTATTATTATTATTAAAGTACTGATGCTTTAAACTTAATCTTGAATTTGACCAAAGCAAGGCTTTAAATTTATCACTCCAGCCTAACATCTGTTTGTTTCTTCTCTGAAAACAATTTTTAAATGGTTTTTAGGTTATTTTTAGAAATTACTCCTCTCTGCTATTTCTTGGGGTTGAGGACTGGTGTCGAAATAAGTGTGTAATATGTCCCAGGAAGAACATGGAACCCCTGGTGCTGTAGTGATCGTATGGAGGGTTCGTTTCCTGTCAGAACTGCAGCATACAGAGGAAAGCCAAGAGCATGCATCTTTCTTCCTAAATTCTGTAGGATGAGCCCAATCCACCTCTGTCCCCGATACTGAGGGAAGGTGTAGCCATGTGTTAAGCAACCATAAGGATCAATAAGGCACCAAGCAGCCAACTGGCCATCCTTATCTAGGAGGCAAGCACTAGGGAAGTTGCGGATCAAGCTTTCCAGATAGTTCAGGCTCAGATCATTGCCCCCAAAGTCCCAAACGTCATTGAGTGAGGCTGCGTGGGATGGGTTGAGGGTGCCAAAGTGGAGGAGGTCACTTTTGAACCTGAAATACAAAGACAAGTAGGGTTGTGTGAGCAAGCAGAAAGCCTTGAATATTCATCCTAGGCTGATACAGAGGCAACCTCTTGGAGAACACATAACACACAAGAACAACTTTAAAGCGAAAGTCCTGAGCTTGAATGACCTGCAGGTCTTGGATTTTCAGTCAATGACTTGGAAAAACAAGTGGAGAAACAAACTGTTATGTTTATTGCACAGTGTGGGGGCAGGAATATTTTGTACACTAAATGTGATGACATTTGTTCTACTGGTTTGGTGGGGATCCAATTTTCAGGAGTTTACTTCCTTTCAGGTAGGAAAAAGCCAAGCTTTAACTGTAAGAATTGCCTTTAAAGATATTTATAAGGGAAAAGGTGGACTCACAGAAGCAAATCAAGCTTGAGGGTGCACTTACTCAGCAAATCAGTGCAGTTTGAAACCACTTTAACAGCCATGGTTCAATGGTATGCAATCACAGGAGGTGCACTGCTTTTGGCTTACCAAACGACTGTACCACAGAGTGTTTTTGGCTCACCAAACTACTGTTCAGATGATACCACAGCACTGAGCCATGGCAATCAAGGTAGTATCAAACTGCATTAATTCAACAGTGTAGATGTACCCTTATAAAAATCGCCCCCAGAGGGTGGTTCCTTCTTAGTATTATCTAATTATTGCCAAATTACAGCAAAGGATGCTTCCCATTCAGAATTAAAACTCCTACCTCCAACATAAAAGCTGTAACATGGGAAGACTCTATCAGCCCCAGAGCATTCACCTGAAAGAGGAAGCATAGCAGAATGATATTCATTTGGAGTGGCTTGACAATGTGATGCCAAAGCTCTATTAAGCCTGCTAAAGGAGGAACGCTAAGATAGGGAAATCATCATTACTTTCCCTATGTGTGCAATGAGCCAGAGCCTGAAAAAACAATCACATATTTTTATGAGAATGTCTGAAATCCCCCAGGCCCATAGGTTTAGACTTTGAAATAAATGCATGGATTTGAGAGGAGCAGAATTCTCTTGCTCCCAGTTCCTGTGGAGGTGTGGATAAGGCTTGAAGTTCTCAAAAAAGGGTTGTGCTGCATGTTTGGATTATCTAAAACTATAATGTTACTACAACTACACTATAAATTAGTTACAGGATTCTCAGGGCTCTTCCACACAGCCATATAACTCAGAATATCAAGGCAGATAATCCACAATATCTGCTTTGGACCGAGTTATCTGAGTCCACACTGCCATATCCAGTTCAATGTGGATTTTATACAGCTGTGTGGAAGGGGCCTCACATGCCTCATAGGCCCCTTCTACACTGCCATAAAATCCAGGTTATTTGATTTGAACTGGATTATATGGCAGTGTAGACTCATATAATCCAGTTCAAAGCAGATAATGTGGATTATCTGCATGGTTGATCTAGATTATATGGCAGTATAGAAGGGCCTTATTTAACCAAAGAGCTCCATTGACTTCACAGTCCTTCTGAGCAGCTAGGGTGATGGCAGGTTGGAGGGATCAAATGCACTGACCGGCTCTCAGATAGAGTAGATGGTTTTGGATGTATCAGCGGTACGTAATTGTCTATCTTCAGATGGACATCTGTGGTCTTTGCTATATCTTGGATAATTTCACATATCCCATCTTGGAAAACTGTGTGAATGATAAGAAGTAACTTTTAAACTACTGTATTTGCATAGCCATTGAAGAGTAACACTAAAACAAAAACAAAGTTTAATATGGCAATGATTGACTGAGAGTGGCCCATGGTATCTGCTTTGATTTGGTTCCAGAACCTTCCATGGATACCAAAAATCTATGAGCACTCACCATGTTATATGTAATGGTGGATTGAAATGTTGTCTCCTACATAAAATAGAAAAATCAAGGTTTCTTTTTGGAATTTTTTTTAAATTCAAGTTGTGGATGGTTGAATCATCAATATGGAAGGCCAACTGTAAATTTCTCCAAGTGTAGATGCTTTCTGGTTTTTAAGGTACCAATATACAATGGACAATGTATATCTGGGGGGAAAGGATTCTGTGGATTACTGAGGTATATAATAAAACTGTCCCCACTCCAGTCGAAAACTACTTGGGTGTGTGCAAAAAACTAGAGACTCAGCCATTAAGAACACGATAGAAAGTTCAAAAAGGGAAAGAACACACTGTATGAAATGTTTTTGAGGAAAAATGATTCAATGTTTCATGAACTGTGTGTGTCTAAGCTGCTTATGTTCAGCAATTATTCAAGAGAAAAATATTTTTAAGATATAAAAAAATCAGTGGTGTTGATGGCATCTGCCACTAATTTGTTTCCTTTGTATTTTGTTTGCAAGATTTTTCTAGGAACTCACTGACTGGCTCTGACAGTATGTAGATGGGTTTGAATGCATCTGTGACAGGTAACAATATGACTCCAGAGACCTTCCAGCGCCCCTCTGTCTTGGGTTCTTGTGTGAACAACAGCTGACACAGTTGGACCTGGTCCAATTAGTGTGATACCGGGGTTTTTTTTGGGGGGGGGGTGGTTTCTCATTCTTTCATGCTCTGAAATTGTGTGGATCAAGTGGACAAGTAAGCATTTGATGGAGCTGAAAATGTGTTGTCAGTCTCCAGTTTATATCATGTGTGGCATCTCCATCAGAGGGGCAATCTAGCCAATGTGTTTATTGTTCACTTGCAGAGACTCACCTTGCAGCTGAAAGGCTCTGCCCCAATCAATGCTGTCTTTATTTTCCAAGAGAGCTCGACAGTTGTCCATGTCTGAATAGAAAACAGCATACAAATTGGCATAAAAATCCAATTTGTCTTTCACCACCTGTAGAAGATAGCATAAAGCTACATCAGGAAATCACAGCTACTGCCAAGATGCAAGAAGTGGGGTTGGGCTCCTTGAGAGAAAGATGAATCAGATTAGTGTTGAAGAACAATGAAAATATCCTTCAAGAATTTGTTATACAGCAAAAAGAGGAAGTGAAGTATAGACACAGACACACACTTTAGACTTTAAGAAAGCTGACATCCATAAACTTAGGGGAAAACTGAGCATGACCTCACGGTGAAAAATATTAAAAAGAGTTAATGATGGATGGGAGTTTCTGAAAAGCGAGATATTGGAGGCACAGCTTCAAAGGATGGAAAACAGGAGGAGCCTGAAGAAACTAAGGCACTTTCAATTGAGCGAAGATATAATAGGAGCATGTACAAGAAATGGAAATAGAGAGAAAACATCAAATCGATTTGCCAGGATTGATAGAGAGAAAGTTAGAAAAGTCAGGTTAGAGAGGTTAAAAACAATAAAAAGGGCTTTTTGGATTATGTCCATAGCAAAAGGAAGGACAAGAAAATGGCAGGACCACTGTGTACAGGTGATGGTGAAAGCTAACAGAGGACAGAGAAAAGGCAGAACTATTCAGCATCTTCTTTGCCTCAGTCTTCTCCAAAACGAATGGAGCAGAGTAAGGTAATTACAGAATAGGTAAAGAGGCAGTACAGGAATACCTGGCTAATCTACATGAGTTCACATCTCCAGGACCTAATGAACTATATCCAAGGGTATTAACAAAACTGGCAGAAGTAATTTCAGGACCCAATGGACTACATCCAAAGGTAGTAACAAAACTGGCAGTATTATTTGAACCACTGGCAGTATTATTTGAGTATTCCTGGAGAACGGAAGCAATTCTAGAAAACTGGGAGAAGGCAAATGTTACCCTATCAAACAAGGGGGAGGGGGAAGAGGACCCAAAATTACCACCAAGGACCCTTCTACACAGACATGTAACCCAGAATATCAAGGCAGAAAATCCCACAATATCTGCTTTGAACTATGTTATCTGAGTCCATGCTGCCATATATTCCAGTTCAAATCAGAAAATGTTTTATTCAGCTGTGTGGAAGGGGCCTGAGTCAGCCTGAAATCAATACCAGGGAAGATTATATAGCAGATCATTAAACCAATAATCTGTGAGCATTTAGAAAGTAATGACATGCTTACTAAAGGTCAATGTGGATTTCTCAAGGTCATAAGAAACGAACCTCATCTTTTTTCAGAGAGTTACAAGCTTGGCAGATGAAGGAAATGTTGTAGATATAGCAGTAAGGCCTTTGACAAGGTTCCTCATGACATTCTCATAAAAAAGTTAATAAAATGTGGACTAGACATTGCTCCTGTTAAGTGGATTGGGAATTGATTGATTGGGTTATGACCAAGGGCTCCTTTCCTTCATCCTGGAGGGAAGTGATCAGTGGGATGCAACATGATTCTGCCTTGGACCCAGAACTATTCAACATGTTTATAATTGACTTTGATGATGGACTAGAAGGCATGCTTATGGAATTTGAAGATGACATCAAATTGTGAAAGATAGGTAATACCCCAGAGAACAGGATCAGAATCTGAAATGACTTTACCAGATTAGAGGTCTGAGTCAAAAATAACAAAATGAATTTCAGTAGAGAGAAATGTATAGTACTACATTTAGCCAATAAAAATGAAATTCACAGATATAAGATAAGTGATACCTCGCTTGACAACAATCCATGTGAAAGAGATCTAGGAGTCTTAGTAGTCCACAACCTCAACATGCTTGGAACTGACCATATTTAGACCAGTACTTAGATTTCATGACCTACCCCTTTACGTGGGCGTGTAAAGACAGCTTTAAACTCAGGCCAAGAGTCTACTACTGCTTCATGCTGAACGGGGTTTCCACGGTTGATGTGCATCACTGCCCCATAAATCTGTTAAATAAACATGGAGTTAGGCTGATATAGAGCAAAAGATAAGCACAATGCTTCCATTGAGGCAGCTTTGTTGTGGAAATGGGAATAAGGGATATGCTGCCAAATAAGGAAGGTGAGGGGAGGGGGTCTCGTGTGCAAAAGTTGATTGCAGGGCTTTGTGCAAAAAGTTGAGTGCGGGGTGCAGCCCCTGAAGGAATCATGTGTTTTCCTGGAAATCACATGATTTCAGGGAAATGAGAACTTTCGTTTTTCAAGAGGTATATAAAGAGTTCAGCCCTCTAGGTGGGGGTGTTCCTAAGAAATGCGCCGTGTTGCGCTGAGAGGGGACCTAAGCAGCTGCTTATTTCAGTAAAATGCTTTCCTGGAAGAGAACACGTTGTCTGTCCCATTGATTCTATCGCGCTCGCATTTTGACCTTGGTTTGGAGTCCCAAATGGGACTGGAGATCTGCTACATTTTTGGTGCCGTGACTCGGATTGCCTAAGACGAGCCAAGAGTCAAGGACAGATCCTGTTGGCAGGACGATTCCTGGTCGGTGCCGGGGGCTAGAGGCAACCACTGTGAGCCGAGTAAGGGGGGGCCCCCAACTGCAGACCGGCTGCAGTGCTTCCCTCTTCTGTCCACGTCACCGGACCAGGCAATCGCAACGACTTTGACTCACCAGAGAAACCAGACAGGAGGAAAAAGAGGGATCCTAAGGAGGAGGTAAAAGTCCAGAGGCGAAGGGTGTCCCGACATCTATTGCAATCTGGCGATTATAGTGTTTAAGTGAAAAAGCTAGCTGGAGGGAGGCAAGGGGGGGAGGAACAGAAAATCCCCCAGATAGCTGACTCGTGAGGGTGGCCCGAGACCGAGTCAGCATTGCTCCCTGGAGAAAAAAAAATGGAAAAGAAGAGAAACAGACAGAGAAGGGGGAGAAACTGACCCACTTGAAAGTTTAAACAGTTTGCCGTGTCAGAGAACTGTCGAGATAAATTGTGTGTGTCTGTGTGTTGCAACACTGGATTGAGATTTGTGCATGTCTGAAGCGCTGTTTTGTGAAAAGAAAAGTGAGAAAGAGGAGTTGGATTTGTTAGAAGTATTGTAAAATGTGCAAAATTATATTGTTCATTGTATGTATTTGGTTATATTTGTGTAAGTGAGTTTGTGCCTTTAATTGCTGAAATGCTTGTGGTTTGGGTTTGGTCAACTGGGTGCAGGTGGATCTCATTGCTGCTGTTATAATGGTTTGCATCTGCCTGCAGTCTTTAGGTCTTGGTCTTGGTCTTGGATTTGGTTGGAGGTTTTTGTTTAGGGTCTGATGTCTGATTTTCTGAGTTTCCACTATGAAGCTATAATAAAGTAAGCTTCTGCTGTAGAATTGTTATTTTTTATTTGATATTATAACTCTGCTGACAGGTTATGGGCCCAGAACACTGCATAATCCATGTGTCTGAGGTGATGTTTGTTTTTGAAATATGTGGTGGAACATTAAGAAGTTTTTTGAAGGCATTTTTGAGTCTTCTGCTCCTGGCTGCTTTGGTGAGCAGCGAGGTTTAAAGTGATAGCTTGCTGCTGAACACTAAACCTTGGAAGATTTGCCTTCAGAGAAATCAAGAAGATTTATGGCTTGCTATGTTGGAGAATTTGCCTTCTACGTGCCTGAGCAGCAAGGGCCAACTATGTTGCTTTCCTGTCTTGCCTTGCACAAAAGGTTTTTTCAGCAAATGTTTCTGAAGCCAAAAGAAGAAGCAAACAGTTTGTGAGTCAGACCCTGTGTTTGAATTCCAGAGAATTACTGCAAAGTTTTGAAAGATATTGGACTGCTAGAAGCCAATTTTACTTGAAGAAGTGAATATAAATTGGCTGGGCTGAAACCCGGGTATACTGGGGGTCCTTTCTTTTTTGGTGCAGTAAGTATTTGTTTCTGGAACTTTGGGACTTTAAAGTGAAATACCAAAATGGCTTTGCCGCCTCTTCAAGTTGGTTCACTCCCTTTTGATAAACTATCTGATAGTAACTGGCTCAGTTGGAGCATCAGATTTAAAGCTTATCTTGTTTCCCAGAATTTATGGGACATAATTGAGAATTTGCCAGCTCAACTAACTCCTGCGGATCAACAAAAAGATGAAAGAGCTTTGGCGCTTCTTCAGTTGTCTGTGTCAGATTCTTTGTTGGTTCACCTTCATAATATTCCTCATGCACAAACTGCGTGGAATCTGTTTAAAGACTTGTTTCAAAGACAATCAAGTGGTTCAAAGATAATTCTTATGCGACAGCTGTTTAACCTCAAACATGAGGAGGGCACTCCAGTTCAAACTCATGTTACAAAAGTTGTGGCTCTTTTTTCGGAATTGAGAGCAAGAGACATTATTTTTCCCCCTGAGCAACAAGCGTTAATCTTGATGGGATCTCTATCTCGCCCTTTTTATGCGTTTATGGACTCTCTTCATGGAATTCCAGACAGGGATCTTACGATACCTTTTATTTCGGGGAAAATTATGGAATTTGAAGCTCAACGCAAATTGAGAAGTTTTGCTCCTATGCAGAAGAGTTCAAGTTCTGGGACTGCTTCTAATGACACTGCTTGTGTTGCTAAGCCAAAGTCACAAATTGTGTGCTTTAAATGTAAAAAGAAAGGGCATTATGCTAAGAATTGCAAACTGAATCCAGGACAATGGAGAAACAAGCAAGTGGAGAGACCTAGTTCTTCAAAGGACTTACAGCATGGTTTCCTGGTGACCTCTAAGAAGGATACAATGAACTCTTTCATTATTGACTCAGGCTGTTCTCAGCATTTGGTAAAAACTATAGAACTGTTGACAAATGTGAGAGACTCTGATATAAACTTTATTTCTTTGGCAGATGATAGAAAAGTTAAAGTATTTTCTTGTGGTGATCTTTATATTGACAGTCTGAAATGTACTCTTGAGAATGTGTACTATGTACCAGAAATTATGTATAATATTCTCAGTGTCAACAAACTTTTGGATGAAGGTTTTGAGGTGTCTTTAAAGAAAGAAAAGTCTATGCTAATTGATCTTCAAGGTAATGAAGTGCAACTGAGACAAGAAAAGGGATTTTTTGTTTTAAAGTCTGCTACAAATGTGTCTGCTTGCATTAAGCAGATACCTGATAATCCCAGGCCATTACACGACAAATGTATTCATGAATTTCACAGGAAAATGGGTCATTTGTCATGGCAGTATCTAAGACAAACAGCTGAGTTGTGTGAGATTCCTATTCAAGGATGTAAGAATTTTCTAGATTGTGAAATTTGTGCAGCAGAAAATCTTAAGAAAGCTCCTATAGCAAAATACAGTGCTAGAGTTTCAAAAAGGGTCTTAGAGCTTGTCCATATAGATGTATCTGGTCCTCATCCTACTTCTGTAGGCGGGTCGAAATATTTTTTGATTTTGGTAGATGATTTTTCACGGTTGAAGTTCACCTTCTTTCTAAGAACTAAAGGTGAAGTTTTTCAAAAAATTTCTGCTTGGCTGAAGCTAATGCAAACACAGTTTCCTGAGTACCCAGTACAAGCTTTTCAGAGTGATCGTGGTGCTGAGTTTATGTCCAAACAAATGCAAAATTTGCTTGAAAAGTTTGGCATAGTTCACAGGTTAACAAATCCTTACTCACCCAGTGAAAATGGGGTTGCAGAAAGGTGGATAGGTGTTGTAAAGGTTGTGGCTAGAAAAATGTTAAGAGATGCTAGTTTATCTGATGGATTGTGGGCTGAAGCCGTGGCAAACGCCACCTTTGTGCTCAATCGTTCTTTTTGCAAAAGTGTCAATAGTATTCCTTATGTGTTGTTTTTTGGAAAAACTCCTGATTTGAGTTCAATCAGAGTTTTTGGAAGTGACTCATATGTCTTAATTCCTTCTCAACAAAGACATAAAAAGGATTCTATTTGGAAGAAATTGAAATATCTAGGCCCTGCTTCTGAGTCAAAAGGTTGGAGATTTTGGTGTGGTAATAATAGGGTGTTAGTTTCTAAAAATGTGAAGTTCCAACAACACAGTGGTTGGGAAAGGATTCATTCAAATAAGGAAGTGTTTCTGCCTTTCAATACTACTCAAATGCACACACCACTAACCACACAGCCAACTACACAGCAAGTTTCACAGCGGCCTGCTACACAAGTGCAATCAGTTTCACAACAGACTGCACAGCAAAATATACAACCAAGCACATCTCAAGATACACAGTTTGGAACACAAGTGCAAGTGAAGCAAGAATCTGTTTCTAGTCAGTTACAAGGCAGTAGTCCTGTAATTAAAAGGACAGAACCTCAGAAGAGAAAAGCTGAAGCTGAATCTTCTAGTTCAGAAAGTACTAGCTCTAGTAATTCAGAAACTGATGAGACTGATGGAGGAGATAGTACTAGGACCATTCCTAGGCGCAGTTCTAGGACAACTAAGGGTATTCCTCCAAAAAGATACCATTGTGAAGTTGTGAAAATACAAGAACATGATTGGTCTGAACCTCAAAGTTATAAAGAGATGTTGAAAAGAGATGAGACTGAGAGAAATCTTTGGTTAAAAGCAATGCAAAGTGAATTTGATTCTTTGAAAGATTTGCAAGTCATGGAGAAGTCTAAAACAGTTGACAATGTAAAGGTTCTAAGTTGTCGTTGGGTTTATAGACGTAAACAAACAAAGGATGGTGGTTTTTTGTACAAAGCCAGGTTAGTTGCTAGAGGTTTTGAACAGATATATGGAGAAAATTTTAATGAGATATTTAGCCCCACAGTGTCTGGGGAAGCACTAAAAATAACCCTTGCAATTGCCAGTAATAGGAATTTAAAAGTCAAACATTTTGATGTGAATACTGCGTATCTTCATGCAGACTTAGAGGAGAAAGTTTATATATCTGCTATCCCAGGTTTTGAATCTGACCTTCCTGAAGGGACTTATCTTCTTAAGAAAAGTCTTTATGGTCTTAAACAAAGTGCACGTAATTGGAACCTACATTTAGACAAAGTGTTGACAAAGTTGAATTTTGTTGCCAATAGTTTTGATCCTTGTTTGTACTCAAAAGGAAGTGGAGACACACAAATGTTTATTGTAATTTATGTGGATGATGTGTTATGTATTGGATCTGAGGAACAAATTCAGGAAGTATTTCAGAATTTGAGCAAAGTATTGAAAATCAAAAATCTTGGAGATGTTAATAGATATCTTGGCATAAATATTGCCAGAAATGAAAGTGGTTTTGAATTAAACCAAACTGACAAGATTTATGATCTTTTGAGAAAAACCAGAATGGAAAATGCAAACACTGTTAATACACCCATGGCTCTTCAGTTTTTACAACATGTAGATGGAGAAGTGTTTGATAACAATTTCATTTATCGTTCAGTTATTGGCTCTTTATTGTACATTGCAAACAACACAAGGCCTGACATTTCTTTTTCTGTTGGTATCCTAAGTCAAAGGATTCAAAATCCCTCACATACAGACTGGGCTGGAGTAAAAAGAGTTCTGAGATATTTAAAACAAACTGCTGAAAAAGTTTTCAGAATTTGTCCAGATGACAAAAAGTCTTTAGAAATACATTGCGATAGTTCTTTTGCAAATCTAAAGGAAAATAAATCTGTTACTGGATTTGTAATAAAATACGCAAATACACCAGTGTGCTGGAAGAGCAGAAAACAGAGCATTGTGGCATTAAGTACTGGAGAAGCTGAATTCTCAGCGTTGTCTGATGCTTTGACATCAGCAGAATGGCTAGAATCTTTGATTAAAAGTCTGAACATTGATTTAGAATTGCCAATACAAGTTTATGTTGATTCTCAAACCTGCATCGCTTTGGGTAAAAGTCAAAATATGAAAACGAAGTCTAGATACATTAATGTTAGATATTCAAATGTGCAACAATTTGTTAAGGACAAAAGAATTGTTCTCAATTATGTTCCTTCAGTTGAAAATGTTGCAGATATTTTGACGAAACCTCTTACTTGTGAAAAACATAACCAGTTTTGTGAAAAATTGAATTTATGAATGTATAAATATGAACTAATATAATTTTGTGGAGGAGTGTTAGAAGTATTGTAAAATGTGCAAAATTATATTGTTCATTGTATGTATTTGGTTATATTTGTGTAAGTGAGTTTGTGCCTTTAATTGCTGAAATGCTTGTGGTTTGGGTTTGGTCAACTGGGTGCAGGTGGATCTCATTGCTGCTGTTATAATGGTTTGCATCTGCCTGCAGTCTTTAGGTCTTGGTCTTGGTCTTGGATTTGGTTGGAGGTTTTTGTTTAGGGTCTGATGTCTGATTTTCTGAGTTTCCACTATGAAGCTATAATAAAGTAAGCTTCTGCTGTAGAATTGTTATTTTTTATTTGATATTATAACTCTGCTGACAGGATTCTTGTTATTTTCAAATGGAAACCTGTTGTTTCAGCACCCAGGAAAGGAAAGGAATGTGGTTGATGGAATTATGTGCTAAAAAGAGAGCTTTGTGTAAGTTGGCAGATCACTTGGTATAAGGTATGTCTAAATGATACAGGACTGAGTTCATTGATGGAATGCCGGGAAAGGTTGGGAGAGAGAGACACTTAGACATGTTGAACTGAAAGGTATATGGAATGTTAATTGTGTTTGAAGGATTCAAACAAGAAAGAAACAAAAATGCTGATTCAATGGGAATTGATTTATGTTCAAAATGCCGCCATTTGAAAAACTGTGTTTTTAAAATGTAAAAGAATGTGTGGGCAAAGACCAAATGAGTTATCTTAAATAATTGATCCTTTTAATAATTGTTTTGAGTTTTCTGATGTTCTGTTCTGTGTGCTGTGTTCAAATTATGTGAGTGTGCCAATGTAAAAGCTGACCTTGAGAAATTTGTGTGTGTATGCATGTGTGTGCGTGTGTGTATAAATGAGGTTTCTTTGTGTGTGTGTGAACGTGCAAGAAGCCTAACAACTAACAAACATTGTATGTGTGAGTGAGATTGGAAAGTAAATAATATGCTATGTGACATTTTTGAAATGGTTAAAAAAAAAATCCTAATGTGTTCTGTGTCTACAAAAAAAAAAAATGAATCTTGTACTATGAATATGTATTTGAGATAACATAAAAAAATCCGCCCAAGAGGGTGCCAGGATGTGGAGGGCTCTTGCTTTACAGAGCCAGAAGAGAGATAACAGAAAGATATATGGCAGCCTGCCGAGACTGTTTTCAAAGATGCTTTATTTTACTACCCCTACCCCCTCCTTTCTTTCAAGGACTGTTATTAGGAGATTTTAACTCTTTACAGGTTGAGACATTTTTAAGGCTTGTGTCAAGAAGAGGAAAGTTACATCTGTGTGTGTGGACAAAAAGGTTTTAAAGGATTCAGGTTGTCATAACTTTTACAGGCTGAACGGCCATGTTCCTGAAGCATTCTCTCCTGACAATTTGCCTGCGCCAATGACAGGCATCCTCAGATGTTGAAAGTTTAAACTTTTTCTTTTGGCTATTTAGAGATGCACTCACTAGGAACTGTGTGAGGGCTAATAATTTACAGAAAATAGGGATTTTCCAGCAACTTCTTTTGCAATAAAGAAGAGGCACAGGATCCATGTCTAAAATTTGTTTGGGACAAAAGGTGTTACCGGAGAGTCTGATTTTGTCTCAGGACAACAACTTGCTAGGAGTTGTGGAATTTCAAATGCATTTTCTTTTGAGGGAGGATTCAACCCCTCCTTCTTCGCTCCTTTCTCTCTGTTGTTTTGTTGGAGATACAAGATAACAAGATGGTTTTTCTTCTACATATGACTGGGATGACTGCTATGGTTATATATTAGAAATACCTATAGATAGAGACACTGATTGTTAAACAGAGTTCTTTACATTGTTTTTGTTTGTTTGGTTTGGTATTTGATTCAAAAGGAAACCAGCAATTGATTTTTACAACAGAATTTACTTTTATATGGGTACAATAACTCTGGACATAAATCATGGAATCAGGGAATCGGGGAGTTGGGGGGGACCTCATGGGCCATCCAGTCCGGCCCCCTGCTAAGAAGCAGGAATATTACATTCAAATCACCCCTGACAGATGACCATCCAGCCTCTTCTTTATAGTCCTTAGCCCGAGGTGGCTATATTTCACAGCTTTCTTCAAACATAGGACAAAATACCTCTACAGATTTTGTTATTTAGACCCAATCCCTCTACAAAGGTACTGAAAAAATTAATTTTAAAATGGGACATTAAACCAGAAAGACAGGGCAGTTTGCCCTGGAGTTGCCAGATTTAAAAGACAATGCCTTGCAAAGGGCCAAAAAAAAAGGGTTTTTGCCTGATTTGAGAGATATTGCCAGCAGAAAGGTTAAACTGTTTATTTAATTGAAAGAACAGGTTGAAGTTGAAAAAGCAAGTCAAAGATGGAATGAGCTGTTGCTTGCAATAGATGGACAGAGGAACGTGAGATAAATCATGGAAAGAAAACCATAGAGAATTGTTTAAAAGGATGGAGATTGGTTGAAAAGACTTCGAAGTGAGAGATTGTGGAGGCCCGCCAATGGATGGAGTGAAAGCTATCGACGGAAACCGACGACAGATGGGTAATCAGTATCCCCCTCCCCCTTTTCTCTCACTGTCTTTCTATTTATCTTTTCCAGCTCTTGAGCTCCTGATAATGGGAGTCCAAAATACAAGAGCCTATCCAAAGCACCACCTGCTGGACAGGACAAGCAAAAGACACAAGTGTTTACAACTGTGTTTTAAAAAGAGACAGAGATGATGTCATCACCAGCCTTGGGCCTACCTGATATGGAGAAACCCTTCATTCTGTTCATATTGGAGCGAAAAGGAATAGCAGTGGGCGGACTTACCCAGGCTTTAGGGTCATGGAAAAAAAAAACCAGTGGCATACTTGCAAAGACAACTAGACACAGTAGCGCAGGAAATGCCACCATGCCTGCGGGCTGTGGCAGCAGCAGTAGATTAAATAAAAGAAGCAAACAAATTGACTTTAGGGCAGCCACTGGTCGTAACGATACCACACCATGTTAAGGTATTGTTAGACACCAAGAGACCACGCTGGCTCACAAACGAGAGACTGACTAAGTATGAGGGGGTGTTATGTGACAACCCGATGGTAACCCTAGAAACTTGCGCCACCCTGAATCCGGCTACCTTGTTGCCTGCCCCGGGGGAGGAAATGGTCCACCAGTGCATTCAGGTGATGGAACAGGTATACTCCAGCCGACCCGATTTAAAAGACGTACCAATGTCCAACATAGACATGACCCTATTCACAGATGGCAGCAGCTTTGTGGAGAAATGGTGAGAGGCGTGCAGGATATGCGGTGGTGCAGGGGGAGGGAGAGATTTTGGAAGCAGAGTCGCTCCCTCCGGGAACCTCCGCTCAACGGGCCGAGTTGATAGCCCTCACCAGGGCACTGCAGTTGGCAAAAGGAAAGCGGGTCAATGTCTACACGGATTCAAAGTACGCTTTTACTATGCTTCATGCCCATGGAGCTTTGTACAAGGAGCGGGGACTCCTTACGTCGGCTGGAAAGGGCGTTAAGAATGCAGCTGAGATTGTGGCCCTTCTGGAGGCGGTTTGGGAACCGGATCAGGTTGCTATAATGCATTGTAAGGGACACCAGAGGGGAGAAGATCCAGTTACGCAAGGAAATAGGTTAGCTGATTTGGCCGCAAGAGAGGCAGCAAAAACACCCCCGCAATAAGCAGTGCTTGCTGACTGCAACTGCATTAGAGGACTCCCCATTAGAAAAGTTTACATGTACACAAGAGGAGGAAAAATTGGGCCTTGGGGGAAAAAAGGAAAATGGAAGGGAGAGGTCATTGTGATGCCAGATAACCGCGTCTACGTCCCTAAGGACATGGCGTGGCACATAGTCCGACATATGCATTACACTACACACCTGGGTAAGACGGCCCTGGCAACGTTGTTGGGACGACAGATATACATCGATGGGCTCCATAGCTTAACGGCAGCGGCTGCACGCAGGTGCTGGACCTGTGCCAAGAATAACCCTCGAGAAGGACCCTTAAAAGCCCCCAGGGAGTTCAACATGTGACCATGTGACGAAGTACTCATTAAGGAGTGGAGGATTGACCCGCTTGGACCAAAGTGGAGAGGACCTTATACTGTGCTGTTATCAACCCCTACCGCCATCAAAGTGAAGGAAGTCAAACCTTGGATACACTACACCCGTGCCAAGTTGGCGCCCCCGTGTGGAAAGTAGAAAAAGCGGATCAGAGTGACCTGAGACTCAGGATCGTCCGGCAACTCCCTACGGGGTCAACAAGGCCATGAAGCTGACCCCATCGGGTACAATAGAACGTCGAAGGTCAAGTATGTCGCAGTGTGGCCCAACAAAAGCACTGTCCTGGAAGTGGTGGAAAGACATTATGATGGGAAGGGGAGGAAGAGACACCAGAGAACCAACAGGAGTTCAGACAGTTTTTGGGTTCCTAATGCTTATAAATATGATCACTATGATACAGGGAAATTGGCTAAAAAAACAAAAACATGCAAGACTTATATTTGCCCAGCATGGTGAAGATGTGTCTCTTATATTAGGTTGTTTCATTTTTCTATTGTTAATATGTTGTTTTCCAATTATGCTCCAAGCCTGCCAAAAGTGTATAATGCAAGTAACGCCAATAAGAAAGATAGGCCTCATCCAAAAGAAAAAGTTAGAGAGACCCATAATAACCTTTGCTGATTTGCTTTCGCTTTTGTAAAACGCTTAGCAAAAAAGAAAATGGAGAAATGAGGCAGCTTTGTTGTGGAAATGGGAATAAGGGATATGCTGCCAAATAAGGAAGGTGAGGGGAGGGGGTCTCGTGTGCAAAAGTTGATTGCAGGGCTTTGTGCAAAAAGTTGAGTGCGGGGTGCAGCCCCTGAAGGAATCATGTGTTTTCCTGGAAATCACATGATTTCAGGGAAATGAGAACTTTCGTTTTTCAAGAGGTATATAAAGAGTTCAGCCCTCTAGGTGGGGGTGTTCCTAAGAAATGCGCCGTGTTGCGCTGAGAGGGGACCTAAGCAGCTGCTTATTTCAGTAAAATGCTTTCCTGGAAGAGAACACGTTGTCTGTCCCATTGATTCTATCGCGCTCGCATTTTGACCTTGGTTTGGAGTCCCAAATGGGACTGGAGATCTGCTACACCATGATAATATGAAAGACAACAAAAATTATCAGAGTGTTAGAGTGACTCCCCTGTGAGAAAAAGTAATATCTGTGGATGTTAAGATTTTCTTTGTGGCCTGATGTGAAGCTAGATGGCATGACAAACATTCTTTTCACACAGTGGATAGTGTAATAAACTGCCAGAAGATGCCATCATTCCCACAAATTAGGGAAATTCATGAAGGATAAAGCTAGTTATTCATTTATGTATTTGGTTTTCTCCCAGGGTTGGGATGTAATGTGGCTTTAATGTAAAACATTACTATATAGACAGTAAATTAATTATAATTAATTATTTAATAATTAGTTTCAGAGGCCACCAAAATAACTAGTTACTATGTTGATTACATTTTAAAAGCAACTTCCATTTGTTAACAGTAAGTTTAGTTACTTTTAAAGAACATCTGAATGTTACGGGCAGCTGGTCCATGGCACAAAAGGCTGTCTTACTTTGTTTTTTTTTCCTGTTATTCTAACTGAATATTATATTCTAATTCCATGTCCAATTTTACTTGTTCTTCTTCCTTCTCCATTTTGTGTTTATCATTTGTCTGCCACCATATATAAACTTAATAAATACTGAATGGTAAATACATGAAGCTTTTCCCTAATGAGTATATAGGAATATGAGAGATGGGGAGGTTCTCTGTTAATTGCTGATAATGATCCCTAGACAGGACGGTGTCTGCATCTTATAGGAAGTGGGTTGTGATTTTTCCGGGCTGTATGGCCATGTTCCAGAAGCATTATCTCCTGATGTTTCGCCCACATCTAGGGCAGGCATCCTCTGAGGATGTCTTCCATAGATATGGGTGAAACATCAGGAGAAAGTGCTTCTGGAACATGGCCATACTGCCCATAAAACTCACAACAACCCAGTGATTCCAGCCATGAAAGCCTTCGACAACACACTTACGGGAAGTGTCTGAGGCAGGTTCCTTCGCAGCACACTCTCCAGAAACTGCAACTTGGAGGCACAGGACAGTATCAGCATGGCTGGCTAACTGGTGATATCTGCAAAACTGATATGTTTGGAAAGCACCTGGAGTAAAAGGCGAGAGATGGACAGACAGACTGTAATGCATCAGTACCCTACACACACACACACACACACACACACACACTTTCTCAAATCAAGTAAGGCTGGAATGACTTGTCATGTGAATTGAAGCAGCAGATATTTCATCCATATAAATTTTTCCATATTTAAGGGGAGAGAGCCAGATAAACACAAAGTATGGTTTTCGCCTTGCTTATAGTGTCTTGACTGCTTGACTTGAACCTTTGGACTGAACTTTGACTATCCCTCTGCTTTGCCCTTTGTTGGACCGATTCCTGTTGATGACCACTGACTGTTTGACACTGAGATAGTGAGTGGTAATGACTTGCTGTATAGGTCAAGGCACAGAGGTGATGTATGGGGACAAGATTGGTCTCTCCCTCAAAGCAAATATGATTTGAAGGTTTCTTTATACTGGAATTATTAAGTTCCTTCTAACAGAATTATTAAGAAAATACAGAGTAGTTGAACTATGGGAAGGCAGAATTATGCTGCTGAAATGGCAGTGCCGCCACAGGACCTCAGATCACTGAAACATGACAGTTGCACCACACTTGGAGAAGATCATGCTGGTAAATTACCATTATCCCTGATCATGTGAAGGGTGCAGAATAGTAGCATCATGCAATAAAATCGTTGATTGTTGTCAGTAATTCTTATTTTACAACAATGTAACCATTCATTAGTAGGCAAAAGTATGATAGCTGGGACTCACACTGGTTGCGCAGCATGGGTCTGAATTAATGAGGAAAATACGTGCGTGAGACAGTGCAGGGAGTGAAAGATGCAGCTGTGTCAGAGTCGTGGCAAGATAGTTCACCAGAAAGGCGGAGAGGAAACATCTTATTTACCATCTTCGTAAGCCATTGTTTATCATTTAACAGTAAATGTCTCTAACATAACTTCACTCGCCTTATGCACTATCCTTTCCTGTTTGTTGCCCCCCCTTTCTGTCTTCTCCTTTCTGGCTTGGCTGTTTGTGCCCCCCCTTTCTGCCCCCCCCCCCTTTTCTGGTGAACTATCTTGCCACAACTCTGTTGCACCTGTGCCTCTCACTCGCTCCGCTGTCTCACGCACGTCTTCCCTTATTTCTGACCTGTGTTGTGTAAGTAGCATATTGTAGGGTCCCAGCTATCATACTTTTGCCCATCAATGTATCTGCCTTATCCATTAACTAACAGGACACACTTTCTGAATCCCAGTTTAGTAGCACATACACCAGTGGAAGAGTCATTCTTTCTGCCCCATCAAAGCTCGACTGCAGAAAGTAGCACATTTTTCTTCTGTTTTCACCAGGGTGGCCCTGATAGACACTATGGCCTATGTAATAAACATTTAACATCCCATTTTCCTAACTATACATTATCATTTTTCAATCTTCACATTTTTCTAATTGCACACTTGGTGTCAAACTGCATATTAAAACAAACAACCTAAAACCCACATTCCAGGATTCATGGAAATAACACATGTATTACCTTCAGCTTACCTAGAAGAGAAGACAAAATGGAAACCTTAGCACAGAGAAGCAGGAGTATCTGGAGTCAGCCTTGGTGAGAATCTTTAACGTGCCTTTTATCAACCAGAAAAGCAATATTTTGTTCCCGAATGAAGAACCATTAACAGAGTCATGTTTTGCTATTCAAGTGGGAAAGGAAGATTGGCTGAAGCATAGTTTTGTTTTGAAACGACCTGCTTCTATAAGTTCAGAGGACACCTTAGGTAAGTGTATAATATTAACTGTGCCAGGCTAATCCTTGGCATCAATATTATTTTCTTGGAGGGGCAGGAAACTAACTGAATAGTGGCATCTGACTGTAATATGTGTATGCAACACACAGCACTACAACCTACCAGTGTGTGTTCTGTTGCTTGGAATAGCAGACAATGCTGGAAGTTAGACAGCATCGACGCAAGAGTGCTCAAACTTTACACAAAAGGCAACAGGAACTCAAATGGCTTTTTTGTGTGTGTGTGTGTGAAGGAGACAAATATACCAATAACAATTATATCTTACTCTATACATCTTTAATTTCTGTTGAGAACTGGAATTAGAGGTCCATTTTCTGTACCTCTTGACTTGCATTGGCTGCAGATGGAAGTTGCTGTAGGGTTCTGTGGAATTTGGGGCAAAGGCAAGATCAGATCCTTCCACTGGATTACATGCAGATTTTCTGCAGCAAGATTTATCCTATGAGCTCCAGCTGGAACTAATTATGCCCTTCCATTTTCATCCCTGATCTCAGTGATGGAATATACTTATAAAATTTGACCTTTGTAGAATTTTGGCGTGATTTGGAGAAAACCTCAGCCAAGCATTAGCAGTGGTAAGTAGTAAATTGCTCCGCTTATTATTTCCTACACAGAGGAACCGAGTGAGTGATGATAACCCATCCACCTATTTTCCCAGAAAGGCCTTGGCTCAGTGGGTGAGTTCCCTGCCCTTTTCTCCCTTCCATGGAGGAAGCTGGTTAGAAACGGGAGAAGTTGTGCACCTGCTAACTTTTGCTCAAACTAAATGCTCCCTTTTGCTCTTGCCACATATATTTGGAATATAGATAATTTCTACTAGTAAGAGAAACCCTTGGTTTGCCTGCCTAACCCTCTAACAAGCAGAACAATATGAGATGTAGGATGGGACAGAGAGACCTGGCAGTTAGCATATGATTCAATTGCCAGATTTATTTATTTATTGTGTCATCCGCAACCAGAACATTGTATTACATTTCTAACAGAACAAAACAAACAAACAGATAAAAAAACCCACAAATTTTGCAAACTTGGTAGCTGATTAAATGTCCTTTGACCAGTATCTGGCCACTTGGAGTGTCTCTGGTGTTGCTGTAAGAAGGTCCTCCATCGTACATGTGGCAGGGCTCAGGTTGCATTGCAGCAGGTGGTCAGTGGTTTGCTCTTCTCCACACTCGCATGTCATGGATTCAACTTTGTAGCCCCATTTCTTAAGATTGGCTCTGCATCTCATAGTGCCAGAGTGCAGTCTGTTCAGTGCCTTCCAAGTCGCTCAGTCTTCTGTGTGCCCAGGGGGGAGTCTCTCATCTGGTATCACCCACGGATTGAGGTGCTGGGTTTGAGCCTGCCACTTTTGAACTCTCGCTTGCTGAGGTGTTCCAGCAAGTGTCTCTGTAGATCTAAGAAAACTATTTCTTGATTTAAGTCGTTGACGTGCTGGCTGATACCCAACAAGGGATGAGCTGGAGATGTCTCTGCCTTGGTCCTTTCACTATTGGCTGCAACTTCCCGGCGGATGTCAGGTGGTGCAATACCGGCTAAGCAGTGTAATTTCTCCAGTGGTGTAGGGCGCAGATACCCTGTGATAATGCGGCATGTCTCATTAAGAGCCACATCCACTGTTTTAGTGTGGTGTGATGTGTTCCACACTGGGCATGCGTACTCAGCAGCAGAGTAGCATAGCGCAAGGGCAGATGTCTTCACTGTATCTGGTTGTGATCCAGATGATAAGAGAGTTATACAAGATGAACAATATTGCCTGTTATTTTACACATGCTTTCATTTTAATACTGTTTATATGAATCCTACAGTAAAATCTTGCAATATGAAGTGCTCTTGTTCAGGTTCCAGTTATGCTTCCTTCCAGGATACCCCTTTCCATCCTTCTACTGCAGTATTCGGATCCCTCTATACCCGACAATCGGATCTCGCACTCACTGAAAATGGTCAGTGCTTTGAGATATTTCTTGCTTTCTTTGTTTTTCTTTGTGCTTCTGCAAACCTTGGGGTTACCAGAGTTCTTTGGCCATCTTGTGACCTCATCACATTGGGTTGTTTTCCGTGGTATGTGCTGGTTCCATGATAGTTTTATGATTGAGCCTGTTGGCTCTGATCCCACAATGCAGAGGAACTTCTGGCAAGGCTTTGTCATAAAACTATCCAGGAACTGACACATGTGACCATGGCAGGCTTCCCATGAAGCAATGGGGGAGCAGGGCAGTTGACGCTTCCCCCCATGGGATGAGGACTCAGGCTAGTCAGACAACACAGGGTATAGGGCAAGGAGTTCTCCACATCCCTGCCCCTCAACGGGCATGATGTGTAGTGATTCTGGCAGCCTTTGTGATTAGGTTGTTGGTCTGGATGATGACATTTTGGTGGTATACTCAGTGCATGAGTTTCTATCAATGTATATACTTTATAGGGAGCACAATGGCAAAAGTTATTAATGAGGAGGAACACATAAATTACAAGAGGCTGCAGCAGTTTACTTTTTCCTGAACCTCCTGAGAAGGGCAAACATTTGCCCTCCACCTCTCTCTTGTCCCACTGAGTTTTAACTGAATGCAAACTACTTTTATATTTTTAACTCAGTTTTGTATCAATTTTAATAAACTGAGGGTGAATGAGGGAAAGTGGGTGAAGGAGAGAAACTCGAACATTTTAAAATCATCAGGAAGCTCTAGGAACAGTGATTCTCCTCTTGAGCAAGGCACAGTTTTGGCAAGAGCTTCAAATCTGGATGTTCCTTCTTTGGGGGTAAAATTTGAAGGTAAAAAGAAATAATCCTTGGATCCATTGAAATTGCCCCCTGGTCTAAAAGTAATGAAAAGGCCACTGAATGGGTCTATTTTTCTCATTCATGGATAAAAGAGACAAAATTGGAGTATCACCACAAGATGGATTTTTAGTTATTTTACTCCCAAGAGGAACAGAAGGCCCATTGTTATAAGATACTTCCACCTGAATGTCACAGACAGTTTCTCATTTACAATAAAAAACAAAGCAACAACGTTACTTCACTGTGCCAGTATCTGTTCCAGGTAGTTCTCTTTAGGAAAGAATCCTTCACTTTGGGGCAGCTTGCAAGATGGTTTGGGAGGAGGAGGAGGATTAAGTATACTAAAACAAATGAACCATTTACAGACTTGTTCCTTGGACTTTAACCAAGGGTCTTGAGGGCTAGGATGATCATAGTACAAAATAATCATTTGAATTATTGAATACAGTTGGAACGGGGAGGAATGTAAAGCATTGGAAATCAAGTGCTTTTTTAAGGACATGTGTCTGCTGGCCATAACTTCTCCCCTTGGAGGGAGGGGTGAAGAGTGTATTAAGGTTGCTGGATTGAAAATTGGACATAAGGCTGGACTTTTTGTGGTTGTGCATAAGAGGGAGTGTCAAAAAGTACTACTTTCTTAGATTGTTGTGTGACAAATAACACCTGCTAAAATTCCTTTTGGAATATTCTTCCCCAGAGTGTGGTGGAGTCTCCTTTAAGAGACTGAATGGCCATCAGTCAGGAATGCTTTGATTCCAGCATAGCAGTGGGTTGGATTGGATAACCCCAGTGGTCTCTTCTATCTCTAATTCTATGACAGGGGCCTTTATTCCATGAGCATTGTAACTTCAGGACATGGGAAATGTCCTAAAATGGCAGCATATGAGGCTAATAATGATAATCATCATCATCATCATCATCATCATCATCTTGTCCTGGCTGTGGTCTTCACACTGCAGAGAGGGTCTGAGGTAGCATAAGTCCTTTTCCTCAGGAACTGCTCTTTCAAATGGTAAGTGCAGCATGTTACACTGGCAGAGTCATAAGAGTGCCCTCTGAAGAATACTGTTGTTATCCCTTTCCCCATCACCAGCCTGGAGCCCTCATAGTTAAGAATGAGATAAGTTAAGGGGCAGGGAGGACTGAGATAGTGGGAAGTTGTCTAGGTCTGGCATCATTGTGAACAAGACCATGGAGAAAGACTGCAATAGCTGAGTGACTGTGCATTGTGAAGATGGTTTACATGGGGATGAAAATATTTAAGCTTATATTGTAAGTTTTTTGGGCTGTATGGCCATGTTCTAGAAGCATTCGCTTCTGAAGTTTTGCCTGCATCTATGGCAGGCATCCTCACAGGTTGTGAGACCTCACAACTTCTGAGGATGCATGCCATAGATGGCAGCAAAACACCAGGAGAGAATGCTTCCAGAACATGGCTATACAGCCCAAAAAACGTACAACAACCCAGTGATTCCAGCTATGAAAGCCTTCGACAATACTTTAAACTTGTCATTGAGTCTTGCCAAATGAATTTTTTACCCCGAGGCTTTGTCTTCCAAATCCCAGTGTTTCTTGTCTGCTCAAAAATGGTGCAAAATTCCCACAAGTGGAAAGAGAACATACCTGATGACAACCTATACATGTTCTGGCAGTTGGAGGATTAACGATGCTCATTCATCCATAATACAAGAGTGCCTTTTGCATTCTCTGACATGTGAATGCAAAACCCATATTGGCTAGCTACACATAGTTGTCTAATATTGAATCAGGCCTACGGTTCATCAAACCCAGCACTGTTTATTCCAAAAGTTGCTGTCAAATGCCTGAAGGAGAGAAGCTATATATTTTTAAACCTACAATTGTGTTTAACGGGACAACTAGGAATGCACTGAAAATATTCTGTAAGGTACAGAGTGAACAAATATTAACCCATCCTATATTTCACAGATTTTGTTATTTGTTTAGTTGCTTCTGTTTGTGACCTCATGGACCAGCCCACGCCAGAGCTCCCTGTCAGCCGTGGCCACCCCCAGCTCCTTCAAGGTCAAGCCAGTCACTTCAAGAATACCATCCATCCATCTTGCCCTTGGTCGTCCCCTCTTCCTTTTTCCTTCCATTTTCCTCAGCATCATTGTCTTCTCTAAGCTTTCCTGTCTTCTCATTATGTGGCCAAAGTACTTCATCTTGGCCTCTAATATCCTTCCTTCCAGTGAGCAGCCGGGCATTATTTCCTGGAGTATGGACTGGTTGGATTTTTTTGCAGTCCAAGGCACTCTCAGCATTTTCCTCCAGCACCACAGTTCAAAAGTGTCTATCTTCCTTTGTTCAGCCTTCCTTATGGTCCAGCTCTCACATCCATAGGTTGCTATGGGGAATGCCATTGCTTTAACTATGCAGATCTCACTGCAGTGTGATGTCTCTACTTTTCATTATTTTATTGAGATTGGCCATACAAAAGGTGCACGAGCACAATTGAAATGGATGAAAAAAAACCTCTCATACTCTTTTCGCTTGGGAAAGGGAGAGGGTTGTTAGACCTCTAGGCTTAGCCCTGAGTCTTAAAACCTAGATTCCCATTGCATTCTTTACGGCAGTGGTTCTCAACCTGTGGGTCCCCAGGTATTTTGGCTTACAACTCCCATAAATCCCAGCCAGTTTATCAGATGTTAGGATTTCTGGGAGTTGATGGCCAAAACACCTGGGAACAGCAGATTGAGAACCACTGCTTTAAGGCAAAGCAGAAGACATTCAGGATGAGAGACCTGCTTTAAAAAGTGTTTGTGTATTTATGTACTTGGTTAACTTGCTGAGTTTTAAAAAATAGTGTACTCTGCCACTATCAAGGAAACCACACCACAACTTAACAAGACCCGAGCAGAGCAGTTGATGATTGGGGATCATTCATAGATTTCCCACAATTTAGAATCACTTTGATGGTGAATTACAACAGTTCTGTGCAACTTTGGTTGATGTTTAATGTCTTATACTTAATAACATCTCTAAGGCCTGCCTCCAAGGGATGATTTGTAGGTCTCAGATTTTGGCCCTGAAGGCTGAGGACCTGGTAACACCAGATGGGGGAAAACCTCTCATTCCTGATCTGAAATTCTATCCCATCTGCTTTCACACTTGTCAGTGTTGTAGTCCTATGTTTACCCCACATTTGCAAGAACAAAGATTCTGGCAGCAGCAAAAAAGTATTCCCCTTTGCCCCATCCTTTATCCAGTCCCATTGTTCTCACCAATGGGTGTTTTTAAGGGAAACTGAGAAATAATAAGCACTGTTTTCTGTTTCCTCCACAAGATACATTACATTTTCTAAGCATATCCTGTGAAATTCGAACCTATAATTTCTGTTCTAAGTTTTCTTGAAGACCCCTCAGGGAGCAAGATGTTTGCCTCCTGTTGCAGAGCTGCATCCCCACCCATGATCCATAGTCAATCTCCCATATCCTCCCACTCCTTTGCTTTAAAAAGTGTTGACTGAAGGAACCTTCCAGTGTATGAAATGCATTGCATTTGGAACATACAGCTACATATTTGAGTCCCCTTGAGGAGATAGGGCGGATTATAAATAAAGTTGTTGTTGTTGTTGCTGTTGTTATCATCTCTTGTAACTTCTTTGTATTAATACATGGGTTTCCCTATTAACTGATAGACACCCAATTTACACTGAATATTTTCTACATCCAAATTCAATCTTCTATAACTTTGTAATTGCCTCTATCAGCACAACCAGATTGATGAAGACCAAAAAGTGCCAGGTTTTGTTCCTATTCCTGCCAATTTTATTTTGTAGAGCCATTTATGTTCTGTTTGTCCCAGACTATATTTTTGTCAGCTCCCAATATGATCAGATACTTTTCACACCAACTCCCCAGGTCAGTTTATTTTAACCCAGTATAACATCAGAAAGAATGGGAACAAAATCTGAGACCTGTATGCTCCGTGATTTGGCTGAAGTAGCCATGCTATTAATCAGAACACAGATTATATTTCAATCAGGCTGTTGTGGTGAAGTAAATGAAGTCAAAGTTGCTGAAGCAAATTAAAGAGAGTTGACAGTTTGAACTGAACCGGAGGAGAGAACAACTTCTTGTGTTCAAAGCCCCTAAGGGATATTCAGATTTCTTAAATAGTCAGCGCTGTGGATAAATGGAACTGATATTTGTTGTGCTGAGTTACTAAGATGTGATGATGTTTTAAGAAACAATGATATATTGGTTGCAAGAGGGGTACAAACACTTGTTTATAATAAGAGCTTTATTCCCTCATAGTTAATGTGCTGTGGTCTATATGGTTAGGATTAAAGCCAAAAATTGTAAGGAACAGAGCCAAAAATGAGAAGAGTTGCCTCTTTTCTTTATCTCTTTCTTTCTTTTTTCTCCATTTCTCTTTCTCAATCAGGTGGCTCAATGCATTAAATCCTTGTGCTGGCAGGACTGAAGACCTGCCAGCACAAGGTCAGAGGTTCGAATCCAGAGAGAATGCAATGAGCTCCCTCTGTCAGCTCCAGCTCCCCATGCAGGGACATGAGAGGAGCCTCCCACAAAGATGGTAAAACATCAAAAAAATCTGGGAGTCCCCTGGGCAATGTCCTTGCAGATGACCAATTCTCTCACATCAGAAGCAACTTGCAGCTTCTCAAGTCACTTCTGATACGGAAAAAAAGCCATAGAAATGGCTGGCTATTCTTGCAGAAGTTCTCAGAGAATCAAGTATTGGCCCTCTAACAATATTGTAGCAACTCAGTATTGTAAGATGTTGTATAAGGGGATATTGTATGAAATAACATTTCTCCAACAGTTCATGATTACTTAAGATGCCAGAGGTTATGGTTACAACAAAACATTTTCGTTTGGTTAATAAATATCACAATCCACCTACCAGACTGTATTGACTACCCTATCTAAATTATTTGGTCTAAAAATATAATTGTAATATTTACTAGCCCTTCTATAACTCCGGTCCCTTCTACACTGTTATATAAAATCAAAATTACTTGCTTTGAACTGGCAGTGTCGAGTCATATAATCCAGTTCAAAAAAGATAATGTGGATTATCTGCTTTAACAATCTGGATTATATGGCAATGTAGATAGGGCCTCAGTTAACTTTTAAATGGATTTACCTTTAATTCAGTGGATCAACTAACCAACCTAGGGCCCTTCCAGACAGGGCTGAAAATCTGGGCCCTGTCGGACTTTTACCAAAAGCATCCAAACAATGCCTCCAGTAAAAGAGGATTAATTCAGGACAAAGCAGGTAAACCATGCTTTGTCCCAAATTAATTTGGTACTCTATTAGATCCAGGCCTTCCTGAAACACCCGGGTATACTGGGATATGGACCTGTGAGGACTGACTACTGGGTAGTCTTTTGACTACTCAGGGGTCAGTTCCCACAGGCCATCACAGTTCTCCAGGCCTCATGAGCCTGGAGAACCAGGGAGGGTACCCCCCAATCCCCCCAAAAACCCTTAAAATAAGAAAAATTTACTGGGCCTCCATGACGCCTCTCTGGCAGGCCTCCTGGTGCATAGAAATGATGCGCCAGGAGGTGCCCCACCCCCCAAATCACTCCTGCCCTGCCTCCTGGTGCATCATTTCCACACTCCAGGTAAGCACATTTGAGCAGGTGTTGGGGTGGCCCCATGCCATTGGCATGGGGACAGCCGCCCAGGAAAACCCAGGTTTTTGATGGAGGCATGGGGATGGAAATGCATGCCAAAGCAGATTTCTGTTGGCAATAACATTTAGTGTTTACAGTGGTCTCTGCAGAAGATACTTCAGCTGTACTTCATAAAAAGGAAAATAAGGCTGTTTAGCAAGTTTTGCAAATGCTGATTTGTCATCAGTAATGTTTGATTTTTATACCTATTTTATATACCTATATACCAGGGATTACGTAAGCATTATTTGGGCCAAAAGGGGTTACTAGTAGAAAGGTTTAAGAAACCATGTTTTAAACTTTACTACATCACTGTTAATTTCAGATAATTTCTGAAAAAGGTAAGAAGAAATGGTTCCAACACAGACCCTTAGAAGACCACAACTGTTTACATCCATCTTTTATGAAATGGGCCTTTATATATGAGACGTATTTTCAAATATCTTAGCCTTGCTGTTCAAGATCTCTCCATTTAACCTGACTTATAATATTCTTGTTGAAGAGAGCAGCTGGGTGGACTCCCAGACCAAGTCAGAGAAGAGTTAAAATAATGGGATGCAGAGTGTTCACAATATGGCCCAGCTGCTAAACTCTCTGCTTCTTCTCAGCACTTTTCTTTGAATAACTTGGTAACAGCCTCTCGATATAGGCATCATCAGACAGATTGGGGCAAGAATGTATTCATCATAGACTCTTTGTATAATTATTTTTTTTATAATAAATACGTACTACAAGCACATTTGCTAACAATTGCAATCAAATGAGACATACTTAGTTTTGCAATATTTACAACGTTTGCAACATTTACATTTTCTAAATCATTACAGTTACAAAACCTGTTGTGATATTTCTTCAGTTTTTCTTTCTTTTTTGGTTTCAATTACAAATACAGTTATAGTTACAAGCACAATTGCAAACTCACTTGTACATACCTCAGTTAACATATATCAAACTTTTCAAAATTTTCTTTTGTATTAATTTTATCTATATATATAATACCTACAGCCCTTCAGGTGATCCCAGGTGTGGTCTCTGCCAGCCAGGGCCACAACTTTTTCCATCGGTTAGAGGGCATCCTGCCTAGTTCCGATTTACTCAAGGCTCCTATTTTCTCTAATATCCAATTCACATTAGAGGTAACATTTGCTAGATTTAGAGTTATTTCTTGACATCTCTGGAAAACCAGGGCCTGGAGAACATACAAGTTGGTCAACCTTGTTGTTGACCAAGGAACAAGCCAACCCTGACTGGGATCGCTTTCCATCTGGAAACAGATGTACTCACTGTGGAAGAACATGAGGGTCAAGAATAGGTCTCCAAAGTCACCTACGGACCCACCACCAAGACCAGGCATCCTCAAACTGCAGCTCTTCAGCAGTTTGGGCCTCCAACTCCCAGAAGCCCTAACAAGCTTGTTCAATTGTTAAGAATTTTGGGAGTTGCCCAAACTGCTGGAGGGCTGCAATTTGAGGTTCCATCTTTTTGTGCCCCAATTCAGAAGGGAGCCTTTGCAGATTACTTAGTACATATATATGTTGGAGAATATCATCTATGTACATAATAGAAAAAAAATCTGGTTAGGGAAAAAAAGATTATTGGGGCTGGATTGGCTATATAGGGCAGGGTCTTGCCAGCCCTAGGCACCTAACTTGACTTTAGTAAAGGGTTGGAAAATTTTCAATCTCAAATGTGTTATTAGATCATAATTATTACAAGAAGTGAAACTCAAGATGAAGTGGAGAAAAAAGGTCCTCAAAAGATTAAAAATTGACCTTGAAGAAGGCGGTGTCATTTGTAGAGGAGCATGGTGTTGTTTTCCTTCGAGCTCAGGCCTGCATCTATGGTAGACATTCTGCTGGCCACATCATGGTGGAAGGTCCACTTTGAAAAGATGGTAAGTTTGTTGAGACTCCATCCTACAAATACACCTTTGCTTTGTTTCATCTTTGTGGAGCTGTTCCCACAATCATTATTATTATTATTATTATTATTATTATTATTATTTACCACAATCTTACATGAAGTATAACTGATTACCAAGTGATTGTTTTGTTCGTTTGCTTTATATGGCATACAAACACCATACTTTTATTAGAAGGCTCAAGAGTAGTTTGCCTTCTGCTGGTCTCCATCCTAGATGTGATCAACTCTATCAATGATTGACCGGTAGTTCTAAATGCTTTCAGAGTAACCAAAGAGATGGTGAGAGTTCTGGGAAAATGAAAGGGCTTACATAAAAATGTAAAAAGTCCAAAAGGAACTATTCCAATTTATCATGTGTATGTGTTCATTTCCCACTTCATCTCCTCTATTTCTCTGACTGAGCCTTGCTGGAAAACTGAGACCCGTGGGACATTCTGCCTCCAGATGGATCAGTTGCTTAAGTTGACCATAAAATTGTGTCTGCTCCGAGGCCGCCATTGTGGCGCTGGAGGAAGCTTAGCTCTTCCCAGCTGTTTGGCGCAGGGCATGGAAGAAGACGCGCTAAGATGCCAAGGCTGGATTCCCCCGAGAATAGCCATGCTCCACATTCCTCCCTTGCAGTCTGTGGCATGAATACCCTTTCTGAAAAGAGCAACCGGTGGCTGCCCAGGCCTCAAAGGAGCCCCTGCTGGTTTGGCATGATAGCTGTTTGGATCATTCATTTCTATAACGGAGGGACGTTGTTCTGTAGCGGGAGGACAGGGCCATGGAAACCTGCCAAGGCCTCCCGGCATTTTCCCGGTCAGGGTTCTAGTCTCAGCCAGCCTGTCTGCAGCAAGCCCAACGCTCTTACCAGAAATGGCTTCTCCTTCTTGGAAAGAAGAACAAAGGCATATTAGAGAACACTGATGTGGTTTAGGACAAGTCAAGGAGGTAATTCGTGCCAATTTACTTTTTGAAACCCACAAAAGAAAACGAAATATCTCTTAAAGTGTGGTTTGACTACATATTTCATTTTATGCTTATATTTTATTATCTTTCAAAACTTTTTGCTGTCTAAATGGGCCATAAAACTAATAAAAACTCTGCATTCTCAATGATGCTTTAGCACATGAAGGCTTTTTAAAAGGGATATCATACTGACTGAGAAATGTTCTCTCCAAAGAGGCACAATTGTATGTTATTAACTTTTTCAAACCAGGTACAAATAGAGGTTTTTTTCCACCAAACTTTTTTTTAAAAACCACTTTACTGCTTTTTACACTCTTCTCCTTCTGCTGGATTTAAAATAGTTTGATGTTTTGAAGTGTCTTATTCTCTGTTGCTCTCTCTGTTGGCATTTTGTCTTTTTTATTTAAATATTTATTACTTTATTGAATTTATACCACACCTTTTTCCAGAATGGGATTCAATACAGATAATAACTAACACTTTGAATTGTGTTTGGAAACATACTGGTAACTGGTAGTAACTGTGAAGTTGGTGTAGCAAGAGAGTTATATATTCCCAGAAACCAGCCTGGTCAACAGTTTGACAACAGCATTCTACATCAAGTAAAGTTTCTTAATACATTTCAAAGGCAGCCTCATATACAGTGCATTACAGGGTCTACATAGGATATATCTAGTGCATGCACAAATGCTGTCAGTTTAGACATGTCCAGAAATCAGCACAGATGGCAAATAAGTTGGGTGTTGTAAGCATACTGCTGACATCAACTCCCCAATCTCCAAACAACATTTCCTAATGGATTTACTCACATATATGTTATGCCTGTGTGTGTGTGTGTGTTTGGGTATGCAAACTGCTTCATTAAACCCAGAGGCGGCCCTAGGTAATTTTCAATGGTAAGCAAACAGTATTTTGGCGCCCCCCCCCCCCCCCCCAAAACCAATCACTATCTATCTATCTATCTATCTATCTATCTATGGGGGCATGGACAAATTTTGGCCCTCCAGGTATTTAGGACTTCCTACTGGCTGTTTGGAATTGTGGGAATTGAAGTCCAAAACACATGGAGGGCTGAAGTTGGCTCATGCCAGCCATACATACACACACACACACACACTAGCCATCCCCTGCCACGCGTTGCTGTGATCCAGTCTAGTGATCTTAAAAAGAAAGTTATAAGAAAGTTGGTTTCTAATATATGTAATTTCTTAATGCTTGTAATAAATAAATAGTATTTCTTGTTGTTTCTTTGTCAGTGTTGATGTAGTTCCAACACAAAATACTGAAGGGATTTGGGGAAAATAGACTCTGATACTGGAGGGGTTTGGGGGAAACATGTACAATAATTTAGATTTGCAGTACCTTCAGTCACTTCCGTTCATGAAGAAACCTCCTTGCCGTTCATGAAGAAACCTCCTTGAAATGTGTCATTGTGTATGTAAACAGCTATCCCATGATCCCAAACCTTTTATTTATTTATTTACAGTATTTGTATACCGCTTTTCTCACCCTCAGGAGGACTCAAAGTGATTTACACACTTCTAGTTCAAAGCACTTTGGATCAGGGATACTCAACCTGTATTACATTACAAAGTGCTAGACCGGCTGTTAGGTATTGTGGGAGTTGAAGTCCGAAACACCTGGAGGGCTGAAGTTTGTTCTTGCATGTGCTTGACCCAGAAGCAGATGAAGAGCCCTCCTTCCATCCAACTGCCACTGCTTTGGCCTTGGAGAAACAGGTGGCATGTGAAGCCATGGAGCCCTTCCAGACAGGCCCTATGCCGCATTATCACAGGGTGTTTACACCCTACACCACTGGAAAAATTATACTGCCTAGCCGGTATTGCGCCACCTGACATCCGCCGGGAAGTGGCGGCCAATAGTGAAAGGACCAAGGCAGAGACATCTCCAGCTCATCCCCTGTTTGGGTATCAGCCAGCACGTCAACGACTTAAATCTAGAAATAGTTTTCTAAGATCTACAGAGACACTCGCTGGAACACCTCAGCAAGCGAGAGTCCAAAAGTGGCAGCCTCAAACCCAGCACCTCAGCCCATGGCTGATACCAGATGAGAGACTCCCCCCTGGGCACACAGAGGACTGGGCGACTTGGAAGGCGCTGAACAGACTGCGCTCGGACACCACGAGATGCAGAGCCAACCTTCAGAAATGGGGACACAAAGTGGAATCCTCGACGTGTGAGTGTGGAGAGGAGCAAACCACTGACCACCTGCTGCAATGAACCCTGAGCCCTGCCACATGCACAAGGGAGGACCTTCTTGCGGCAACACCAGAAGCACTCCAAGTGGCCAGATACTGATCAAAGGACATTTAATCAACTACCATACTCACAAATTTTGTAATCTGCTTGTTTTGCTTTGTTCTGTTAGAAATGTAACATAATTTGACTGGTTGTTCTGACATGACAAATAAATAAATAAATCCCAGGTTTTCAGCTTTAAACTGGATCATATGAGTCCACTCTGCCAGATAATCCAGGATAAACAGAAAACCTGCAATCACATCCTGGGATATAGGGCCTGTCTGGACAGGCCCTTCATCCCTTCCCACACTGGCATCCCTTTGCCTTTGTGTCATGTTTTAATTAAATTATACACCTAAGGGCAGGGGAGCATTTTGTTATTGCTTTACTCGTACAGTGACAGTGTTACACAGTTGGTGTTCTGCAACCACTGCTTCAACCATCCATGGTTTGAAAACATTTTTTTTTAAAAAAATCCCAAAGCAGTCTTTGATTTTGCCACTTTGTACTGTGGAAATATAAATATAGAGCTCCATAGTGTCTCGTCCACCAGCAGTTGGGATTGAGCCCTGGAACTGATGGAAGGATAAGTGGAAGGACAAGAGTTAGCAACCCAAAAGACACTGCTGCAAAATATAATTGCTAAAATATCAAAGTCAAAATATTATCCAAATTTAAACTATTCGGCCAGCAATGGAAAGGAATCACACAGGATCATATTTTTGCAGTCCATTAAGTGTGTTGATGACAAATCAGATAAAGGAATACTGGGGAAATTAATATAAAGCAGTGTGTATAAAGGGACATTGCATTTGGTAATCTAATGCAGGCTTTAAAAGGTTTTAAAGATCAAGTCAGGGTCTGCTGCAGTTTTTAGTTTTAGATATGTTTTTTATGGATTTTAACTGAATTTTTAAAATACCAATGATATTTAATTCCATTTTAATGTTTGCATATTTGTGGATTTTAAACTGTACTGAAATGTTTTTAATCTAAGCCAACTTGAGTCTTCTTGGGGAGAGAAAAAGCAGGGTATAAATAAACATAATAATGTGTTGTGGATGGCTTTCATGGCCAGAATCACTGAGTTGCTGTGAGTTTTCTGGGCTGTATGGCCATGTTCCAGAAGCATTCTCTCCTGACATTTTCCCCACATCTATGGCAGGCAACCTCAGAGGAACAAAATCTGGCTACCAGTACCCTCTAAAATAACCCTCTAAAATCAGAACAATAAATAAAGAGCAACACTAAAAAAGGGGGGAATTCCTGACATGAAGCAATCAGGGCCAGTTAACCGCTCCCAACAAAGGATTCCTGGGCAGCAACTAGCTCGGCTTCGAAGCTGCAAGGCCATTAAATACTCATCAAGATGACCAATTGCAACATTCACACTTACCTCAAGCAGACATGAGTTCTTTTTCCCACCCTGGACATTCCACAGATATACAAACCCCACTTGCCTAGTTACAAACAGACCTCACAGCCTCTTGAGGATGCCTGCCATAGATGTGGGTGAAACATCAGGTGAGAATGCTTCACCAAGCACCAAAGAGCATTCTGAACTCCACCAATAATAGAACTGAACCAAACTTGGCATACAGGACTTTCATGACTAACAGAAAATACTGGAGAGGGGGTTGGGAAAAATAGACCCTGACATTTGGGAATTGCAGTTTACCAAGCACCAAAGAACATTCTGAGCTCCACCAACAATAGAATTGAACCAAGCTTGGCATATAGGACTTCCATTACCAAATACTAGAGGGGTTTGGGGGAGGCATGTACAGAAGATGACATTTGCAGTACCTTTTGACCAGGCCTCCTTGCTGCCCTGAGAGGGGTCCAGGCTCAGCTGCAGGGAAGGAAAGGGAAAGCGAAAGAGCCTGGCTGGCTGCCTCCCTCCTGGCAGCACGTGGAGGGAGGACTTCCCTCTCGCCTAGTGGGCGGGCCTGCGCTTCTCCATTAGAAGGCTGTTGAGGGCGCATGGGGCCTGCAGGAGGAGGCGTGGCCTAAGGACAGAACAGCGCCCCCTGGCAAAAAAAGTATTCCGCCACCGCTTACTTCGAGTAATGGACGGGCCGCCCCTGATTAAACCAGAGGTTCCCAAACTTATTTGGCCTACCACCCTCTTTTCAGAAAAAAATACTAGTCAGCAGCCCCCTGGAAATCTACCTTCTTCAAACAACCAGTAAGAGGCAGTAACAAATTTGCATTCTTGTATGCATCTATATTTCTGCCTAAATCCTATAACATGGTAAAGAAAGAAGTTGTTGTAAATAAGACACCTTGGAGCATGAAATTATAAAATTATTTATTAAAATCATCCATAGTGACATTTGTATTACATGTGGAAAATTAAGATAAAGAAGGATAATATTAAAATTAAAATTATGAATGACATTTAAATAATCCTCAATGAGAAGGACAAATCCGGTATACTGCTATCACTTTATTAATGTTCAGCTCATTTTTTTTGTCAGCAGTATGAATTAATTTTTAAAATACTCATTGCACTTGCACTATTATTAACTGCTTATCACATGATTGAGAAACAATTTGGATTCCATACATGTCACCTCTTTATAATATTGTGTTGTAAACAAGACATTACACACATATATTCCTGCTAATGCATGCTGGATTTTCTGACAACAAACAAGCTGGAATGTGTCCAGAGGAGGGCGACTAAAATGATCAAGGATCTGGAGAACAAGCCCTATGAAGAACGGCTTAAGGAGCTGGGCATGTTTAGCCTGAAGAAGAGAAGGCTGAGAGGAGATATGATAGCCATGTATAAATATGTGAGAGGAAGCCACAGGGAGGAGGGAGCAAGCTTGTTTTCTGCTTCCTTGGAGACTAGGACGCAGAACAATGGCTTCAAACTACAAGAGAGGAGATTCCATCTGAACACGAGGCAGAACTTCCTGACTGTGAGAGCCGTTCAGCAGTGGAACTCTCTGCCCCGGAGTGTGGTGGAGGCTCCTTCTTTGGAAGCTTTTAAACAAAGGCTGGGTGTCCATCTGTCAGGGGTGATTTGAATGCAACATTCCTGCTTCTTGGCAGGGGGTTGGACTGGATGGCCCATGAGGTCTCTTCCAGCTCTTTGATTCTATGATTCTATGAACATGCTCACCTGTCAACACCTGTTTCTTCAGCTTGTCGGTGGACTTGACCACTGATCAATCATATTTTTAAATATCTCATGATTTCATATTGTTTAAAAAAGGTTGTCAACATCATCACATTCTAGATATGGTATTTAATGGCATTCAAAATGTATGGCACTCAGTGTGTACAGCATGCAAATGTGGATGAAAATGGGTGAAAGTATACAAGAAGAATGTATGGGTGTTTCTGTCATTGAGGTTAAATGAGGTCACCAGTTTCCCAGAGACAATGAAAATATTTTGTAGTTCATCACTAGATGGCAGCAAGAGCACTAATATTTGAAATGGAAGTACAATATTTTAGATATGTCTTTTAACTTCTGCAGGGGTTCTGAAAATTTTTACAGGAGTTGCTTATTTTATGGGTGAATAGAAAGATTACTGCAAAGATACAACAATGTATGTCTCTAGCCTTATTGAAGAATTGACCTTGGCATAGACACATTGTTATGGTAGCCACAAATACATGAATGTGAATAAAAATTATGCCTTTCTCAGCATGCTATGCTTGTACTTTGAAAGCATATCTGTTCTTGCATCCCTTCTGGCCAAACTGAATAAACCTCTGTGGCTTGTCTTCATACTAATGAGTTGTCTCTCTGTGTCCTGACTCATTCATTGAGATCACCGGGCACAGACTCCATTATCCACAGTCCTAGTTTCAAATTTGACTACACTACAATTTCACGTTAACTGTCATGGTTTCATTGTGTAAAACCCTGGGATTGGCAGCATATTAAGTGACATGTCGAGTTTTCAGGCAGACAGCTCTAGTGCCTAACCAAACTATAAATTCTGGAATATCATATGATACAGCCATATCATTTTTTAGTTGGAGCCAAAGACTACTTCTGAGAAGTTATCAACCAACAGGTAGGGCAGTTCCCTTAAATTCCGTTTCTCTCTTTCTTAGAAGGGATAAGAGCACCCATAAACTCATAATGAGAGATCCATGCTTGGATGTATGTATGTATTGCTGTGGAAACATATGTGTACCTTTGATATCAGTAGCTGGTGTCCCCCTCCCCCCCCCCCACCACCACACATTTCTGGAAAATAATTTTGCCATACTTTTCAAATTGGTTCTAACCCATGAGAAACAACTGAAGAACAAACCATTTCTGTGAAGTGAGACATTTTAATGCATACAAAAGGCAAGCAGCATTGTCACAAGACAAGTGAGTACCACATTCAGGCCACAGATTTTGTGAAAATTTTGAATAACATTTAATTTTTCTAGAATAGAAAAAATCCACCAAAATGCTGTTTAAGACCACTTCAGCTTCCATTATGATAAGGCAAAGCCACACAAGGGAGATATTTGTATAAAACTCGACAAATGCTTGGGCCCTGAGAGTAAATGATTGGCCTTGTTGATCGCAACACTACTGGAAAAGAAGGCAAAGGAAATGCATCTATTTCTGGTTCTTGAGGTGGTACAAAAAAGGAACTGCTATAAATACTGCTATACTACTCTTTTTGCAATATCATATTGAATATATATACAGATGGCTGAAAAACATTATTTCCTCCAATTTGGGGGGCTTTCGCATCCCGGTGTGAAGAAAAGGGTATACTTTGTAAATGGTAAGGCATGGGCACCTTCATATTTCATTAGTCCTTGCTTGGCAGCTTTGTTGTCAGGTAGAATCGCACCATAGGCAGGAAACCCCTTGGCATGCAGTTTCCTGGCAGCTGTCAATGCCACAACTGCATAACAGTGGTGTCCTCGATACTGGGGAAGGGTGTAAGAATGAGTCAGGCATGCAAGTGGATTGCTAAGTGTCCAGGAAGCCAGCTGGCCTTCCTTGTCTAAGAGGCAAGCACTAGGGAATTTGCAGATTAGGTCATT